>NC_132845.1:46741686-47044716 GCF_048164855.1 Canis lupus baileyi | reverse complement strand
TCTTAAAACAGCACAGCTATGTATATGAGAGGCAGAACTGGGTTATCTATAAAGCCCAAGTTTTGAGAACTAAAACCTTACTTGGGTAATCACTGTACAATCTGCTCTTCAGAGGAGACCCCTTGAATTTCAAACACCCATGTGGACAATTTCTCTGAACTGCCTCCCTCCTAGGACTTGCTGCCACACCATAAGCCAGTCCATGTCATCCAGTTAAAAAAGGAAACACATCAATACAGTAAGAGAGATGTAACTGCACCAAAGGCACAGGAGCTGGAGTCAGATGCACCTGGCTTCCAACCCCAGCTTGGCCACTTTCTGCAAAGTGCTTCCTGACCCAAACCCAGCCTTCTGGTTGGCAAAGAGAGGATCATCACACCCATCTTGCAGGACCCCCCGCTAGAGGACCCAAGGAAGCAGGTGAAGCAACAAGCAGGGTCCTGTTGCAGAAGGCAAGCTCTCCATGTGGCAAAGGTGTGTGAGCTTATCTGTCTGCCTGGACTATAAGCTCCCTAAAGGTTCCATCTTGTTTCTCTCAACTCACATGGTGTTCACAATTAGATGGGGCACAAGTAAGATTCTCAGTACTTCCTTCCTGGCTGACCAACACTTCTTTGAATCTGAATGTACCAACCTATCAAGACTTTTGATCAACAGACGCTAGCCACTCTTAACTGAAGATGCCATCTAACTGACAGGCTAATGTTTATCATGGCTCTAAGATCTTGTTCTGTGTTTTCTCTGCATTTCTTCAATAAGTTTATTTTCTCAAATTATCAAAGCAACACATGTTCGCTACAGGAAAAAAAAATCCATTTTTGTATTTTCACGCCCCTCTTGTACATACATGAGACCTCAGCCAATTAAGGAACAGGAACATGGTAGAAATTCCAACCCAGCCAAGAGGTCAAAGGATAAGCCACTGTACTTCTAAACAGTTTATATTCTCTCCAAGGAGTGCACATACCCACTCCCACTTGACCCATACAACTACTCAAGGGCTGGCAACTATCCCAGAAGAGAAGCCACAATAGTAACTTGGTGGCAGTTAATCATCTGTGGATTCTTACTGAGTACCCAGCATGATTGTAAGCACTAAGATACTTCCTCCTCCTCCCCAATCTGCAAGTGATGGGGGCACAGTCCTAACCCCAGTGTTATACCATTCCACAGGAACTCCCATCATTCTGGCCTGGCAGAGACGGACAGGATTCTTGATTCCAGAGGGAAGGCCTCAGCGAGCTTCAGACAAATTGACGATGCTCCTCCCCTGGATGGTTTTCTCCCCTTGTGCCAGCACCCCAAACCAGAAAAAAACATTCAGAATCCAGAAACCTTTCAATTCTAGATGTGACCACTTACCTTCTATTTCCCATTTCATCCTAAGTTCAAAAGTAATACATGAGCACAAGCATGTTATTTAAAAAAGTTTAATCCTAAGAGACTTCGCATGTTTTATTGTAGCATTATTCACCATCACCAAAACGTGAAAGCAACCCCAGTGTCTATCAGTAGATGAATGGATAAGCAAAACACAGTCTACACATCCAACAGAATATTCTTTAGTCTTTAAAAAGGAAGTGAGTCATAACATCCCACAGCATGATGAACCCAGGGGACATTAGGCTCATTGAAGTCAACCAGTCAAAAAAGATCAATACTGTGTGAGTCTACTTATAGGAGGTACTTAGAGTAGTCAGACTCCTTGAGACAGCAAGTAGAAAGGTGGTCTCCAGGGACTAGGGGAGGAAGAGCAGGGAGCTATGCTCAAAGCGTACAGAGTTAACTCTGCAGGACAGAAACAGTCTGTGGAGATGTCTGGTGGGAAGAGGTGGCACCACAGTGAAATGTACTTATTAATACCCCTCAGCTATGCATTTCAAAATGCTTAAGATAAATTTTGTTCTATATACTTTACCACAGTTAAAAATAATTTTTAAAGGAATTAAGTACTGGTACACACAACAGGGATAAACCTTGAAAATATTCAACTCAACAGCAAAGAAACAAACAATCCAATCATGAAATGGGCAAAAGACATGAACAGAAATCTCACAGAGGAAGACATAGACATGGCCAACACGCACATGAGAAAATGCTCCGCATCACTTGCCATCAGGGAAATACAAATCAAAACCACAATGAGATCCCACCTCACGCCAGTGAGAATGGGGAAAATTAACAAGGCAGGAAACCACAGATGTTGGAGAGGATGCGGAGAAAAGGGAACCCTCTTACACTGTTGGTGGGAATGTGAACTGGTGCAGCCACTCTGGAAAACTGTGTGGAGGTTCCTCAAAGAGTTAAAAATAGACCTGCCCTATGACCCAGCAATTGCACTGCTGGGGATTTACCCCAAAGATACAGATGCAATGAAACGCCAGGACACCTGCACCCCAATGTTTATAGCAGCAATGTCCACAATAGCCAAACTGTGGAAGGAGCCTCGGTGTCCATCGAAAGATGAATGGATAAAGAAGATGTGGTCTATGTATACAATGGAATATTCCTCAGCCATTAGAAATGACAAATACCCACCATTTGCTTCGACGTGGATGGAACTGGAGGGTATTATGCTGAGTGAAATAAGTCAATCGGAGAAGGACAAACATGATATGGTCTCATTCATTTGGGGAATATAAATAATAGTGAAAGGGAATATAAGGGAAGGAGGAAGAAATGTGTGGGAAATATCAGAAAGGGAGACAGAACATAAAGACTCCTAACTCTGGGAAACGAACTAGGGGTGGTGGAAGGGGAGGAGGGCAGGGGGTGGGGGTGAATGGGTGACGGGCACTGAGGGGGGCACTTGACGGGATGAGCACTGGGTGTTATTCTGTATGTTGATAAGTTGAACACCAATAAAAAATAAATTTATTATAAAAAATATTATACTAGGAGAAGAAAACCAGATGCCTGAGGACACATACAGTATGGTTCTGTTTACAGGTTATCTCCCACTTGCCACAAGTTTGCATTACACCACTTCACTTCTACAGAAGACCTCCATTACTACCCGTTTTTGCTAACCAAAAGAAATCAAAAGGTCTTCCCTTTTCAAAAAAGGGGAGGGAAGGGCAGCGCTGGTGGCGCAGTGGTTTAGCACCGCCTACAGCCCGGGGTGTGATCCTGGAGACACCACCTCCCACATGGAGCCTGCTTCTCCCTCTGCCTGTGTCTCTGCCTCTGTCTCTCTCTGAATCAATCAATCTATCTATCTATCTATCTATCTATCTATCTATCTATCTATCTATCTTTAAAAAGTGGGGAAGGGAATGCTCTTCACCTGACACCACGTCAGAATCCACAGAACCAGAAAGTAGTTTCATAGATGCCAAAGGCTGGGGGGTGGGGGCACATGGGTGGGAAACGACTGGCTGCTAATAGGTTCAGGATTTGTTTTCAGAGTAATGAGAATGTTGTGGAGTTACAGTGTAGTGATGGTCACACATCTTGGTGAATATACTGAAAAACACTGAATTCTGCACTTAAAAATAGGTGAATGGCATGTGATGTGAATTTTATCTGAATTAAAAAAACTCAGATGCTTAAGTATACAGCATAGCAAGTGTCCTGCACCCCTCCCCAAAGCCTCACCCTCCCACCCCACGCCCACTCCCCTCACTGTTGTTACTGGACTGTATGCACAGCTACATAAGTACTTATGTACTCTTACAGGTTTGGGTTTTTACGACCTAAATGGCATACACAGCATAGCCACCTGTCACTCTACAACCAGCCTGGGTGACTGACTATACCTCGCCAGCACAGGCAGACTGGCTTCCTTCCTCATCACAGCACCACCACAGGACACAACCACCATCTCTCCCACCAGTCTCTGGAACTGATCCCAACTCAAGCAAGGCCACAATCCACAGCCTGGTGCCTGTCTTTGTGCATGTGCATAATTCTTTCTTTGAACGACTGGAAACAGAGCGGCTGGGTCAAAGGGTATGCACAGTTTAAACTGTTAATGCTAACAAAGGCTTCCTGCCCCACCACCACCACCACCCCCAGATTCCCAGTGTTCTGTGATCTTGAACTGCCATCTAACCACTATGGGCCTCAATGTTCTCATGGATGAAACCAAGCAGAAGACCGAGTCAATTTTAGCACTAACATTGATCTTGTAAGCCCACAAGACCCAGAGGATGAAGGATGGAAAAGGAGAGGCTCTGGAGCAAATGGCAAACCTGAGCTCACAGTACACTCACAGCCACTACAGCCGGACACCTGACCGAGAAAGGCCAAGGCAGGCAAGCAGAAGGACAAAGATGCTAGAGAGCTGAAAAGTATGTACTCTGTGAAACAGGACCTCAAGCTGCCAGGCTGGCAAGCTGCAGGGCAGGGCGGGGCCCTATACCCCCAAGGTGAGGGGCCTACAGCTAGGCTCTGAGGAGTGACTCATCCAGACCACAGGTGATGCCAGCAGGTACCTTGAGCAGTAATCAACAAGGATGCTCACCACACCTGAAGCTGGAAGAACAAAATTGGTCAATAAAAGCCAGTAATAGCAAAAGATTTAAGGAAGAGAATTTTGGAAAGGGGAGGTTTATTTTTTTGTTTGTTTTTTTTTTTTTAAGGCTCACACAATTAATGTTGAAAACTCAGTATCTGTCTCTGCTCCAGGCACCTACAGCAGAGTAAAGTCAAAGCTGAAACAGGGACGCCCGGAACACTGGCATGAAATGAAAATCCTCATCCCCGAGTCTCAAGGTCATGGCTGAGGTTTCAAACTGGGGCGTGAGAAGTGGAGAGACTGATTGGTTTAGAAAAGAAATCACATTGAAAGCTCACATCCCTTATGAATTCTAAAGAATGCCATAAGGTCAAGTCACCATGGAAAGAAAAAAGAGGTCACAGAGAAACATAGGAAAAGCCTCGATGTGGCAGCTGCCTCCCAAGGGGACAGAAGAACATGGAAAGTGGATGTTTGTGGGGAAGAGCAAAGGCCCAAGCAGGACACGGGCAAATGCAGCAGGGACAGGAGAGGGAGGAGGGAGGGGAAACTCATGGACATTGCAGTGACCCCACAGGGAGGGCTACCAGGACAGCAAGACTCTAAGGGTGGACCATGGCCCACCCTCAACAGCATCACCTGCACAGGAATGTGATGGGAATAGAAAGTGTTAAAATGGAGGTTCTACGGAGGTTCTATGGCCCCATTCCCAGAATTAATTCAACTAGGGTCTGAAGGGAAGGTCAGAAAGCTGCATTTTAGTAAATACTTAGGTGATTTCAACACACACACTAAGTGTGAGAACCACTGCATCAAGCAAGGAGAAGACATCCTACAGAGGGTAAGTAGGAAAGGGGAGAAGGAGCACATTCAAGTGCTCACCCCCCAGGAGCCACACGTGACCCCCAGGGTTAGCCCTGATCCTCCCGCTCCCCAGGGCTCCACAGAGCTCAGCAGGCAGGGGGCCTTCGGTCATGGCTCTTAGCAAGGCTGCTGGGTGAGGGAAGCTAGAGACCCACCTGGCACGGCCCACACACAGCCATAACTGGAGCTTGTGCAAGCTGAAGGCAGGCAGAAAGAGGGCGGGCGTCATGTCCACCAGTAACCCCCCTGCAACCCGGCCCATGCTAGGAGGGAGAGTCCACACTGCCTCCCCTCAGACGGGGCAGAAGGACCTGGTGGCCTGGCCATGATCTCTCTGGGCTCTGGACAATTCCCTGGATACCTAGAAGTGATGTAGGCTTCCTATGCACGTGAGAAACAGACTCTGACATATTTGGAACAACATGATAATATATGACAAACCAGGAGGCTATTTCAAAAGGCCCACAGAGATGTTCTGCAATCCTGACAACTTCCCAGAAAATCTTAATTATATCTAAGAACCCAAAGCAAGGAAGATTTGGAGGAAGCAGAGGACAGAAGGGAGAGGAGAAGGAAGCTGGGGAAGGGTTTGGAACATTCCAGGCCAGAAGGCTGAATCCATCTCTCTCTGTACCAATGGGATGTTTCTGGTCTGTTTATGGTCGTCTCTTTGTACTTGATTGACTACTACAATCAGATCATGACATAAGAATGAAGTCCTCCTCTTACCAAGAGTCAAGGAAATTCCCCAAGGGAGGCTAGAAGTCCTCTAGGGTGTTTGTGTATTAAATGAAAAAATAACCACTCTCTCCACACATGGCACCCCTGAGATGCTGGATGCGTGAACTAACTCCCAAACCATTACAAGTGCCATGCAACATCAGCAGATAAAAAGTATTTCTTCCTCTTAACTAGTAAGGTGGAAAGGCAGATAAACTGCATAATAAGGAATGCAATGAAACGCCGGGACACCTGCACCCCGATGTTTCTAGCAGCAATGGCCACGATAGCCAAACTGTGGAAGGAGCCTCGGTGTCCAACGAAAGATGAATGGATAAAGAAGATGTGGTTTATGTATACAATGGAATATTACTCAGCCATTAGAAATGACAAATACCCACCATTTGCTTCAACGTGGATGGAACTGGAGGGTATTATGCTGAGTGAAGTAAGTCAGTCGGAGAAGGACAAACATTATATGTTCTCATTCATTTGGGGAATATAAATAATAGTGAAAGGGAATATAAGGGAAGGGAGAAGAAATGTGTGGGAAATATCAGAAAGGGAGACAGAACGTAAAGACTGCTAACTCTGGGAAACGAACTAGGGGTGGTAGAAGGGGAGGCGGGCGGGGGGTGGGAGTGAATGGGTGACGGGCACTGGGTGTTATTCTGTATGTTAGTAAATTGAACACCAATAAAAAATAAATTAGAAAAAAAATAATAAGGAATGCAGGGCGCCTGGGCTCAGTTAGTGTCTGCCTTTGGCTCAGGTCGTGATCCTGGGGTCCTGGGATGGAGCCTTGCACATCAGGCTCCCTGCTCAGTAGGGAGTCCACTTCTCCCTCTCCCTAAGCCCCTTCTCTGACTCAGGCTCTCAAAAATAACATCTTTAGAAATATATGGGTATGTATATTTATATATATATTTAAACACATATATTACATAACACTATATTATATGTAAATATAAAATAACTTAAATACATACCTATACTTAAATATTTATATATATAAATATAAAATACGCACACACCTATACACACAGAGGTCTTGGACCCTAGTTCCTAACACATGGCTCCCAAGTTCTTTGGAATTTCCGGATGGAAATATCTTTTGTTTTCATGAGGTGACTCTTGGTGGGCTGTGGGATGGGGACTGGCCACCAAAGAGACCAAGCTGTGATTAGAAGCTTGAAACCTTCAGTCCCACTCCCTAATCTTGACGGAGGGGAGAGGGGTTAGAGACTAAGTTTATGATCCATCTTGCCTAGGTGGTCTAACCATCCATAAAAATCCCTGACCTATAGGGTTCGGAGAGCTCCAGGGTTGGTGAGCATACTCACATACCAGCAGGGGCAAGCACCCCAACTCCACAAGGCAGAAGCTCCTGTGCTCGGGACTCCAGCAGACCACACTTTGTGTACCCTCTTCATCTGACTCTTCACTGTAGCCTTTGTAATATTTTTTATAATGAAACCAGTAAATGTGAAGAAGTATCTCCCTGAGTCCTATGAGCCATTCTAGCAAATTGCCGAACCTGAAGAAGGGGTGGTGGGAACTCCAATCTATAGGCGGTTTGCTCAGAAGCACAGGTGGAAACCCAGGGCTTGAGACTGACGTCGGAAAAGGAGGCCATCTTCTGGGACTGTGCCCTGAGACTGTGTTGTCTGCACTAACTCCAGTTTATCAGAAATGAATTGCACTGTAGGACACCCAGTTGGTGTCCCTAAATTTGAGGATTGGCTGGTACAGAAAAAAGCCCCACACATTTGGCATTAGTGTTGTGAGTAGAGTAGAAGAAAGCATTTTTTTCTTTTAGAGATACACTCATCCCACAAAAGCATTTTAGAATTCTAATGCTGCACCCTCATGTTTTCACCCAGTACATGCATGCTGAGTGGTGGCCATGGGTCAGATGCTCTGGATCCCATGGGGAGCAGAACATGCTAGGCTACTGCCGTCCAAGAACTTACATCTGGTTTGTGGCAAATGAACAAATAAAGGAGATAATTCCTGATGGTAACAAATGCCATGCAAATATAATAAGCAGGAGGCAGTGCAGGAGTGGGGATAGCTCTTTAGACAAGGGGAGATTAGGCTCTTTGAGAAGAACAGTTAGGAACTACGACGACGGGAGAACATTCTGGCAAAGGAGTGGTGAATGCTATGGCACGGGATAGAGAGGCTTCTCTGAGGACAGAAGGCAGGCCGGTGTGGCTGACGCATGATAAACAAGGAGCACAGTGACTGAGTAGCAGAGAAAGCAGGTGTCGGTTGAATCCCACAGGGCCCTCTGGGGCCATGGGAAGAATTTTCAGGCAAAGCCAATGAAGGGTTCCGAGCAGGGAAGTCATACAATGGCATTTGTTTGATTATTTTTAAGTCATTCTACCATGTGAATTATGGATGGCAAAAGAATACAATGGAAGAGACCAGTTAGGAACTACTGCAACATTGCAGGCAGCAGATGGTGGCGGCCTGAGCCAGGCTCACGGCCGTGAGACCAGAAACAACGGCTATCTTTGGTGTATTTTGGAGCAGACAAGACCTCTGGATGGAAATGGGAGGTAAAGTATGCAGAGAAACTAAGGCTGACTCCTGAGATCGCTGGTCTGAGCAACCATTGATAGCACTTATTGAGACAAGCGTGGCAGGCAGACCCTGAAGTGGGGACACTACCTTGGATTACCTAGGAGGGCTCCCTTTAATCACAGAGATTCTTACAAAAAGAGAACTTTCTCTGGCTGAAAGACAGAGGAGATGCAGTAGAAGGAGAAGTCGGGTTCCAAGTATGACATGCAGTCAGTGACCCGCTGCTGGTTCAGAGATGTAAGAACCATATGTAGGGCCTGGAAGAGGGCTGCAGAGCTAGGGGGTACCCCAATTGTCAGCCAGCAAAGCAACAGGGACCTCAGTTCTATAATCACTTGGAAATTATTTCTGCAACATCAAAGGAACAAGGAAATGGGTTCACCCCTAGAGTTTCTGGAAAAGAACACAATCCTGCCAAAATCTCAAATTCAGTCCAGAAAGACCACATCAAATTTCTGATCTCCAGAACTGTAATATAACACACGTGCATGGTTTTAAACCACTAAGGTCCTAACCATTTGTTACCACAGCAAGAGGAAACTAATACACATAAGAAGACAGAGGAGGAATCGAAGGCCAGGTGGAAAGAGCAAGTACTCTGGCTCGGACCTTAGAAATCCAGCGGAGCAGGCCAGAAGGCAGGTGGTCACACACACACACACACCTAATGGAGAGGCCAAGAGTCACACCTGCCTCCTCCATCCTCAACTCCAGCAGGTGGAAAGCCCACGTACTCAGGAACTGGGTCCTGCTCCCCACTCTAAGTCAGACAGCAGCACAGCATGTGGAGCTTAACAACAGTGGGGTAAATGTTGGTTGTCCTATTAAAAAAAAAAAAAATCTCAAGGTGCCTGAGTGACTCTGTCCATTGAGCATCTGACTCTTGATCTCAGCTCAGGCCTTGATCTTAGGGTCATGAGTTTAAGGTCATGAGTCTAAGCCCTGCCCAGCGTGGAGCTTACTAAAAAAATTCTCATTCCACATCCCTACCCTCATTGTCACAACCCCTTGCTCTCAACCGTGGCCAACCTCCTCCAGAGAGCTGCCTACACTAGCTGTTCCCAGTTCTCGTCCACGCTCTCCCAGCACACTCTCCTGACCTGGCCTACTGACCTGCTCTTATCAATGTCACCACTGGCTGCTGCTAGATTATTCCAAATGCCATTAGATTATTCCAATCCACTAGATTATTCCCAACTTGTTTGACCATCAGCAGCACATGACACTGTTGTTCAGTCTCCAACTTCAAGCATGTTCTTCACTGGGCTTCCAGGACACCCCATTCTCTCAGTATCCCCCTTCCTCCGCAGACACTCCCTCAAAATCACCTGTGCTGGTCCCTCCTCCTCCTGTCGACAAGCTCCTAATGTGGGAGGCCCCAAGGTCCTGACCCATCTACACTTACTGTTTCAGGGATCTCATCCAGTCTTGGGGCTTTAAGTATGTTTATTTGTCCACACCTTTCAAGTCTGTACTTCCAGCCCACAAAAGACATGCCTCCTTCCTGTCTCCTCTAATATGTCCTGCTATCTCTAACTCAGCACCTCTGCACCAGAACTCCTGCTGGACCCTCACATTCCTCCTCTGCCCAAAGCTGGCCGCATCCTGGTTAGTGGCAATGGCATCCTTCTGGTTGCTCAGGCCTTCCCTGTTCCCACTCATACATCACAGCCAAAGTCGCACCGTAAATGCCCAGCCAGTTCTCACCACTGTGACCACCCACCCTGCTTTCAGCCATCACTTCCCATCTAGATTCTTGTGATAATCCCTTTGGCTCTCCCCCCTGCTTCCACCCTTGCTCCCCTATACTCTCATCTCTAGGCAGCAGCCAAAGTGGTCCTCAAAAACCTAGGTCAGATGATACTCCTTTCTCAAAATCCTCCAAGTGACTCCCCATTCCACACAGGGGAAAAAAAAATTAAAAACCTAACCTTCTCACTGCAACTCATAAGGCCCTGCAGGATCTAACCCACCAGAAGCTTCTATGACATCACCTCCTCCTAGTCACCCCTCGCTGCCCCTGGCATGTGCCAGGCACACCCTCACCCTATGCTTACCAGGCTACCCCCTCTGCCTCAAGCGTTCTCCTACCAGATGACCACTCTTCCCCCCTTCAAGCCGGTGCTCCAAAACTACCTTCTCAATGACGCTCATCCTCACCTGTTTAACATCAGACTCTCCCACACCCCTGGTCTCCGTTAGCCTGATCTATTTTTACTTTGCTTCCAGCAATTATCACGTTCTGACATACCTATTTTATCCTATCTGGGGATGACTGTGTGTCTCCCCCAGACTAAAATGTAACTCTGCAAGAGCAGGGTCTGGATCTGTTTGGTTCAATGTTAGCCAAAATTCCAAGAAGCCTATGATAGCCAGCTAATGAATGTTTATTTTTAAAAGGAATACATGAACGAAAGAATAAATGAGTACTTCTAGGTGAATGCCTGGTCACCAAAGGCTCATGACCCAAATGACTGTCCCGCCATCTCTGTATCTCAGCTCATGACTTGCCCAGCACGTGGCAAGGTTAACAGGCACCAGCTGAATGAACACATGACCATTTCCTTGGGATCACTGGACCCAGAGACCCCAATACCACCAGCTTCTCCATCTGGGCCTCAAGAATTCCTCAAACCCAACACACAAACCCTCCTCCCACCCTCATCCCCAGCTGGCAGTCCAGATCCTGAGAAAGATGGCTGGGAATGAAGGAGTAAGATTTGTTATGCTGGTGCTCAAGTGGATCTGATGAGCAATTAGACAGCTGGAAGAGGCAGCTGCGCCCCTGCTGCGGGCACCATGCCACTTGGAGAAGCAGCTGGTGGTCCAAAGGCTCTGTGTGGCTGGGCGCCCAGAGCCCCTCAAGTGGCTGCTGCCTCTCAGAGGTGGGAGCCAGGGAAGCAAAGAGCCTTTCCCAAAGATGTGGAAGGACTGAGGCATGGCTGCCAGCACCCGAGGGCGGGTGTGAGGCAGGTATGGGAAGTCGCCCTCTGGGACAGGTATGACAAACAAACAGTACCGGTGGAACAAGAGTCGAGCCCATGTTCACAGTCGATAAGGACAAATCATAATGTGATTACATCACCTGACTGAATTCTCTCATCACTCCTAGAAAGTACACATATACCCTTGGAGTTGGGAAGACCGAATTCCTGAGAAGTCAAGAAGCCAGTGGGTAGGGAAGCGGGCCAGGTATGGCTCAGACTTCCAGAGGACACCAGAGGATGCTGCCAAGTAGGAACCCCACTCCAGACATTCTTGGCAGTTCCCAGTTTTCCAGCTTACAGCCCAGTAGTTCAAATGCTTTGGGACCTGGTGCGAGTGGGAGTGCAGAAGTTTCCTTCACATCATTACCATGAGGTTTGAGGATGGGGCTTGTGGACAGTTTTCTGTGTCATTAAACTCTGTTTCTAGAAATCCTTATTGATCATTTGTAAGGACAAGTGGGACCTGGGAGAGTGCTACAATCTTCTTTCCAAATATTTGCTCAATGGCTTCTGCATCATCAAGTTTAGGCATGAAAAAAGCTAAAAAGCAATCTCCTGAGGATCTGTAATCTCAACGGCCATAATAACAACTATATTAAGTTCTTACTGCTGTTCCAAGTCCTTGCCATACGTTATTCCATTTAAACCTGAGCAAAGCTCCTTAAGGCAGGAACTATTACTGCTGCCACTTTATAAATGAGCAAGGTCGTGGAGGTCAGGTGAGGGACGTGGGAGCTCTGAGGAGCAGCAGGCGAACCCTCCACTATGCCATCTTCCCAGCACCCCGTGGTCTCTCTGCATACCTGCAGTTCCCCAGGTCAGCTGTCCATGCCCCAAGCCAAGCACAACCCTGATTTCTTGTGGAAGAGAACCTCCCACCCCCTCACTGGATGCAGACTGGACCTCCCAGATGTCAGCTCTTCCAGGAAGCCTACCTTGAACCACCCAAAACAGCCCATCACTCTACCCTCTCCACCTCTCATGCGCTACAACTGGGTCAACTGCAACCCAATGGTTCCACCATCTGTACACAGATCTGCTTTTATCCCTAGTGAGGATTTACAGAATGGAAACAAATAACCTGTTGCCAAAATATAGCCCCAGGACATGTGGCAGGCCCTGTGCTGCTCCTTTAAGAGCCTGTACACAGTAGAGCAAGGAAGCAGGTGGTGCATTTAAGGCACAAGCCAGCAGGCACAGGGAGCTGCAGAATGAGCTCTCCCCAACCACCTGATCTGATCCTTCAGGCTAGCTCTTGGTTGGCTGACATCTACTTCCACCCATTCTAGAAACCCTCTTTGCTGCCAGGCTTGAGGCCCAACCGACTACAGCAGCTTCTCTCCTGGGGCTCTCACCAACGCGTCGTCTTCTGATACCTCACCTCTATGGACTGAGAAGAAGTAACGAACCACAGGTGTATGTCGGGGATGGGGGGATGTTGACCCCTCCTGCCCCAATTCCTTCAGTTCCTGTCTACCCCACTTCCTCCTCCTGTCTCTGGGCCTTTGCATATGCCCTTCCACCAACCTGAACCTTCTGCCCACAATGTCCATCTTATCTTTCAAGGACTGTTTGATGTGATTTCCCACAGGAAGCCTACCCTGCCCATCCCCACCACAACCCAGGTGAGTGTCTCCCACTCTGGCCTCCCCCAGCTCTGGAGCTCTCCCATCTGGCTTACCTCACTCTTGTAGAAGGCTTCCTGACCTCTTCATCTGCCCTCCCCACCCTCCTACAAGCTCCACGAGGGATCTCCTGCATCCCAGAGCCCAAGCACTGAGCTGCTACCCAGCAGGCACTTAACAAACATTTGATACATACAATGAAGAGTGAGCCAAGAAATGAACAGGGAAATGGAGCATGGAATAGTCCAGCACACAGATGCTGGGCACCCAATGGCTAATCTAGTGTTTACTACGGGCCAGGAGACATTCTCAGAACTTTAACGCAGATTATTCACCAAACTCAGTAACAGCCCTGTGAAGTAGCCTTGCCCTGTTTTATAGAGGAGAAAAACAGGCACGGAAAAATCAGGTGACTTACCTAAAGTCCTGCCATTGGAGAGAAGATAAATACAGACACAAACCCAGCAGGCTGGTTCTAAATCTGTCCGCTCAGCTACACACGATGCTGCCAGTGGCAGACTTTGTACGGAGACCCCACATGAACCACACCTCCCAATATCCCTGTGCTCGTGCGGTCACTTTCCACGCTGACTCGGACGGGCTCCAGCCAATGGGGCATTAGCAGGCGTGAGACAAGTAGAGGCCTGACAGCCTTGCACACGGGGCTGTCCCCTGGGACGGCTCCCCGAGAACTTGGAGATGACCAGGTGTGCCTAAGCCCAAGAGAGGCATGTGGAGCCTTCACGTGAAGGAGGACCAAGGGACGCAGCCACCAGCCAGAACACAGCGCCAATGCAGCAGCCCTAGCTGGACTGGCCCAGACGCCCCCACCCACCCACTCTCCATCCCCCAGGCCCCTGAGGAACTTCAGCCGTGGCCTCGCAACAGGCAGCACAGAGGAGCCATCCTGGCCGCGCCCCACCTCAATCTCTGCCTCGCAGCCATGTGAGCAAATAAAATGGTGGTTGTTTTAAGCCACTAACTTTTGGGGTGGTTCGTTAAGCAAAAATAACTAACAGAGACACTGCCTTCCTTTCACCGATAGGATCATGCAGTGATCACGCAGCACCCAGTGGGGTACTTCTCAAGTGCTTACTCATTCGGCAGTATTCACAGGGCATACTGTGCGCCAGGCACTGTCTGGGCCTGGGATCCGGCACAGAAGAAAAGAGAGAAAGCCTCAGTTCCCAGAGAGTCTATAATCCAGTGGGGGAGCCAGACAAGCCAACAAATAAATTAATTTTTACATCAAGCAGTGCCAAGAGCTACAGAGAAAAATGCAGCCGTGTCAGGGGTGCCCAGGACAGATAGAAGGGCCTCCTGGTAAAGTGATATTTAAGTGAAAACCTTAAGAAGGGGAGACGGGTGCACACAGATCTCAGGGTAGGACATTCCAGGCCAAAGGGCATGAACAAGGGTCTTAAGAGTGAAATATGGCAGATGGGAAGGAGGGAAGGTGTCCGGGGCAGGATGGTGGAAGGCAAGAGAGGAAGAGGAGGGCAGGGCCAGATCATGTCCAAGTATGAAGGGAAGCCCAAGAGGCCAGAGGGGACAGGACCCAACCTCTATTCTCAAAGGCTCCTCCTCGAGGCAACAAAGGTGCAACAGTAGGGAAGGGGCGGCCCATGTAGAAGCAGAAGCCGAGGCCTCTTACTGCTCTGACCAGGGAGGCAGGCAGGCTCAGAGCTGCCGGTCTCACCCCCATCTACCTTCCTTAGAGATGAAAATTAGATTGTCACTCTTACACAACCACAAGGTGGGAACAGGAAACGCATGTGGCTGCCGTCACAGGTGGTTTTCTTTTTTAAGACACACTCTAATGGCACCTCCTGAGCCTGCCACCTAAGGAACCCCATCTAAAGAAAAGCAAACCTAGTCCGGAGACCGTTTGGAAGGGGGACTTTTTCAGCCTTAATTGAGTCTTCAAATAAACTAAACAATATTGTAATGCTCTGCTGGGTAAAGCCACTACAGAACACAGGCCCTGCTGTGCGTCTGGTAAATGGGACGTGGGACCGGCGGCTCTCCGGGAGGAAATGCTGCACCTGCGTCAATCACGGACCACTGGTTCCTTTCTCATCACAAATCACTGCGCATTTCAGTCTCTCATTTATTCGCTTCATCTGGAAGAGGAGCTGCTCAAAGTTGGAAGATATTTATTTTTACCCACAGAATCATTTTCAGGGAAAAGCAGAAGGAAATGGACTGCACAGGCCACAGGAAAACGAAGCAAAGACAGAAAGACTAAAGAAAGAATATAATCTGATAGGAGAGAGCTCTACCTAAAACTGCAGTATGAAAAAAAAATTAAAAAATAAAAAACTGCAGCATGGACTCCTGGTCCTGTCCATTTCATCTCCCAAATCCTTTGATGTTCCTTTAATTCCCATCATCCCCAACCCCAGTGCCAACTCCAGTAGCTGGTGTGGCTGAGGCTGGCTGCGGGGGCCAACAGCTCACCCCACACAGCCCTTTGCCCTGGTCAATTCTCTCTCCACAGTGGGAGGGTGTGACAAATTTAAAATGCAGATCTGATCTCTATTTGGGACTCTTCAAAGACATTCCATTTTTCTTAAAGATTAAACCCTTTCCTGAGATGTAGGTGGCCCTGGGGACTCTGGGGCAGCCCACCCCCATTCCCCTCTCTGGGGTCCAGCATCGGCCTCTCCTTAGTTCTTCTGACACCTGTTCTTCCTCCTGCCTCAGGCTTTCTCCACCTATGAGGCAACTAGATAAACCTGGTGTGGGAAGGGGACAGCCTTCCTCTCCTTCAGTCCTGAGCTCCCACATCTCTTCCTCATAGGAGTCAGGTCTGTGGTTTACTATTTAGGGGACACCTGGGTGGCTCAGTGGTTGAGTATCTGCCTTTGGCTCAAGTCGTGATCCTGGGGTTCTAGGATCGAGTCCCACATCAGGCTCCCCATGAAGGAGAGACAGGCTCCCTCTGCCTATGTCTCTGCTTCTCTCTCGGTCTCTCATGAATAAATAAATAAATAACATCTTTGAAGAAAAAAAAAAAGTTTACGATTTAGGAGCAATTTTTATTGGGGGAAAAAAAAATCAATGTTCTATATCATTATAAGAAAAACCTGCTCTCTTTCAGGCTTATTTTTAAATCAGTGCTATTACCACTTAGGTGGGTCCTCACCTGAGGCCTCACCAAACAAACATAATTAGATCCACTAATAAATTGCCACAACAAATCTGGAAGGAGAAACGTGACTGCTCTTTCGAGAACACAAAACTGTCATTTCAAATTAAGTAACAGTAACAAATGGTGAGACATGGGGCTCCGGGAGCTAGGCACATCTGTGTTTGAACATTAACCAGCCACCCTCCGTGTTAACCCATCCGCTTCACTCCCGCCAGCCACAGCCACTTCTCAGAGACGGGAAATGGTTTCTCAAAAATGGTAAACCATCTTCCATTTACATCAGACTAGGCCTATCAGTACTGAGAAGATGATTTTGCTTCTAGGAAGCCTAAGAAATTGTTTAGCATGTGTGATTTATATGATTATATGAAGGAAAAAACAGAATCTTCTTCCATTCTCAGAATTCTAGACCGACTTTATCCCTCTGACGGGGCAGGAGTAACCGCCAGGATCTCGTTCAAGCTTCCCCAACCCCTCGTACCCTATGAAACCCTCAGCCCGATATGCTCTCCTTTACCCATTAATAAACTCGTCACAAGGCATCAGAAGATATTACCAACTGCAAAAGGAGATGCCAGGCAGGTGAGAAAGAAACAGCCAGGTGGCAGAGCAGGAGAAGCAGGGTGCTCAGAGGTCAGCTGGGGCCAGACAGGAAACCTGCCCCCAGTATTCACTTCACAGAGCTGCATGACCACGTGGGTGAGGGGACCAGGCTTTCGTTCTAGGATACACAGCACATGTCCTAGAGTGGCATCAAATGGACATTTAGTCCATCCAGGTTCAGCTAGGTGCCTAGACCAGGACTGGACATGAGACACCAGGCCTGCACTGAAAGAGGAGAAAACAAGCCCCGTACTGGATGCCACCCCCCACGATCCCGCTCACCGAGTCTATGCACCAGGACACACGCCCAGCAGACATGCAGACTGCAGCTCCCCAGGAGTGTCAGCAACCACGTGCTTCTCCCAGTCCGAGGCTCCTACCAAACTCAGAGGATGTAGGGCTTAACAAAGAGTTTGAGAGAGTGTGGGTGTTTATAAACAACCTCACTCTTAAACACCCACCAGTCTCTTCGTGCGAGGTTTTATTTCACAAGCAACAATCTGTTCCACTTCTGAAAGCAGGAGCATCCACGATGTGATACCTTCCCCAAAGGATTTTCCAAAATAATTCTAACTATTGGGGATTCTCACCATCCATCCTGGTTGGAACCCAGCCTCTCCAAGAGCCACAAAGGAATCTGTGACATTAGGTAACAGACACAGATGTGCTGGACTTCTACAGAGATACAAAGTCCTAACATTAGCCTACTTCACCCACATGACTCACACATGCATCTGTAACCAGTGGCTCTTCTGTTTGAGCAGAGCAACAAGTAGTACTTATGGATACTTGAAAGCCCAACCAGATTCCATGAGGACATAACCAACCCTGCAATCAAGGCCTTTGGTGTCTTCCAAATGGACAGACCCCAAAACCCAACACAACTATTTAACTCAATTAAATGTCCAGCAGGTGTCCAAGCCAGGATGAAGGCCCAAATAGGGTTATCAGCATTCTTGAACAGACAAGAGGTATCTCTTGAGCCTACCAACTCAGTTACAGAGCCACTTACTGAGAAGGTTGGTAGGACTTCTCATAGGAACACAAAGGCCATGGAATGATGTATTAGAGAAACATGAATGACAAGAAAAGAACCATAAAAATTGACTTTGCTTTTTGACAATGTGACACATTTCTCTTAAACTTCTTGCCTTAGCTTATGCTGCCTGCCTTCTTCAAAGCACCTGTTTTTTGTCCTCTTGCATACACCCATAAGGTCCTCATGGGATTTCATGCTGACCAACCACCAGCACCTTGCTTTGCAGCAACACCACCGTTCATGTATGCTCTGCTTCACCCCTACATGAAATAGGCTGTTGGAGAATGACAGAATTGCCAAGAGTGTCTTCACTTTCTGGTGGGCTACCTGTGATTTGAATTCTCTGATGATAATAGAAGGCAGCCAAAGCAGACCTAAGTGAACTCCTGGGATCAATGCTCTTCTCCATGAAAGTCAGCAGCCTAATACTCTCCTCCAACCAGGGACAGGACAAGAGATGGCAGCTTTCCAGAGAGAAGATGAGAGGGCTGCAAACATCACTGCTCACAGGATTTGGGGTCAGGACTGAAAAGTGACCTCCTCTCTTAAAGTCAGGGCGCTGCTAGCTTCCTCCAACTGGCCCTTTCCAGCCATTAGCTCTCTCAAGGTGCGCTGGTTGGTTTCTGCCCCACCACTCACAAGAAATTACTGTAGACACGCACTACCTATTGGAAGCCTAGACTCCACTTCCCTCAACTTCTGGGAAAGAGCATCCAACTTTTGTTTGGGAAGCCAGTCCTCCCCAAATTTCATCCACCACTGACTCCACCCAAGGGCTGACCCCAGGGCTGGTATGTGATTAGGGCTGGGCCAACCAGAGCCTTGCAATCTTCCTCACCAGCTACTGGTTCTGAGCTGGGCATGCTGGAGTCAGTGCAACCCCAGGAAGTATGTGCACAGTTCCACTACACAGAAGCAGAGGCTCTCCCCTATCTTCCACACTGGACTCAAACTAGAAAGGATCCAGGTCCCGAAGCTGCTGTAATCATCCTACAATCATGTGGGAAGCCTGATCTGTCTGATGATGGAACCAACATGAGCAGGGAAAGGCTGAGACAGAGAGAGACTGGGAAGTAAGGACAAACAAAGCAAGAAACAGACACAAGAGCACAGACAGATTAGGCCCTAATAATATCAAGTCCTTGACCAAGCATTGCCTAAAGCCACTATAAGTCTTTACATAAATCAATAAACTCCCTCTTAATATAAAAAAGGGATTTGTTATTTTCAGGATTCCTTGAGTCAATACCGAGTCAATCATTCTTTCCTCTTCCCCCTACCTTTTGTTTACAACAGTGACTTCTACAGAAAGACCAGGCCAAGCCCAGATGAGAATTTTAGTCAATTTTCATTAATCCTCTTAAAAGCCACCTAATACATAAATGTTACTAAACAATGCAGAAGTAACTGCTTAACTAGTGAGTGGGGGGAGATACTGGGGGCAAAGTCAGAACCTCTCTCTGCATGTTATGCTAAAATAAACTCCAAAATGTATTTAAAAGACTTAAAAATTTAAAGTAAGTCAAAGAGGTAAAAACTAGTTCTCAGGAGCTATAAGAACTTTCCTTTTTTTTTTTTTTTTTTTTTGATTTTTAAGAAAATATTTTATTTTATTTTTTTTTTTTATTTATTTTTTTTATTGGTGTTCAATTTACTAACATACAGAATAACACCCAGTGCCCGTCACCCATTCACTCCCACCCCCCGCCCTCCTCCCCTTCTACCACCCCTAGTTCGTTTCCCAGAGTTAGCAGTCTTTACGTTCTGTCTCCCTTTCTGATATTTCCCACACATTTCTTCTCCCTTCCCTTATATTCCCTTTCACTATTATTTATATTCCCCAAATGAATGAGAACATATAATGTTTGTCCTTCTCCGACTGACTTACTTCACTCAGCATAATACCCTCCAGTTCCATCCACGTTGAAGCAAATGGTGGGTATTTGTCATTTCTAATAGCTGAGTAATATTCCATTGTATACATAAACCACATCTTAGAACTTTCCAAATCAATGGACAAAACCACAAAGAAATTTCAACCAATTTTATTAGGTAAAAAAAATTTTAAATGCTACAAGTCAGAAAACATTACACAGAAAAATGGAAGAAAAACAAGTATTTGCCACAAAAATGGCCAAGAATAAGCAGCAAATACAGATCAAAAATGGAAAGCCTAAAAATCTAATAGGAAAAAAATAAAATCAAGATTGACAACAAATAGACTCTTCATAGCAACAAGCAAACTACAAATGGTTATTAACACCTGGGAAAAATCCCACCACTACAGACACTTAACACTTGTCATCAAATTAGCAGAGAGCAAAGATGCTCAACAGGCACACCCACAAAGCCAGTGTGGATGCGTTCCTGCTGGAAAGTGTGTTGGCTGCCTTTGTCAAGGGCCTCCAATGGCCTAGTGATTCCCTTTGCAGGAATCACTGACCTAGAGAAATCATAGAATCACATACGTACATGCATGTAAAGATGGTCATCACAGCAGTGGTAACAATGAAACACAACTCTTGTGCCCGGCCATAGCAAGGAGGGGGATGTGATGTGGCCACAAAGACAGAGGGGGAAGAGTGTTTAATGACATGCAAAAATGCTCATGATGTAATCCCAAGTGAAATGGGAGAATGCAAAATGATATTCATAGAATGATCCAAATTTGTTTTACATAGACACACAAAGATAAAAGGCTGCAAATAAGTACTTTGAAAATTTTAACAGTGGCTCCATCTGAATGAGGACATTGTCGTTTTTTCCTTTCTCCATCCTAGTGCCTGCTTTTATAATTCATCTCTAATAAACGTAAAGCTCTTTATAATCAGAAAATGTACATGCACACTTCAGTGGAAATATACACACACACCAAGTACCTTGGTTCAGTATGTCGACATTTGGGGGACATTTCCTAGGTACATAGCACTGAGCTAGGTGTGCTTTGGGAAACAAATGCAAGTATTCCTGTCCTCAAGGCGTTTTAGTCCAGTGAGCTACCTACAACCCAGGAAATGGTGCTAAACAATTAAAAAGTCTACTAGCCAACCAAACGCTAAATGCAGAGGCAGATGTAGGCTCCATCTGGTTACCCACATGCCCCACATTTAATGTGCCTGGTGTACTTCTTGGCATATAGCATGGCTCAATGAACATGAACTACTGCCAACATGACCTTTACAGCCAGGGCAGGGTAGCCTGCCTGGCATCCACTGCCTACCTCCTCTCTCATAGCAAAAGCCCAGTCTTATTCTGAAAAGCCATGCTCCAGGCTAAAAGACCACATCACACCTCCTTTACCTAAGACCAGCCAGTAATCTGTAAACCCAAGTTGTTAGATGGGGCCTCCAGGAAAGCTTCTTAACCAAAGGACAGACAGTAGGCCATCAGCCCTGTTCGTGCAGACATGCATTCAAATGAAGACTTTTAAAATAAATACCCACAGACTGAAACAGACTGCCTTTCTTTCTTCAATCTAGTCTTTTGGTTAAACCAACAGCACATAGTAATTGCTGGAACACAGCTGATGGACATTTATTTAATGAGATTTGTGTTGGATTGATGTGAAGAAGCTAAAGATATAAAATCAAAACCTACAGTACTGGGAAATATATATGTAAAGCAGTTCTGGGTTATCTATGCAACCAGAGGTAGCATATATTAAAAAGAGGAATCAAGTTTTAAGTCACACATATCCTCTCTCAACTTACCCCCCAGAGCAGAAACAAGTCCTACAGTAATAGAAAACTGTACTTTTCCAATAACCCCTAAATTGTTATTTATTTTCAAATCCTTCCCTGCTTCTCTTCAGTTCCCTAAGGCCTCTATGCACTGCCAAAAAGAACTGTGATTATAAATCAGAATTTATACTCCGAACATATACGTATACACCCAGATCAAATTTACAACTTAGGTCTTAATCCACCTTTTATTGTGTTTACATTTTTCTGTTCCAAACACTGATTAATTTTCCTTTCAATAAGAGAAGCATGGAGTGCAAATCTGCTTTACCCAGAGGTTTTTCCATTTCTTTCCCCTGTGTTATTTTGAGGCTTGCCACTCAATCAGAAAGTAAGAAAACCCTGAAGACTATCCCAACATTGAGCAGGTGAAAATACACCAACAGAGGAGAGGAACTTGGGAGAATGAAAAGGCAGAAATAGTGATTTCCATAATAAAGCTCCCAACGCTGGCAATGGTGCACAGGGAAATATTTGACTGTACTGCTCCCATCCGACATGCCTAAGATGTCCCAATGTGCAAGTGCTTCACTGCGGCTTCCTAATCAAACTCCAAATGAAGTACTGTAGGCCTAGGGGACAGGATTGTACATGGCATGCTGCAAACCTGAGCACTGTGCCAGCTGGTTCCGCAGCAGCTCCTGCCAACCCAGGGTATAGGCATGACAAGGGGTTTAACAGTTTGTGGCTACGTTCCCCCCCAAACTTATTAAACACTAGAGACAAAGAAAGGGAGAGAGGTCTGCTTCTGATCACCTGCCAAGACCGTAGGATGGGGTCAACTGGAAGAAAAAGCAAAGAAGAGAGGAGAGAAAGAGAGAGACTGGAGGAAAATAAAGACACCAAACCAGAGGGACTTAAAGAGAGTGGAAGACAAGCTAAGGGAAGAAAGAGGGGAGAAATGAGAGACAGAGACATCCATCCACACACTCATACAGAGAGAGAGGAGAAAAGAAAAACACAACCTGAGGAAGAGAGAAGGGAGACACACAGGCCGGGCGGGTGGAGGGAGGGGACCCAGAACCAGAGTAAGCAGATCATCAAGTCACACATTCAGCAGGCTTTTTCTGGGCACCCGCTACACTGTTGAGGAGAGACACAGCTGTGCCCAAAAGAGTTTCAGTCCCAAGCGCAAGTATGTCAATGTAGCACAGTGGGGAGTTCAGAGAGGAATTCAGAATAACCCCAAGACCTTTGGGCCAGAGCCAAACAATATTTAATCCTAAATAATACATCATTTTGAGGGATGAAATGGACAGAAAACACAAATCATCAAAATAAACTCAATTAGGTAGGACACCCAAAATGCATGTGCTCCAACAACAAAAATAACAACTTTAGCAAAATTAACAACAGCTGTGCTTCAGTGACACCAGCAAGAAAGTGAAAGGCCACCCAGAGAGTGGGAAAAAGTATTTGCATATCACATAATAAGGGCCTCGTGTCCAGAACATACAAATGACACACACATAATAAAAAAGGACAATCAATTCAATACAGGGAAAGGGTCGGAAGAGAGAGCTCTCTGAAGAGGATACACAAATGGCCAGGGGACCCATGAAAAATCATCAACGTCACCAGTCAGCAGGAAAATGCAAATCAAAATTATGAAAGTTATTATTTCACTTCCACGAGGACCCCTATAATAAGGGGGACAGGCGATCGATTCTGGCCAAGATGGGGAGTAACTGGAATCCTAGTTCGCTGCTGGTGGGAGGTGCCCTTTGGAAAACATCCTGGCAGTTCCTCAAAAAGTTAGTTACCATTTGACCCAGCAATGCCACTCCTAAGAACATACCCAAGCAAAACGGCATGTCCACAAAACAACTGGCACCTGAACATTCAAAGCAGCATTATTCACAACAGCCAAAGACAGCACCAGTAATCTATCCACAGAAGACTGGATAAGCAGAATGTGGTCCATGCATACAATGGAAAATTATTCAGCCCTAAAAGGAATGAAGTACTGATACATGCTACAATTTCAATTAATCTTGGAAACATGATGATGCTAAATGAAAGAAGCCAGACACCCATCACACCATTCACTTCATAGAGCATAGCCAGAATAGGCAAATCTAGAGAGGCAGACAATACAGAGAGGCAGACAATACATCAGGGATTGCTGGGGGCCGGGGAAAGGGGAAGGAGTGGCCACTTCAAGTGATCTGGTGAGGAAGACGGAACTGGAGCACAGAATTACATCAATAGCATAACTGCAATCCAGCTAAGGGTAATCACCAACCAGCCCGCATGCTGGAGAAATAATCTGTCCCCATGCCTTCTGACTGCCCAGCCCTGCACCCTTTAGGCCTATACCCAGCCCTGCACCCTTGGCCTATACCCTATGCCCTTTAGGCCTATACCCTATACCTAAAGGCCAATCAAAAAGGTGAAGTAGTTGACAGTTTTTTATTTGGGGGGGGTGGGAGGGATTCAAGCAAAGAAAATATCAGTGCTGAGGCCCTAGGAGGAAAAGAGATACCCTCCTGGAACAGACAAGCCCAGGTGGCCAGAGCACAGAGAGAAGGTGCAGAAGTGCATGGATGGGGAGAAGCGGCTGCGGTGACCACAGGCTGGCCTATGCTGAAGAGAGGCAACATCATCCTGACATGATGGTCTACTTCTATCTGCATGTGAAAAAGACCAGAACCCATGAAGTTATTTGAACGATCTGAATAGGTCATAGATGTGAAAGCACCTGATAAGCTCTAGGCACATCAGTACGAGATGGAGAACCAAGGAAGGAAACTTAAGGGCAGAGTCCCTCCAGGGGCACAGGGCTGGATCTTCATAAGGATAGTTCTCAGGGAACCATTACCATGCCCACTCTGCAGATGAGGAATATAAAGCTCAGAACTGTGACTTGCCTAAGGCATGCAGCTCAAAAAAGGGTTATTGGCTGGGGTACCTGGGTGGCTCCATCAGTTGGGCATCCAACTATTTTTTTCTAATATTCTATTTATTCCTTTGAGAGAGAGAGAGAAAACACACACATACACACACACAAGTGGCAGGGAGGAGCAGAGGAAGAGGGAGAACCAGACACCCTGCTGAGCTGGAGCCCAATGTGGGGCTCGATCCCAAGACCAGGAGATTACAACCTGAGCTGAAGGCAGATGCTTAACCAAACTGAGCCACCTAGGCGACCTGAGTGTCCAACTGTTGATTTCAGTTCAGGTGGTTATCTTGAGGTCATGAGATGGAGCCCTACATTGGGCTCTGCGCTGGGTATGGAGCCTGCTTGGGATTCTGTGTCTCACTCTCCCCCCTCCCCGCTCTATCCCACCGCCTTCTCCAGTTCACACATTCATTCTCTTGCTCTCTTAAACGAAAGAAAGAAAGGAAAAGGAAGAGAGGAAGAGAGGAAGAGAGGAAGAGAGGAAGAGAGGAAGAGAGGAAGAGGAAGAGAGGAAGAAAGAAAGAAAGAAAGAAAGAAAGAAAGAAAGAAAGAAAGAAAGAAAGAAAGAAAGAAAGAAAGAAAAGAGAAAAGAAAAAGAGAAAAGAAAAGAAAAGAAAAGAAAGAAAAGAGAAAAGAAAGAAAAGAAAAGAAAAAAAAGAAGAAGGTGGTATGGCCAGGACCCACTGGGCAGTCAGCCTGATCCCAGAGCCTCTTCCCCAGCACTTCCAGGGCTCACATGGCAAGTGCTCACCAAAGGGTGTCAGGCACCTGCACTCCTCCTGCACAGGCTGCTCAAAGCCCTGCTTTGTTCCTAGGGTAATGGGTTCCACACAGTAATGGAGTATCAGAATCCTCATAGCTTAGGGAGAAGGACATCCTTGTTAACAGCCAAGTTTCCTGAAGTTTCAGCTACCCACTGTGAGGCTCATTGGGAGACTAAGAACCAGAGCTGTTCTTTCTTTTACCAAAGGAAAAGCAAGCCCAGGATTGTTTTTAAACCACATCTACTACCAAAGCAATTATACCATGGGAAAGACGGCAGGGGGGATTTCAACATGGCTTTACAGATGTTTCCCCCCCTTAATGACCATAAGGTTTCATACGTACCTTCAAACAAAGGCTTGAAGGTTTCATTCTCAAAATATGGACTGTCAGATTGCCTACACTAGGCCAACTGCTGAACACCCAAACTGGGGACACTTGTGAAGGGGAGGAGAATTTAGAACTATGCCCAGACGTTTGAACTGGAAACCCGCTACAACAAAGCCAGCTACTATTGTGCTGTAGGCTTAAATTAACAAAAGAGGCACAGCTCGTTAAAAAAACAGAGCCAGCGTCTTTATTGATGCCAAGCCCTCAGATAACCCTAGGAAAATTCTTATACATGCCAAAAAAATGAGCTGATAATTCGCCGAAAGGAAATTCAATTTATAAATATAGAAAAAAAGTATTCCATCTCCATAGCAACTCAGGAAATACAAATCAGATACAATCAGCTAGATTTTGTGCCTAGTGGTGTTTAAATGGTAACCATTCATTCATGCTGGAGAGTGGCCAATCAGCCCTATTTGGTGCAGACACCATCAAATGGACACAACCCTGAGCAGTAACATGGTAATCTATCACAGAAGTCAGAAAAAAACATAGCATTTCATCCCACAACAGTACTGATGGCACTACATTCTCTGAAGTAACTAGAAACATGGAAAATTGTATATACGAAAGACATTACTCGCAGCAGTTTTCAGTAAAACATTAAAAAAAAAAAGGTCTAATACAACAGGACATTGACTAAATAAACTCTGGTCTATGTCCTAAATGCAGTATGGCACAGTTGTTGCAAATTGGAGTTATCAGTCTTTTTTAGATTTTAAAAAGTCTTGAGGTGGATGATGACAGGGAAAAGCCAGGTACAAAAATGCATACACAGCATGAGTTCAACTTTTTTTTTTTTTTTTTAATGTCAGCAGGGGGAAATAATCTTTTGAAGGGAGCCCTGTTTTATTTTCTCTAGTCAACTGGCATTTGGAGCCCAAGAGTCAACTTTGTACCCTATTTAATGAACCTGGCTAAATAGTGTCCTCCTTGGACAGTTTGACCTTTAAATGACTTGTTACAAGGCACAGTAAACCCTTATTCTAAAAAACACAAACAAGACCTCACTGTTACTTCCAGCCCAAATCATCTCTAGGGGAAGGAGTAATATTAATTTTCACTTTGGGTTTGATGATGTAGCTTTCTCCAGTCTCACTCAAAGATAAGCATTTGGGGCAGTCAAGGGTTATCGCCTGCTCATTAGTCAAAAACAAATGCTGACATTTGTCCGCATGCAGCTTTTTTGAATCTATCTCAAAGGAGACTGGCATTTCCATCGTGTTGAATGGGCTCTCCCAGCATTTGGGCAAGGATGATGGGCCCATGTACAAAGCAGTCCAGCTCCCAAAACAGGACTGTCACTCAAGAATGAGGGTTAGATGTATTATGCGATCCCGCTCCCTACCGTGTTGATGAAGCAATCTTTCTCTACGCTGCTGATGGCCCAGCAGATGGGTTACTAATGAGGAGAATGAGATTGTTTATTTGAAAAATAAAAACTATTTTTGCAACTGATAAATCACTGCTTGACTCTTTGCCCAAACAGAAAGCCAAAAACAACGGTTTCTCAAGTTTCAGAACCTGTTCCTGATCCAAAGAACAGCAGCCTCAAAGCCATCTCTCAAGGTACTTCACAAACTTGAAAAAAATGAAAGCTAACTTTCAAAGTTCTTTGGTTTTAATATGTAATTTGGACATCCTAGGACAGAGGTCTGCAAACTATGGCCCTCACACCAAATCTGGGCTCACACTATTTTTGCAAATAAAGTTTTATTGATCTACAACTATGACCACACATTTGTAGAATGTCTAGGGCTGCTTCAGTGCTACAACAGCAGGGGTGAGAAGTTTCCACAGAGGTTCACGCAGCCAACAAAGTTGAAAATATGTACTAACTGGCCCTTTACAGAAAAAGTTTGCTGAACCTTATCCTACAAAGAAGGCAGGCAATTCATGTGACTGACCTTTTGAGTCCAAAGAGATTTCGTATGACACACAACTTAGCTACCTGTCAAGATCTCAGCATGACACAGGCATGGCTACAGAAGTCAGAGGCAGCACAGTTCTTCCCTTCTGATTTGCCTCAGGGCACCACCCCATGGAGACTGTCTGTTCATCCAAGAAAAGCAAACCGCCTACTTCAAATACCACGTAGTTTGCTCTGATGGAACATCAACATCTCTGCACAACATAGAAAGTATCTTACTTGATTAGGAAAAAGGTCATGTAAGAGTCAAAAAGACACCGTTCTTCAAAGGAAATAAGGTAAAAAGGGTACAGGGGTGCCTGGGTGGCACAGTTCATTGAGCGTCCCACTCTCGGTTTGGGCTCAGGTCGTAATCTCGGGGTAGTGGGATCAAGCCCTGTTTCAGGCTCTGTGCTCAGCGTGGTGTCTACTTGAATTTCTCTCTCCCTTGCCCTCTGCCTCTGCCTGTGCCTCTCCTGCTCATGTGCTCACTCTCGAGCTCTCACTCTCTTCCTCTCAAATAAATATTTTTTTAAAGGGTATGAAGAATAAGATACTTTTATTTAGGGCTGTTATGGTCTGCTGGGAGTATGTAACTTTAAAAAGAATCCTTGTATTTAAATAAAATCATCCTGGATCTGATTAGCTCAGATCCACTTGACTTCAGGAAGGTCACATCTGTTTCTCAGCTTTATCATCTGCATAATGTAGACAGTGGGCAAGACATACTCTTGGGTCCAAACCAAGACTAAAATTTTAGGACTATCCTCCCACTTCTGTAATTCATTCAAGGCTAAGCCCAAATTATATTTACTGAATATTGACTATGTGCCAGACACTGTGCTTCAGGTGTGGGGTCAATAATGCTAACAGGATTCCTGCCACCATGAAGCTTAGACTCAAGAAGAGAGACTAAAAACAAGCCAATCCACAGATAAATAAAACTACTCATGAATTTTAACAAGTGCTCTGGAGAACATGACTGGGATGCTGAGACTTAACAGTGGCAGCTGTTTGACTAGCAAAGCCAAAGAAGGCATCTCTGGGAAGGTGACAGACCCAAGACCAGCCTTAACAGACAAGGAGCAGCCAGGCATTGAGGAGGGAGAGAGGAGCATTCTTGACACTGTAGACACAAGAAGCACTGAACACTCAGAGGACTTGCTGACAGCTCCCCGGTGTGGACCACTGAGGGTGGTTCACTTCCACAAGCAGCTCAGGCCTTGAAATGAGCCTTCTAGGGCTCTGACTGGCTATGTGGCCTCACGCAGATCAAAGAACTTTGCTCCTTAGCTTTCTCACATGGACAATGTGGACAGTCAAGGGAGACAGTGACTTCCCAATATCCCAGCCCGGCCGTGCAAAGAGTGGGGCATGCTACAAAAACAGATACGAGGGCAGAGAGGCAGTGAACAAACAGCAGGCAATGGGGGAGAAGAGACACAGGACAGGGCCAGAGGGCCTAGTCAGGCAGGGTTTTATTTTAACTGCACCAGGAAGTCACTAAAGAGTTTTAAGCAAGACAGTTTTGTATTTTTAAAAAGCCACTCTGGAAAACTGTGTGGAAGCTCCTCAAAGAGTTAAAAATAGACCTGCCCTACGACCCAGCAATTGCACTGCTGGGGATTTACCCCAAAGATACAGATGCAATGAAATGCCGGGACACCTGCACCCCGATGTTTATAGCAGCAATGTCCACAATAGCCAAACTGTGGAAGGAGCCTCGGTGTCCATCGAAAGATGATGGATAAAGAAAATGTGGTCTATGTATACAATGGAATATTCCTCAGCCATTAGAAACGACAAATACCCACCATTTGCTTCAACGTGGATGGAACTGGAAGGTATTATGCTGAGTGAAGTAAGTCAATCGGAGAAGGACAAACATTGTATGTTCTCATTCATTTGGGGAATATAGATAATAGTGAAAGGGAATAGAGGGGAAGGGAGAAGAAATGGGTAGGAAATATCAGAAAGGGAGACAGAACATAAAGACTCCTAACTCTGGGAAATGAACTAGGGGTGATGGAAGGGGAGGAGGGCGGGGGGTGGGGGTGACTGGGTGGCGGGCACTGAGGGGGGCACTTGATGGGATGAGCACTGGGTGTTATTCTGTATGCTGGCAAATTGAACACCAATAAAATATAAATTTATTATTAAAAAAAAAAAGACGACTCTGTGATGTGAAAAGGAGGGAAAGAGGGCAAGAGCAGAAGCAGGGGGAACAGCATGTTACTGTTGTCCTTGAGCAAGAGATCACCATGGACTGGGTGGAGGTGGGATAAAGCAGCACAGCTTGATCTCCATGCCTGCTCTGAGCAGCTGAAGTGGCTGCCGGGACCACCGTGTTGAGAAAGAACATGGAGTGTAGACAGGTTTCACCAGGAAGAAGCATCCAGTTTGATTAGTGATGCCTGCCCCAGGCATAGAGTAAGCAGTAACACCAACACTTGTCAGGGTCTGTCCTCCATTTACAGAAACAGGAGCAGTGCTTCTCCCATTCGGACATGTGGGCAGCTCACCTAGAGATCTCTAGGTGCAAGTGCAAGTGCAGATTCTGAAAGAATGAGGCTGGGGGAGGGACTGTGCATCTGCATTTCTAACATGCTCCCAGAGGATGCCAGTACTGCTGGTCCAGAGGCCTCACTCTGAATAGTAAGGATCTGGAGAATTTACCGTCTTTTGTCCCCAGAGATTTATAGAGTGAGCACCAGTTCCCAAGACTTGACACACAAAGATACTCGAGAAATGTTGGTTGAATTGAGTTGGATTTTGTGTATATGTGTGTGGGGTTTGTGTGTGACTGTGTGTGTGTGTTTCAGCCCTCAGCTGCTACAAAAAGAATTCCCAAGATAACAGGGATACCTCAGCAAAAAAAAAAAAAAAAAAGAAAATAGAAAAAAGAGAAAAAAAAGATCCCCCTAGAATATGGCAAACATTGCATGTATATAGCATCCATCTTCTGTGAGGCCAATGCGTCCTGACCAAGTTAAAGATCATTTGGTTGGGTGGGGGGGAGAAGGGCCCAAAAAAAGCAGCAATGAAAATGCAAGGCTAGAAAACTGCCTCACAGGAATGATTCTAACCACAGGGTTATTCTTGGAACTCTAAGCACCGTGAATGACTGGAAATACAGTGAGGCAAGAAAGAGGAACAGCACCGCGCCCCCTGCTGGACCGCCAGCTACACTGCATGGTGAGAGCAATGCTGGCTCCTACAGAAGCCCCAAAAGGGTAGCTTGCATCCTGTTTCTGGATCCCACCACACTCCTGGTCCATAATCCTAACTGTTATGAACCTCAGCAGAGTCCAAATTTCCCTCCCCAAAACAGATCTAAATCAGCTCAGAACCAGGGGCTGTAGCCAGACCCCGCTGCCTGCAGATGGAATCAGCTGGCCAGTTGACTTGGTGTTAAATAAATACTCCCAAAACCTAGAGTCCAAGGCATTCAGCTTCCCTGGAAACCAAAGCCCCTTTTAAAAATAAACAGAGCCCCCTACAGCTCCATGTGGTCCCAGGCAGCCCCAAGAGCTGTCTCTCATGCATCATACAGTCAACAGACTCAGATTTTCTCTATGTTTTAAACTCACAGAATTACAAAAGCCTTAATTTTTAAAGAGTTTACCTTAATAGTGCACATTCATTTTCGGAATATCATTAAAAAATCATGAGAACATTCTCCTGTTGCGGAGAAGTGATTCATGCTTTCTACCCGTACACACCTCACTTCTGGGCCTCTGCTGGGTACAGCAGCCCAAACTCCCAGACAATATCAATCCCATTTATTCTGCACCTTTCTGAGTGGCTGCATATTAACATTAAACCCAAAATCCATAGAGCACTCTTCAGGTCTCCAGAACGCCGAACAAGACTACTTGTTAGATAACGTGACAGTGAAAAGAATTAATCACTACCAGAATTATAGTAAGGGGTGACACAACCAAGAAGTCATTTGTATGCAAGGGATTTCATACCATGGATGAAGTTGCCTCTTGCCAGGATGCTGGAGGAGGAGGGCTAGACGCTGGCTAGCTTCCAAGAATAAAACACAGGGCTCGATTGCTTCATCTGTCTAACTAGTGTTAGTTAAAAGGCAGGTGGGGCCTCTTCATTAGCGCCTGTGTATTCCTGTAGGCCTAACTAAAATGAGGACGGCAAAGTAGATGTGGGGCTAGATGCTAGGGAGTCATCGTTTTTAATAGATCAAAGAAAGCTTGCTGAGCTCAGACCTAAGAACAAGACTTGTTTAGGTTTTGCTGAGATCTGGGCAGAACCTATATCAGCTCCTCAAATCCTCAAATAACTTGAGGGAAGGAACATAAGCTTTCCATGCTGCCTCTGCTTGGCATCCAGGGCCAGGCCCTAGGTAGACCCAGATGCCTACTGCAATTTTACAATCCTCCACAACCAAGTATGAAAGATCCCTTTTAAAGATAGGCATATTAAGATTTAGGCCATCTTTATCTCTGACCACCACCAAAGGCTTTGTGAATTAGATTAACAGGTGTCTGTAAAGATTTTTCAATGAAGGAAGTGGACGATCAAGGTCTACAGATTAGCTAGAAATGTACATACGATTCTGTCCTTACTTGATTAGAGAAGAACATCCAGGAAACCCGACAGCATTCACCCATCGGGATTCTAAACGGGCCTGGTGTACAGCCCCCGATCTGAATCCCTAGTTAACGTTAACAGATCCTGCCCCTAGAATACAGTCTCTTGCCCTGGACTCTTTCATAAAGTGCCATGGAAGCATCTAGGGGGACACAGAGCTAGGATGCCATCCAGCTGGTCTGGTTGTCTGCTGGTTGGCCATATTAAAAATATATTCAGATCTATCTCTTGGCTAAAGATCATTTGGGAAGTTCCAATAATCCTCCCACTTTTGCATACACAGTTTCTTCAAAATTCCTCATCCATCCTTTTTCCACGTGGACAATTCCTATTCAAACTTCAACCCTCAAAATAGCATTTTCTCCATGAACCCTTCTGGTTACACTTGGCCTTTCTTCAGGGCCAGCTGAGGGGATGTGGCCTCCCGTACTGTGACCTTCCCACTCGTCTGTCTGCCCTTCTTATCTGTCAGCTCTGAGGACAGCGAACATGGCTCATGTCCTCATCCCAGCACCTGCACCAGGCCTGGTCTGTGGCAGGCCCTCCCTACACATGTCAGAGAGCTCGATGATGTGAGGAAAGGGGCCCAGAAAGGACGGCAGCGAGGGAGGAGATAGGGAAAGGCACTACTCGCCACCTACTCCACCCACTCCAGTCTTCAAGTCTGACGCATGTGCCCTGATCACCTGCAACTCAATCGGACTGGTATTTCATGTGCTGAGGAAAAAATCTCCCCACAGCTCTCCAGTAACAACAGATTGGACAGGGATGAGAAGCCACCCAAAGCAAAGCCACTCCCCTGGGTGAGGGTAAGGAGCTCTGGCTCTGCAGTCGTCCCAGGCTTCCCTGTCAGCCACAGGACCAGAAAAAAACTGCCCGGGCCCTTTGAAAGGCCGTTTCTTCAGAAGCAAAGACATGCTGGAAAGTGCTGCGTGAGGACTTGTGCCAGACACTGGACCATGAAGGGCTTAGCCCACAGCCCGGTGAAGAGCAGGCCCTCAATAAATGGAAGCACCATGACAGCTGGGGAGGAAGAGGCCACTGCCTCACCCCAAAGCACAACCACTGTGCACAGATATCAGTGCTGTTTTCATTTCCATCAAGGGCATGCAATTCTCACTGTTAGTTTTTTGGGGTTTTTTTTAAGCACAGAAAGAAAAATAAAAATAAGAAAATAAGCAGAGCAAGGACCTGGGTGAAGAAGGGAATGGGGAGTTGTTTAATGGGTATCCCGAGATGGGATACAGGATGAAGTCAAAGAGGTAACAGAGAAAAGAGAAATCCTGAAGACACATCTCTGTGAATAAACCTAAGCCTGACTATAAATCTCTCGGGTGGGCACATCAGGTGTTTCTCCCAGTGCCTCCAGCCCCAATCAATGGAGGTTCATCAGCCTTGCTTCACCTTCCCGATTTGCTGTGTGATCTTGAGCAAGTGACTTAAGCTCTCTGTTTATTTTCCTTATTTACAGAATGAGGATGGTCATAGCATCTACCATCTAAGATATGCAGATTAAGCAAGCAGACTGTTCTTTAAACAGTGCCTAAGAGACTGAGCATTACTTAATTGTGTGTGTTTTAAGATTTTATTTATTTATTCTCAAGGGACAGAGAGAGAGAGAGAGAGAGAGAGAGAGAGAGAGAGGCAGAGACATAGGCAGAGGGAGAAGCAGGCTCCTCACAAGCAGCCCGATGCAGGACTCAATCCCAGGACCTCAGGATCACGACCTGAGCCAAATGCAGACATTCAACCTCTGAGCCACCCAGGCGTCCCTAAATGTGTTTAAATCCACTCTCTCTCCCTGATGTTTTGCTGAATGGTCCAATTCAAAGATGAGGAATTAAGAGTTCACCCCAACAGCTTTCCTTGTGAGTTGGACAGGGATCATACAGTGTGATGGTGCCCTGCAAACCATCCCCTCTCCCAGCGGCTCTTCCATAAAACCCTCAACAAGGGTTGGCCCCACCCACGTAAGAGGTAGAAAGGTAGCATTACCAACAGAGTCCTCAGAGAGGCAGGCTGGGCCAGGTCACGCGGGGCGCTGGGCACTGTGGTTTTAACACACACAACGGGCCACTCAGTGCTCTCCCCTTCTGGCCTTTCCCTACAAAGTTGCCATGGTCAGTTCCAAGAAGCAGGTGGGCCCCTATAAAAGCCACGCACATCCCACCGGGCCATGCTCACGACCTGAAGTAGAGGAGGTCCTGACTTCCCAGGCTCAGTTAGCCAGAGGGCCATCCTGGGATCAAGACTTGCTGCCCTGCCTGCCCATCTCTCCCCTCCCTGTTCCGCTCTCAGTCTCAGCGACAAGCTTCTCCTCAGAGCCGTCAGACTACTACAGCATGCCTTCAGAAAATGCTGAGTGGAAGGAAGGGGGGAAAAAAATTCTGCTTCATGCGATTCATATATGGCAGGAGCTACAAACAATTCAGGACGCTAAAATTAATTTGCTCCCTCACCGATGAGGAAAGGGTAAGCATGGAGGCAGACTGTAATAAAAACGTACTTTATGTGTACAGCACATATTTATTCCTTTTTAGAAAATTTGCAAAGCTGCCACCCCCCCCCCAACCGGCTCCCATAAAATCTGACCATCCTACTCAGCTTCTATTCTTAGCTCTTGCTCATTTGCGTAATTTTAACACTGCAGAATATAGCTAGCCTAAGAATATTTTTTTATAATTACACCCATCACAGGACCTGTCAGTATCTAATGAAGGATAATTTCAGCTATTATAAGAAGCTTAAAAGATCATTTTCATGAATAATTCGTAATATGAATCATTAAATTCAAACAATGTCAGAAATTTCAAAAAAAAAAAAAAAAAAGAAAAGAAAAATATTTTAGGTGTCTAAAAGTAACCAGCCCTCTAAAGGCAGAATCATTTCTGTCATGCACAGAAACAACACAACACATGGGGCAGATCTTCGTCTGAGGGGAGGAAACAGGCAAATGTCACTTCCTACTTCTAAGTTTTCACCAGCCACCACCCCCCAACCTGAGGATAAAATCAACACCTTCTCAGCAAGCCACATGGGTGTTCCTTACTCTAACCCCTGTTTATCTCTTACCTCTTCCTCCCTCCAGGAAAGAACACCTGTCTGAAACTGAAACAACCCTACACTGGAAGCAGAACCAAGGGGCAGAGAGATACATGCCCCTGGTAAACTGTTTGCATACCTGGGTCCAGCCATACCTGCACCCCAGGCCTACTTCTATGTGATAATACACTTTCTTGCTGGCTTCAGTTGGTTTCTATTGTTTGCCAAAGGCTCTAGCCTAATAATATCAGGCTAGAGGCCTCCACAGACCCTGAGGGAAAAACAGAATCATGGGGCTCAAGGCCAGTCCTGGTCAAACTCAGAGTACTGGGCAGGCAGCACAGAGGGAGCTGAGGTGGGGGATGGGGTGGGGGTAGAACCAGCAGGTGGTAAATCTATGTGTGTGAATGCTGGGGTCAGAGGGTGCTCGGGATCTATGTAGGAAGGACTGGGTGAAATCCAAGAAAGGAGGTGGCCTGATTCACAGGTAATGACAGCAAACACATGGCAGGAAAGCCCTGAAGTCCACTCTCTTCAGGGAACCATCAACATCAAAGGACAATTCCCATTTCCAAAGGAAACTTGTATGTGCCTGCCTTGAAACTAAAGACGTTATGCACTAAAGTATGTAGGGGTTTTCAGTAAGATAAATGATGTTTATGCCTTAAATAAGGGAAGGAGGGAGGAATGGCCTTAATACAGAAAATACTGAACATATTAACTCAATTTCTAGATTCTGGAGTATTACCCTCTTCTGTAAAATAATGTTTCTCAAACTACAGATTGCATCCCCTCAGTGGGGTGGGGAAGGTAACTCAGTGAGTCACAACTATTTATTAAGATGGAATAGAACAGGATATAAAACATAAGAATGGTTTGCACATAGTAAAGGTAAGTACTGCTCTAGGAAGGTAATGTCTCAATTCCTTAATACACGAATGTGTGAGCCTTTAAGCATCTCTCTTATCGTGACCTGTAGTCAAAAAGGACTGAAAAACCACTTTTGTTATTGGTTTTAACCAAAAGGCAACTGACAAGCATAGAACTCATGCTTATACTGAGTGACTGTACTTCTATAAATCTTTCCCATCAACATGAAGCCCCTGGATTATAAGGACACCTATGTGGAGTTCATTTCAACACTGTTTATGGTGGCAAAAATCTGGAAATAAGCTAAATGCTACCTATAGGAAAATGATCTTCAAAATTCTACCACAGCTGGGGCATCTGGGTGGCGGAGTCTGTTGAGCATCTGACTCTTGGTGTCAGCTCAGGTCATGATCTCAGGGTCCTGGCATCAAGCCCTGCATTCGGCTCCATGCTCAGGGTGGAGCCTGCTTCAGAGACTCTCTCTCTCTCTCTCTCTCTCTCTCCTCCTCCTCCCAGCTCGTGTGCTCTCTCAAATCTTTAAAAAAATAAAAATTACAGCTGCATGATGGACGCTAATAAAAAAGATTAAGAAGACTAATCTAGATCTGCATCTATTGATCTGGAGCAAGATTTGTAACTGTTGAGTGATATACTATTATCTGAGAAAGGCTAAATATTTCAAGGGTCAGCAATTTTTTCTTTAGAAGGCCAGATAGTTATAGTTCTGTTGCACTACCAATGTTCTGTTCTACTGAGAAAGCATACACAGACAATACTCAAATACTGGGTGTGGCTGTGTTTCAATAAAACTTTATTTACACAAACATATATAGCAGGCTCACAGACCATGGTTTGCCAACTACTGATGGAGACTGTAATCCCACTCCTGCCAGGTGGGGGGATACACGTTTGTCAAGATCTATGGTAAGGTGATACATATCAACATTAATTCCGGTTGTCTAAAACGGGTAGCATTAGGTGAGATTAACTTTTTCATACATCTGTATATTGTTGAGTCTGTTACAAAAAGTATATATAACTCAATGTTAAGATTTCAACAAAATATTCAATTATTAAAAAACAAGGTATGAAAATACAAGCTGTGTAGTGACTGACTTCACTAAAAATCAATTCTCTAATACATTTAACCCTTTTTTATTATTGCAAATAACAGAAAGTACCTTGTATAATTCCTATTTAATTGGATGCCAAGTGTCATACAAAGAACTCTCCAGCTAGAAGTTGCAAAAAAAAAAAAAAAAAAAAAGTGGGAAGAGTAATACCAAGTCATGAGAAGCCAAGCAGATTAATTTTATCCTCTCTCAATGAGACACAAAATGATATTGAAGGAGTTTAAAACTTAAGTTTGTGAAACTGCTCATTGTACCAGGTAGTTACTATCCTCATCTTACAGATGGAGTGGCTGAGCACATGCCCTCCCAAAATGACACCAGCTGAGCATGAGGTCAGGATTCATACATGGGTCTCAATTCTAGTTTAGTACAATTTTCATGGCACTGACAACAGCTGATCAACAGGCCATTTGTCCATGGTAAATGCAATCTTGCATGCTAAAGGACACCCTAGATTCACAGTAGAAGCAAGCACAGGATGCAAAGAAATTGACAACTTACTGCTTAAACAGAAAGAGAAGGTCTATTGTTTCTTGTTTCACTCAAATGGGGACAGTTTCAAAAGCATTCAGCAGAAATCATGTTTCACATTTTACGCCACTGAAACTGCCCCCATTACTGCTGCTGCTAGCAAAGCCAGCACCACCAACTCCCTTGTGCAAACACAGAGTAGCTGCTGGTTCAGAAGTGTGGCAGAAATGGCTCCCGTACCCTAATACCCCTTCTTTCTTTTTTAGCAAGAAAAACACCTTTTGGGCCTGGCACCTGACCATCAGGACAGAAAACCAAGACTATTATTTCCAAGCATCCCCAGCAGCTCAGTGTGGCCCCATGAATGTGTCATGGGCAAACTGCAGAAGAAAAGGTTCCTGAACTTGAAGACTTAGGAAAAGAAACTTCCCAAAATGAAACCCAATGACAGAAAAATAAAGGGCAGGTAATCTGCCCAAGGTCATGTTGCTAGAAAAGGGCAAAGCTAGGGCTTTCTGGGCCAAATCCATGACCTCACCCTCACTTTCCAGGCCAGCCTGCTGTCATGAATGCTGCCCCACTCTACTCTGGAAAAGAGGTGAAAAAGGAGGAACAAGAGCAAGTAGCACCCAGCCTGCATCCCACCAAACCGTGTTCCCTGGCACTCGGCACACAAGTGATTGGTCGGTGACAAGACATTGGATGTAATTCACAGTCGTATTGTACTCCTGCCTGACTTTACTATTAAATTCTTTATTGTGTGTGTTTATGCCACCAGCTCTTCTCTCAGCCCATAAAGTGTAATGTAAATGGGGTAAGAAATCACTAACCTCTTCAGGCGGGGGTGCTTCTCCTGTAAAAGGTCATTTCTACCTATAAGGATACGTTCCAGATTATCAGTGACACCTGAGCTTTGTGCTTTTCTTTTCCCCCCTTTCTGCTTATCTTTGTTTGTTTTAACAAGAAAACACGAACTGCTGTTCGACCTTAAAGTTGTTGAAAAACCACTTTTAGGCAAGCTACCAGTTCAGCAGACTGCTTCTGGCCTATCGGTATATGTTTGCTTACTGTCTACTCCTCAGAAGGAAGCCAAGCCCACAGAAGCAAGGCCCCAAACTGTGCAGGCACTGTTCCTGGTTGCCCAGCAGTGGGACCCCTGCACTCTGCTAACGGCAAGATAATGAGAAAAACCAGAGGCAAACCAAGGACCAGTAATTAAAGACAGCTGAGTTTGGCCTAATTGGCTCCACCAGGGGGGAAGGAGGGTGTACTTTTGGAGGGATTGGGTCCCAGGGGAAGGGAGATTACAAGTCAGAGAGAAATGAAAAAGTAATGAGGAGTGTGGCAAGGTAAGAAATTTCAGGTACAGCACATACCCAGAATTCCTACCAATCACTCTGGTTGAGGGCACCCAGGAAGCCCAACTCATGGCTCCGTGTCCAAGTCCTGTCCTGTTCCGCCCTCTGGCATGGCTGGCTGGGAGATCCTTAGGTGCTCCCTCTCTGGGAACCCACCCAGTGTACCCTCCCAGTCACCCCAGTCTGTGGGCTCCAGAGGGGTGCACACTGCAGGTCATTCACTTCTGTGTCAGGACACCCATGATCCGGTCCCACCATCTACCTGCTGTGTACCCAGGACAAAGCACCTGACCATGCTGATGACAGGAGCAACCAAATCAAATACACAGAGAATGGCAGGGGTTTTCACCAAGTTCGGCCCCAGTGTATGCCCTGACCTTTTAAAGTTTTGGTCTCCTCCACCTGTGCTGCGGGGAGGTAACAGTACTGGCCTCACAGGAGGGTTGCCTATCAAGCCGTTAGAGCAGGGCCAGTCAGACGATGCCGGATCCTCACTATTATTGTAAGGTGCTTAACTACATTCATGACTTCACTCATTCATCAACCAGCTGCCTGCCACCTACCAGGGGTCAGGCATTGGCTCCAGAAGGTGGCTGCCCAACAGTATCAAAACCAAGTCCACCCCTATTCTCAGGGAGTATGCATCCTGGCATCAATGTTTATTAGTTAGGTCACTAAAGAAAGAAAAAGAAAAACTGTAAAGTACAAAATAGGCAACAAACTACAGAGCTGGGGGGATTGACGGTGGGGCAGGGATGTCTCTGCATGGGGCTGTGTTGGGCAGCAGGGAGGTTCTAGACACTGAATAGAAGGCATTCCTCGGAGGCCTGGGAGAAGGAGTATTTCTACTGAAACGCAGAGTGAAACTGAGGCCGTTAACAGTGAAATAACCCCAGATCGAGAGAACAGCTTTATCTTTTTACAGGATGTCTATTTTTCTATTTGGTCCAAGAAAAAACATTTAGACAAGTCACGCTCATCTGAGGTACAAGGCATCATTACCCACTCAACCAAAGCACAGTGACCAGATGCCTGATGAAAGCTATAATTAGAAACTTAGAGCATCTTTCAGAACCAAAGTGGCATTTAACAAAACCAGCCACCTGTCAGCTTCCTGGAAGGAGAGGACGCGGACACCAAACAAGACACTGACTGACAAACTGCACAACAATCACAACACCAAGGCAGCCCTAAAACGGGGCAGTGGCAATGACAAATATATGTCTGCCCTGGGTCTCCGCCTCTGAGTGCTCCTGCTTTCTTTCTGGGCCTTCATTTCTCACGGAAAAATAAAAAATGAACAAAAATCATGAATCGATACTTGGTATTTCCAGGCAATTGCTCTTGCAATGATTTAGGAGGGGAAAGCATCCTGCAGAGGATGCAATCAGGTTGAACAAATAAAACATTATCTTTTATGGCAGGCCCCAGAGAGACACGGGCACTTCTAGAACCAGGGACCAGACCCTCTTGCTTGCTGTGATGACCCCTGTACCTTTGATGAAGCTATTCTCAATAGTGAAGGCACAAAGGGCTGGTCTGAGGAGTGGGAGGAGCTTTGGCAGCCCCCCTCCCCCCCACAGTTTCCACCCTCCCCAAAGCCACTTGAGGACAGCCAGCTGTCTACCCAATATCAATTACCCCTCCTTTTATGCCAATTAAACAATCACATTTCCCAATCTTCCTTTCAATTAGGGAGCCGAAGAGCTGTAAGTCGAAGTCATGTTGGGGGGCCTGAAAAGCTCCTTAAAGATAGATTATTCTTAAAGCTTTAAATCCTCATAGAATTCAGGTGTGAAGTGCCTGCTCTGTCCTTCCCCACTTCCTGCTTCTACCTGCCTGAAATACAGATGTAATGGCCGGAACACCACCACCATCTGGGTACCATGAGGCAATCAAGAAGATAAAAAGCCATGTACTGAAGATGGTTGAGCAAAATCAAAAAAGCAGCCCGAATTCCTGATGATCTTTTATAAGCATCACACTAGCCCGAAACAAGGCAATTTCCAGATTCATGTTAGATAAGAGAAAAATCTTGTGGAAGTCACTGTTGTTTGAGGTTTTTTTTTTTTTTTTTATGCACCCAAACCTAGTTTACCTGATAGACTAGCCCAAATGAACATACCAATTCAGCGAAAACAGAGTGCATGTTATGTAGATACAGCATCAAAACAACATCTCCAAACCCCTACCCAATAAAACCACCAAACCCCTCCTAAGTAAAACTTTTGGAGATGCTACATTTCCCATGTCACTCCAGCTGCATGGCTATCTGTTTTTTTCCTCCCCAACGTCCTCTCTTTATCAGGACCCACCCTTATTTTCAAGGGTGTTGCCCCTTCCTGTTCTCAATCCAGTGTATTTGGTGGAGCTGCTCACACCTTACCCCCTTCTAGGTATGGGCACGTGAGGAGCCTGGCTTGGGCCATCCAAGTTCTAACCTAACCCTCCCCTTAAAGCCTCTGGAATAGCTTAAGAGGGGCATTCCACCCATGCTGAGCCACCAGCGTACATCTGGAAACACGTGGATGTCATCAGTGAGGACATTCTAGATGACACTTAAAGCTTAATTCTTTTTACTGATCCAAAATAAGTCTGGAAAACTATATGTTAAATCTGAATGGTGAATACATTGAGTATTAGGTACCTTACTCCCCAGACTTTTCAAGTAAGTTCTCATTAAAAAAAAAAAAAGTGTGTGTGTGTGTGTGTGTGTGTGTGTGTGTGTGTGTGGTGTGTGTGTGTGTCAGAGTTTGGGCCACTGTCCCAGGAATGGCTCCCTGGGTGCTGCTGTACTGAGCACTGTATAGGGGGCCAGGTACTGAGCTACCAGTTCAGAAATTTAAAGGTCAGTAAACTAGCCAATCACACAAATGTTTTACCAGGAATGCAAAGCTTTCAAGGAGATTCACTCTATGATTACCACAATTACCCACTTTCAGAAATTAGTGTACAGGTGTTCTGCTAATGTGCCTTGACCTTCTATAGCCTAGACGCCCTCCAAAATGCATCTCCAATCCAAAATACCATCAAGAGTTGCCTGGTACTTTACATATGTCATCTCCCTGAAACTTCAAATGCTTTATCAAATCAAATTATCATCTCTGCTCCTCAAATGAACACACCAAAGCTCTGAGTTAAGAACTCATTCCAAGAATATGGAACTAGTCAAAGAGCACAGAGATTCAACCCAGATCCTACCAGCTACAGAACCTGAGCCAGCCTTCACCTCCATGTACTACGGTGCCTCCCCCCCTGCACCTGCACCTCCTCCTCTCCTTTCACTGTGGAAGAAGGAGCCTTCGTGAAATGCCAGTAGCCTGCCTGGTCTCCACCACTCCCGAGAAGTGGTTTCTCCCCGAGTCTAACTGCCAGTTCTCCACGTGGCTGACGGCACACCATCAGGTTTCAGTCATCCAGGGAGAAGAGGGGAAGGGAGTGGATCTTTCCCTGGATACAGTTAAGGGGTGGATGCTACCAGCTGAGCCATCGTGCCCTGGGCAGCCCCACACAGGCAGGCAGCTCCTGATCAGCAGCTACACACCATCATTGGGGCCCAGGGCGATGCAACAGATCTTACCAGCTAGGACACTGCTGGGAGAATAGAGGTAGAGGAGCACCGGGGAAAGCACGCACTCAGCCTAGACCGGGCCAGAACCTTGGCTTGGCTCTTTCTAGACAGAGGACTGTCCGGATTCATTTCACATGTCCACGTGCCCAGGCCATGGCACCCAAGTACTTGGCCAAACACTCATCTAAATACTACTATGAAGGGTTTGTTTTTTTTTTTTTTTAAGAGGAGATTTTAACCAACTTTGAGTGAAGCAAATTCCTCTCCATAATGTAGGTGCACCTCATTCAATCAATGGAAGGGGAGTAGACCTTAAGCTGAAGACCTTAAGAAAAAAGGCTGAGCTCCCCAGAAGGAATCCTGCTTCCAGATAGCCTGAGACTCGTCAACTCCTCCCTGGATCTCCAGCCGGCCAGCCTACTCTGCAGATTTTTGTGTTTCCAGCCTCTACAATAGCATGAGCCAATTCCTTAAAATCAGTCAATCCAATCTAGACAGATAAAGATGGACATATAGGCAAGTACGTGTACAAAGGTGTATATATATACACACACATGTACATCTCTACACGTTTGTATACAACATATATATATATATACACACACACACGCACACATACATACACATGTGCTTACATAAGTGGGTGTGTATGATCAGTTTCTCTGGAGACTCCTAATATGGTGACCTGGAGCACATCCATCTCTCAGAGCCTTGGTGCTCCACATCTATAGAATGGCAATGACAACACCACCAACCTCACAGAGACACTGTAGTTAAGAACCTGGCAAAGGGTCTAGCACCAATGGACAGGACCTTTTCTCCCCACTGTCAACCAAAGATTGCTCTAGGCAATTCCTAGAGAATCACTTATAATGATCTATTTGTCTACCTTCTTACTGTCCATCTCCCCTAAAATAAACTATCAGCTCAAGGGTAGCGCTTGTACCTATCATTCACTCAAGTACTCCCAGAACTATGCCTGGCACATGGGCAGTGTTCAATTAACAACTTCTGAGTGAATCCAAGGGCACCCTTTCTTACCGTCCACAAGTCAAGATGTGCAGGGGATCCCAGAAACATCTTTCAACAAAGGGTAGTACAACATGGTCTCTTCATCCCAATTAATAACTAATAAAGGAATCAGTACTTCTTACAGACACATCTTTCCCACATTATTGGACACTCTAAGATTTGAGAGAGAGCATGCACACACAAGTGAGAAAGCACAAGCAGGGGGAGGGAGAAGGAGGCTCCCCGCTGAGCAGAACCCTGGGATCATGACCTGAGTCGAAGGCAGGGGCTTCACCGACTGAGCCACCCAGGCGCCCCTGGACACTTTTTCTACTGCAGACCCTTACAAATTACCAAGCATTCCTTCTAAGATTCTAAAGAGTGCAAGCCCCAAAATAAGCATATTGGGTGTGAGGTCTCTTCCTAAGGAGCCATGTAACTGGTTTCAAAGACAGACACCACATGCATCAAAGCGAGTACCTAGCATGACTGGTACAGTCCTTATTCCCCCCATTCCTTTGTACAGAACTCCTACTGGGAAGGAGCCACCCAGCCAGAAAGGACACTTCCCAGACCCCTCTCTGCATCTAGGTGGGACCACCCATGGGCTATGGGCAGAGCAGTGTGGGTCACTCCTGGAAGTAGTGAGAACAATTCTTCTCTTCCTCTTTATTAAGTACCATCGCTTCCCCAAACTTTCTTCTTTCTCAGATAAGCTGTTCTCATCTATACCAACTTGCCTAGTACTCTAAAGTCACTGCTAAGATTACTTGGATGCAATCTGGCAAGTTTTATCACATATCTATCATCCACTTGGTCAACACACAGAAAAACAAAATTAAGTCTCTAAGTCTCAGATGATCCTCCGTGTAGTCAGAGAGACTACATACCCGAAAGATAGGATTACACTCACCAGAGTGAGCAATCGCATGCCAGACCTTGGCTGCTGCTCCTAAGTGAAACAGGAGTTTAGCAAACTCAAAGATCAGTGGGATTACATTTCTTTATGATGACAGGAGAAGAGCTGGCTCTTACAATAAATGTAACGTCTGGCCTGAACAAGGAGAAGGGAAATGACACCTCCAGAAGAGGAAACTGGATGAGCAAAGAGAAGGGATCAGGAACTGGTCAGGATGGGGACACATGGCAAAACTGCACTGAAGCCTCGTGAGCAGTGCCCAGAGAGAGAACATACTAGACACAATGGAGAAGAGCCAAGCTTGCAGAGGAAGGGAAAAGCTAGAGAAAGATGTGCTTGAAACCCACCATGGATCCCTGAAGGGGGGGCAAGGGTGGGTACAAGTACAGATTTAACTTGACAGTGGTGAACACCTTCCACTGCACCCCCCCCCCCCCACTGTCTTCTTAATTGGTGGAACTTATGTGGAGACAGGTTCTGAGACCAAACCTGGATGGAAGATGAAAGACATAACCTCGATTGATCTCAGACATCTCCTGCTGGCCAGGAATCAGACTGTTGGCACATTTGTAGCATACCGGCTGGCCTTGAACTTCATTAATTTGAAAGAAGTATCCTCCAAGGCAGTGGTTCCCAGTGGCCAAGCATGGGAGGTTTTCCGACTCCCCGGGTGATCCAATGCAGAGCCAGGACTAAGAACCCCAGCTCTGCTCTAAGTGGGGGAAGAGGGTAGAGCTATTCATAAGGAAGCTGGTGGGAAAGAGAAGTGTGCTCTTCTGGTTTGCTGAGTTGTTTTTGTTTTGTTTTGTTTTGAGAGAGCGAGCATGGGGAAGGAGATGTGCAGAGAGAGCAATGGACTCCCCATGAGCAGGGAGCCCACTACAGGGCTCAATCCTGGGACTTTGAGATCATGACCTGAGCCAAAGGCAGACACTCAAGCGACTGAGCCACCCAGGTGCCCCTGCTGAGAAGATTCAACCTAGAATTTCAGACAGCCTCTTGCCAGCATGAGAACGCCTGCCTGAGAAGAGAGCAGGCACCCAGTGGGGCACAGTGGCTGGGGTACAACAGTTCACAGGAGTCCAGTGTGTGTATCCCTCCCAACACAGCCCTCAGGAACACAGGGCTGGCAGCCAGGAATCAGCCAGTGGGAGCATTTACACTATGAAAATCAATGAGCACCCGAAATCATGCCCTTCCCCCTCAGAGGCCTGGTGGTTAAACCAATACCAGTATACACTGCCAACTCTGTGGAGAGAAAAGAAAGGGGTGGGGAACACCACAGACTTAAGAAACATGGGGGTTGGGGAGGGACTCCTGTTATTGTTTAAATCCCTGGATCAAGACATCCTTGAAGACAGGCACTGTTAAACTTTTTTTTTTTTTTTTTAGGCCAGATAAAATTGGATTTTATGACTCTTGTAATCAAGAGCTCTGAATGATGAAACCATAGGAGAGTCGAAGTCATATGCAAACTGTGGTTACAAAATACAAAACTATGCATGATGAGAAAGAAGACTCTGATTCAAGGCACGAGCCTAAGAAGGGTTATATGGGGTCCAGCACATTGCTGGTGTGGTCCTAGAACGAAGACCCATCAACTCGCCCACGGCTGCACTGTCTGGAGCTACCTTAGGTCTTCCATCACCTACATGCCAGAAGGCTGGGTTCCCAACAGCTCTGAAATTTTTATTCTTCACATTCTGAACATTTGTGGGTCAAGCTCTGCTCAAGGCACTTTGATCACAGCCGAGAAAAAAAAAAACAGGCAAGGTCCCTGCTCTTGTAGATAGTACAGACAGCAAACAGAGAAGGGGATGAACCACCAAGATGGTCCAAGGTACCAGTAAGCCCTGTGATGAAGATTAAGTAACACAATAAAAGGCAAGTGGGAAGATACAACGTGGCAGAGGAGCTGACTGCTGAAACAGAGACCTGCCTGCCACCATGGGATCAGCCGTGGAGACACAGGGAAAGAACATTCCAGCAGAGGGACACCTGCAGAGGCACTGAGGCAGGAACAAGGCTGGTGCATCTGAGGAAGAGCCTGATGGCCAGGGTGGCTGCAGGAAAGCGCAAGGGGGGAGCAGGGCAGGAGGAGGCAGGGCTGGAACATGAAAAGAGCCAGACCACAGCCAACACTGGAGGCCATCATCAGAAGGTCTGGAGCAGAGTGATGGGATCTGACATATGTTTCCATGAGGCTTCACGTTTATCCAACTGCAATCAGACAGGAGGACATGCACAGAGTCAGGAACTAGCTTTACTCGAAACCCAAGAAGCCTGCCTCAGACCAAGACATCTTTACCTCTGTGCACACCCAGGGCAGGAACGCAAGGCCACCCAAGTGGAGATGGCCCAAACCCGCGACAGTTTAGACTGCAAGATACAAAGTTATGCCCCACATGCGTGCAGGCTCCAGGAATCCCCTCGCCCGTGGCCATCCACCTCCACAGAATCAAAGGGTCTCAACTGCCCTGCCCTATCTCCTGCGAGCCCAGGGAAACAGAAGCCTGGTGAGAACATGAAGCACAAGCACTGAATAGGGAATCTGTGAGCAGGCCACCTGCAGGCAGAGACACGACATATCAGGGAGGTTGAGGACTTCCTTTTTTTTTTTTTTTTTAAACTTCTGTTTCTTAGAGTAAACTTTTTAAATTGCTACCATGCCTCCCTCATCTGTCAAGTTCCTCCCACTGTACCTCCTGCCTCACCGCCGATTACTCTGATTGCCACCAGCAATAGGCCATTTCTTCTCTGTCCCTGAACTCATGACAGATTAATTAAACTGAGCTACCGACAAGAACATGCAGCCTTAAATCCATCACTAGGGAATAAGATACGGTGGCCAAGGCAAAAGGACAGCGGAAAGTACCTAATGAGGGGAAGGCGGGAGCAAGAGCCTCATGATGCCCCAGACACTATCATCTAGAAAGACAGACTCCAAGAAATAAGAGCCCCTCACAAGCACATGATGGACTCCATTTCCAGTAAAGAGCTGATAGTTTGCCACGAGCCTATGAACTACAGAAACTGAACTCAAGCTTGAGGACAGGCAGGGGAGATAGGTGGAATTATTGCTCTTATTAACACAAAGCTCAGGGCTAAACTGTCCTGTCAAGCACGGCTGGATTCAGGGGCTCAAAGGATACGATCACAGCTCAGCTATGATCCCAGCTCCTCTCAGCCAACCTGGCTCAGCCCCTCCATCTGTGTGACAGCCTCACATGGACACAAGAGAGCTACAATGGCCCCAGCCTTCCCAGTCCAACAGGAAAGAACCATGCTTCTGGCAAGCAGACCATCTGTCTTCCACAGTCTGGAAAGCCAGTTCCAATTCACAAGCAAATGCTCCTCGGACAAACCCAAAAGAAAGCTAACACCAAGCAAGGTTCTGCTGAGCAGCAGGCATGGTGAGAACATCCTCCTGTGGGACACTGAGAAACTGGCCTCATCAGCTGCACATACAACCACTGACCACACCCAAAGGGTAAAACCAAGGGTCCATGGGACAAGCAAGGTCCCGAATGTACGGTGTGGAGGCTTCACTCCAGTGTCTGGAGCAGGCAGGGACAGCAATCACCCACAAGAGCTGACACAGCAACCCCAGAGTGGGGCAAGTGTGTACCTGGGGCAAGGGCTTCCCTTGCTTGGCTAGACAAGCATGCCATGCATAGGCACAGGCCAGGGACAGTGGGCTTTCCTGCCCCATGTGTGCTGCCAGTCAAAGGCCACAGATCCCCTCTCAGGTCCCATTTTGTCCACCAGGGGACCGCTGACCAAAAACCCAACTTTCAAAACCTCAACTTCCCACTACAAGCTGAGTAAGACATTGATGACGATGGTCCCTATGCCCATGGGGGGTCAAGTTAATACCTCAGTACACCTCACAACCAGTGTTCATTTCCTATGGCTGCTCTAACAACCACAAACTTGGCGGCTTACAGCAACTGAAGTTTACTACCTTAGAGCTTGGGAGGCCTGAAGTCTCAAATGTCTCACAGGCTATACTCAGGCCATCAGTAGGGCTGTGCTCCTTCTAGGGGAGAAGCCAGTTCCCAGTCTTTTCCATTTTCTGGAGGATGCCCACACTCCTTGACTTGGGGCCCTGTATTCCAGCTACTGCTGTTTCTGTTGTCACATCTTCTCCCTCCCTGGCCCTCCTCCTCCCTTCTCTAAGGACCCTCATGATTACACTGGGGGCATCCAGATAAAGCAGGATCATCTCCCCTTATCACAATCCTTAACTCCCATCTGGATAGTCCCTTTTGCCACGTAAGGCAGTATATTCACAGGTCCTAGGCATCAGGACATGGACATTCTTGAGGGCCATCCTCCTGTCTACCACAGTACCTTCTACGTCCCAGACTTGGACACGAGCATGTTCTCCCAACTACCTCATTTAATTACTATTTATCCTCACAAAAGTCCATGAAGTACATACTATTTTCATTCTAATTTTAGAACCATACAAAAGGGCTGAGAGAGGTAGAGGTACCTACTATAGGATCAGTGGCCAGTATGTACTGACTGGCTCATGTCAGCAGGATGCTAAGTGCTTTACACATACTAACCCACCTCCATCTTACCCAAAACCCCATGAGGAAGTCATTACTGCAATTCCCATTTTAAAGAGGAAGAAACAGAGTCACAGAATGGTCATATGGCCCCATCAGTTGTGCATGGGAGTCCTCAGTGTCCTTACACAGAAGTTATCCATCCACCCAAGGCCATGGTGAGATGCTAGGACCATGTGGCATGCTGGGTTTCCCCAATGTTGAGACCGTGAGCATCTTGTTCATGGGCCATGCCCAGGGCCCCATGTGCAGGATGAAGTGACACCTTGGACAAAGACACAGGGGCCCTGATAGAATAAGCCATCCTTCTTTCTCCATGTGGTCGATGCAAGGGAGGAGGAGTCTTAAATCCATACCACAGCCATGCTCCTGGACCAGTCCTGACGGATCTCCCTCAGGACACCTCTCCCCAGTGGCATTCCTCACAGCTCTCGGCAGAGGGCCTCCATCTGGGAGCTGTGCTTCCCCATGGAGACTTCTACCAGCCAAATGCTCTCACCCTCGCTCCCCATACCTCAAGGGCTGGTTGGGGAGATTCTCAAATTGTGTGGAGTTGATTAAAAAGTCACCTACTAACCCCCACGGACATTCTTCCCTCTTGGTCCCTGTTGGGTGAGAAATAAGTCTGCAGACTCGACACTCAACTCACCAGGAGAGTCCCTGGGTCTACACCTGGGTGGCAGTGTGTGAGGGATAGTGACCACAGCTACTCAAGCTGGAGTTTCCTAGAGAGTCCTGTGTCTAGGTCTTACAGGGAACTAGAGAGGAAAGAGGAAGAGCCAGGATTAATTATCATCTCTAATGGAAAGAAAATTATCTGTTGACCACCGGTTGTGAGGCAAGTACAAAATATCTCTCTTACAGAAGAGCCGCACATGCACATTCTCTCTCTCACCATCAACTACCATCTGACAGAATCAGCACAGGATCCTGTTAAACCAAAAGCCCCACCCCCAACCAAAAAGGACCATGTAAAGAGCCAGTAGGTGACAGCATCTCTACAAGTAAGGGCTTGTCTGGGTCCCATCAAGACACTAAAGAAGCACCCAACTAGTTACCCCCTTTCTGACTCCACAAGCCACCATCAGAGGAGACTCAAAAGGAACGATGTGCCTGAGCAACAGATTTGGGCTTCTGGTTTACTCACTATGAATGGATGAACTCCTCTTCTGACTACACATCATCCTCTGCATGCTTGGCTAATGTGAGTCCATTCTTGAGAAAATGAGCCATCTTGTCGACAAAACCCAGCAGGTATCTGAGGGGGTTCGCCGCTCCTCAGGTCCCTCAGTGAGCTGCCAGAAGGCCTTCTCCAGGCAAGAAGCCAACTTGACATACTAGGTTTCATACTTCAGTGAATTCATAGATGAAAACAGGAGTCTGGAGAGCCATCTCCTGCTCTCCCTCTCTAAGTGAAACTCCCCTGCACTGGAGAAATGTCTGAATTCCTTAACAGAACTGATTAAGCATCCAATAGGAGTCACACTGCAAGCTTAACTGTCAGGCCAGTTCACTGTGGACACAGCTCTAAAGCTGGAAGGAGAGCAGACAATCCACGTCAGGATGAAAGAGATCCAAAAATTCAAGTGAAGGCATAAGCTTTTGGGAAATCAGGTCTCAGGAAGGAAAACTAGCACTCGAGTGGTGAATAACCCAACCTCACACTCCTGGACCATATTAAGGAGAAAAAATTGCTTCAGTTAATATTGAGGTCACCCAAAATCCTAAATCCATATTTACTGATGAAATCTTCATTTATTTTAGAGGGAACCGTTCTTTTAGAAAAGGGAGACAATAGGAATCTGAAATCTACAAAATTAAAGGTTGTCAACAATCTATTCTAAGGCCCCGTTTTAAATGTTTTTTGTTGTTGTTGTTTTAAATCTTAGGAGGCATTTTTCCACAACAATGAAGCTGGGGGTCCCAACACAGCCCTAAGCAATCTATTCAACCCTGAGTATTTGGGGCTTAGAATGATTTCTCAACTCTTTTCCCCTACTGATGAGGGGAATAACAACTTCATAAATAAGTTGTTGCCAAAAGATAAAGAGAATCTTTAGGTCCTCAAACTAAAAGGCTTATAACTGTGGAAAATGCATTCCGAATTCCCACCTAGAATATGGGAAGCTGGTATACATCTCTACGTCCACCCATAACCCCAAGGGAATCAGAGATCAGGAAGGACTCTCTCCCCCTCCCACCTCTCCCTGCCCCTACTCTTTCAACTCCCCAGACACCCCAAGCCATCCTAGCCTGGCTGAGACACCCCGAGCTACTATAGCCTGACAAGGGCACACACTGTATTTGAACATGAGTCAGCAACTAGCTGGGGTTGAGGACTGAGCCTCGATTCACTTGACCAATAGAGGGCATCACTTGAAAATTAGGTCAAAGCTCTTTGAAAGCACACCTTTTAATAAGGCTGTTTCCTGGTGCCTGGCACATTACAGGTGCTCACTAGGATTTCTGAGTGAGAGGCATAAACTACATGGCCTAAGGCACCACAACAGAGCACTGACCTGTGCACGCCCACACTAGAGGACTTTCATAAAAACCTTTCACTGACCAATGACCTGCAGAGAAGGCAGATGGTCTTACATTTCACAATAATGAACAGCAGTAAGGACTGCTGTCACACAGAGTACAAGACACGCCACACGGTCTCTACTGATCCACTCAAGGGCCATCTCAACATCCTGAAGGCACATACTCAACTTTGGCTCAGGGCATCCAGGCTGTGCCTAAGGACCGGCAATGGTAAAGGAAACAATTCTGTACACTGTGGGTTCTGTGTACTCGAGTGCCAGAGGAAGGACTCCAATGATGCTCACATTCCACCATATGTTTTATAAAGTTGAGGTTTTAAATCACAAGCCCAGAAATGCTTCTTTCTTCCTAGGTTTAATTTTCTTACTGCACCGATTCCTAGTTCTGAGCAGGCAGGGCACAGATTTCTCAAAAGGCAGTCAGGTATAGTCCATGAGTCATGTGCATTAGAGTCACATTATCTAGACATGCCAATGTGGGGCCCATCCTAGATGAAACCACCCATGACAAAAACAGCATTCTCCCCCCCTCCCCGGAAAGAGGCATATTTAATAAGTTTCCCAGGTAATGCCCTCTGCACACTATAGTTCAAGAACTTTGGAAGGCAAAGAACCCAGGATTTGGAAGAAAATGACCTGACTTTATTTCCACCCTCGATACACATACAAAACCCTTAAACTCCCATAAGCCTCTAATAATGAACTTTCTAAAATACAAGAAAGAAAAACCAAAAAAATTAAAAATTACAACAGAACAGAGGAAAAATATCTACTCTTCACAGGGTGACAAAGTCCAAAGGAAACAGAGGTGAAGCTGCCTGGAAAGGGGAAGATAAATACCACTCACTCAAAATGCATCATGGATGGAACGAGCAACTACAAAAGCAAGGTGCTGGGGAAACGAAGATGGGGAGTGAAAGTCAAAAGACCAACATCCACAGAACACATGGTCAAATAAATTCAGAGCCATAATAGCAACGTCTGTTTGAAAAAGTGAAGAGCCCACAGGAAAACATGATTAATTCTGCAATGATAACCCCTAGACTAATGATGAACAAAGCAAAGCATGTGATAAAAATCATAAGAGTAATCATCAACATGTTGAAGCCAAACAGAGACCATAATCAACACAAAAGCTTCAAACAAAATTCAAGACTTTCTGTTATTCTGTTATTCCTATGCAAACCATATCCAGATTCCAAGTCAGTCTCCTTCTAGCACACAGAAAAATAACAACCACTTACTGAACACCAATTACAGACCAGGTGCCATACCGGAAACTTCGTGTTCATTGTTTCAGTAAATCCCCACAACTATCTCCATGATGTTGGAGGGATGTTTCCACTTACAGGTGGCAAAATAACTCCAAGACATCAAGTTATACCTGGTGAGTCTAGATTCAAATGCAGGTCAAGCTGACTCCCAGGACCTGTAAGCCTGGAGGGTCCACCCCTTTGTTAAAATGTCTACACTAAAAAAATAAATAAATAAATAAAATGTCTACACTCCAAGAGTTCATTTGTGTTTAAGGAAACCTTTTAATGGTAAACTGGCTGAAGGCTGCAAGACATTTCAGCCAAAGTTAAATATCCTTTCTTCCAGCTGACCGGAGAAATATTTGAGTTGATTCAGGACAGTTAAAGTGTAGCCAAAATGCAGAGAGAAGCAGCATATGGTATCACCTCCTTTGGTGCAATCTTGGTCAAGAGATCTTTTTTTTTTTTAACCTGCATTTCTGACTAATATTAACAGCTAAAATTTATTCAGTACTTACCCTAGAATAGGCATTATGCTGAGATATCTAGAGGATTTACCTCATAAGGTAGGGACCCCATTTTACAGATGAGGAAACTAAGATACATAGAGATGAAGAAGCTTAGCCAGAACTGGGGTTGAAACCAGGTCAGCCTAATTCCAGCTCTGGTTCTTCACCACTGGCCTGATGGAACTTTATCATGTTGCAAGGTTCTCTACCTAGCAAGTACCTCAAGATCCCAGACATAAAACTGCCTAAGTACACAAATTAATACAACTGTTGCTAGTGATCCAGCAATTAAGTCTTACAATATTAGTTATGCATTTAGCAAGAATACACAATGGGATGTTCCATCTAATTTGTTTTCCAAATTCCTGATCAGCACTGTTTCTCTAATTCATCTGCATAAGCAGTCATCACACTTTGAGGGTCTCCTACACTACAGGTACAAGGACTGTTGAGATTTAAAAGTTTGGACCCCTTCCCAACCAGGCTCAGTCTCCCCCTCACCTTCAGCTGTCTGACCTTCTCTTTTCAGCATCTGGACAGCTCCAACGTATTTCTTCAGTTGGACTTTGAGCACCTCGTTTTCTCTGCAGGTACAAGAACGTTAAAAAAAATACATTTTTAAAAACTGGAGATTTAGATATAAATGGGGGGGGCAATCTGTATAAAAAAATAACATAGGGCTCATGATATAAATATTAATACATTTTCTGTATAAGAGATTGTTGTTGGAGGAGACATTAGCAAGGGCACATTCGCAAAAAGCCTGCAAAAACTGTAAATTAAGTGCTAACTGGTTCCAGTCCCCACAAAGTCAGGATACAGACATAAGTTGTGCTTGGATTATCTGAGTCTGTCAAGCTGTTAGGTGCCTGTTCGGAATCAGGCACTCGGTGATATTCTGTTAACAGTAGCACGTCCTAAATACCATGTATTCGACCTGGGGAAAAATCACTTTTTATTAACTGCTACAATGCACTGAACATGTATTATTTGCCAGGCATCACGTGAAATCTTTGTCATCTCATTAATCTTTCCAATATCTCATCACACCTATTTTACAGGTGAGTAAATGGAGTCATAAAGAGAAGCAGCAGCTTAGTCCACACCCATCTCCATACAAGACTCTATATTATGCAACACAGAACTCAGGCTCCATCGAGACCCTACTCTACCAAATTCATTCCCCAGGTACATGGCTAAGGAAAAGAACATGAGGATCAGAAGGCGAAAACTACCATTTACTGAGTATCACACAGCTCACACTTCACCTACATGACTTCATTCATTCTTCATTCATTAGGAAAATGTTTAAATGCCTATCGTGTATTAGGCACAATGACCCAATAGTATTCTCCTCAATTTACAGAGGAGGAATTGAGGCACAGATAAGGTCTGTGACTAAGGTCACATGGCCAAGGTCAAGGTCATAAGCAAGGCTCACTGCCAAGACATAAACCCAGGTCGCTCTGTCCCAAGGCCCAGAAGAGCTTTTCTCAGTCTCCTTTTGGGATTTGGACTTGGTATCTCATCAGTGCCCCCAGAGAGAGTTGCTTTTTCCACACTTTCTGATTCTACTCCTCCCACCCAAAGGTCTTGAGCCTGAGTGCCTTTAAGCATCAGAGAACATTTCCTCAATATGAAAACAGCTTTAAGACTAGGTTTCTTTTTATAAATATAAAAATGTAAATGCACATCACAAAATACTCAATCAGAGCACATTTCAGCAGGAATGTAAAAGTCAGTTGAAAGCCGAACACCTTGAAATCAACCCAGTGACATTTTTATAGCTATGCTATCATACTTCTCTCTAGGTATGCATGCACGTGCTCATACACGCAGTTAATCTATTTCTCTTGGATGAAACATTTTTCACACTCTTTTCTTTTTTTTTGCTTAAAGTCTTTTTTTCCTTTGTTCACCACTCAAGTCACCCCCCTTCCTCCTGGTATCCAGAACTGAAAATCCAGCATATACATTTCAGGCCTTCCTCAACACTCAACAACACCCATACACTCAACTATGGCTTACTTCGTAAAACCAGGTATTTTAAGTTTTTCTGCAACTAGGTTGTCTCCTTTAACAATTCACCACATAGGCCATTTCTAACTCCATCCATTTATGGATGCAAATGCCATTCCTTGGCATGGGCGTGCGCCACACACTTATTCAGGGTAAAAGCTTCAGACTTCCCATCATCAGTACTATCTTCCAAGTATCTGACTACACCTCAGCCCTGTGTTTGCTATTTTGCTTTTCTGCACTTTTGACAGAAAAAAAAAATCACCAACTGCAGATTCTACCATATACTTAGGTGTCACCTGAGAACACTACGTTCATCTCAGAAGCTCTAGAGAGTAAACCACAGAGGAGTCCGTTATATCCCCCTCCCTCCTCCTAGACAGCCTCTAACGGATGTTCATAAAGATGTCTGCAACTTTCTCCATCTGTGATGTGAATAGCAAATGTCTGAGGCTAAGCAACTACAAGTCCTGGAAAGGTTTGGGGGAGGGAAATGTTCCCCGATACACGTGGATTGTCCAGCCTGTTTTCTTGGATTGCCTCGGCAGAGTCTTGTCACTCATTCCAACCTCCTCCTCATCACCACATGTGAATTCAAGTCACGTAGGACCTGAAGACCAGGGAAAGCAATTGATCTGCATTTCTATATGGCATCATTTAACAAGGGTTCGAGGCAGAGCATCTTCCATGTGGCGGAATCTGCAGGCTCATTTAGGCGGACAGACAGGTGAACCGTGTCAACGTCTGCTGCTTGGGCTCTCATTTGCTCACGGCACACAGGCCAATCCTTAGCTTCCCTGTTCCTCTGCTGTGCTGCAGCCAGCACAGAAAGGTTTCAAGTGGCTGCTTCTTTTCTGGGTTGGATCTTTTAATAGTGTCTTACAATCCTATTTAAAAATTAGATGCAACAGATTAAAACTGAAGTTTTTAATATAAACTGATATGCATCAAATTGGTGGGAAACTGCAGAGTACATCAAACCACTGGGTGAGCACCTCTGGGAGCCAGAAATTCATCCCAGACTATTTTGTACCAATGAACTTTTTGCCTTTTGTGGGAAGTTAACACTTTCAGGTCACTGGAACTGTTTATGGAGGAAATTCAAACACCTGTATAAGGCCCTTTTTGTTTTTGTTTTTTTTTTGTTTGTTTTTTCAAGTAATTAGATTCACATGAAGTTGCAAAGATAGTATCAAGAGATCCTATGCCCTTGGCCCAGTCTCCCCAATGGTTACAGCCTACCTAACTATGGAACAAGAGCAAAACCAGAGTTTCCTATGGGCATAATGTGTGTGTGCACGTGTACGCATGCATGCATGCAAGCAGTTCCATATAGCCCACTGTTTTCACTGATGCTTCTAAGCATCCTCCCCCACAGTGTGTCTCTTGAGAATGGAATACAAACTTAAATGGCCACTGGAGTCACACAGACTAGGCCAAGGAGCAGAGCAAACCAGGACAAAGAGGGAGTAGGTGGCAGGTGATTATGAAAACCAGAGAGCTCCTGCTCCAGCAAAAAAATTTTCTTAAAACCTAACACATTACTAGAGTGCCTGGCTGGCTCAATCAGAAGAGTATGTGACTCTTGATCTCAGGGTCATGAGTTCAAGCTCCACACTGGGTACAGAGATCACCAACAAAAATAAATTTAAAAAAAAAAAAAAGCGCACATTACCAGGCCAAGAAAATAATTCCCAGGCTCTGAACAACTAATTTGCAACCAGCCAACAGAACTTTAATTTGTAGCTAGAAGAGCCATAGAGAGTCCATCATTCTTATTACACAGGTCTATTATGATTAGCAAATTAAAAATGCCTTTTTGTTTGGCACCTCATGAGACAATAGAATGGATTAGTTAACTAAATGAATACTAACTATGAAAAGGCTCTGAGTGAGTGAAAGACGTGGGGAGGATGGTGTAGGCTCACTCATTCCTCCAAAGGCCTACAAACCACCACAGGTCCCACCACCACAAGCTGGTCAGCCTCAATAGGTAAAGGCCAAGGTGAGCAAGGAAGACCAAAGCCTGAGTGGGGCTCTGGGCACATCAGTTCATAGGCAGGGTGTCTCCTGCCAGGGGGCCTCACCTCTTTGCTACACCCCACCCCACATGTGCATGCACAAGAGGGAGCATGAGTGCCACACAGCCCTGACGGCTAGACATGCAGGCAGCATCCCAACAGACTCCTTTGAGCGATGAGCTCATAGGGCTATTACTTTTAGCCTTTTTCTCTTTTGGTTGCTCAGCTGTATTCCCTAATCTTCTATAGGGAAGTTATGTTTGCAGACAAAAACATTAAAGAAAATCCTCAAGAGGAAAGATGGTAGTACTATGGATCAGGCCACCCCTTCACCTATATGGGGGGAAGCACCTCCACCCTGTCTACACTGACAACACATGCATGGTGAGCCTGTGAGGCAGAGAGCTCAGATCAAGGAGGCATAGGTATTTGTCACCGTGTCCATTAATACCTTAGAGCAACTCCCTCTTCTCCACTTCATAGGATTTTCCCCTTCTTTGGTTCTAGGATGTATACTGCTCAGCTGAAGATTGCCCTACCACATCTAGTTGTTTTTATAACCAACAGAGTTGATTTAATATCAAACCCTGACATGCCATCTAAAAAAACATCTGTTGTTTTTGCTGGGATGTTGTTGTTACTAAGAACCACCTGCGCTCAGACCTTCCAGTGACACGAGACACTAGGAAGTCCTAAGGGTCCAACCACTTCCCTGTCCACCCAAGTGTAGTCACTGCTGCTCCAGGTGCAGCTGACGGCTTCTCATCCCATTTAGGACCAGTCAGTGATCCACCTGTCAATGCCAGGCCCTCTCCAAGGATCTGGTCTTTCAACTCTAACTCACCCATCTGCCTCAAATGAGGAGGTGTGGTTGGGGGAGGTTGGGGGAAGAGGGGTATCATCAGTCATCACAATGTCCACAATGAGCAAACCACAGAACAAGGAGGAGTAGGGGTAAAGCTTCTGTCAGGCAGACCTAGCCCTGTCATGGCCCAAGCAACTGCAGTGGGAAACCAACCTCACAAAGATAAACTTGCAGAGAAATCCCCCATTCCCTGACTGCCCTCGAGTACTTACCCAGTTCTCTCCACTCCCAATGGCAGTGGGACCTAACTCCCTCACAGTTCCACCAAAGAGGAGAAACAGCATGAACTAAAACAGAATCTTCCAAATGCGGTACATTGCCAAGATCATTTTAGAGGTATACCAATCTTTTATATATATATATATATATATATATATATATATATATAAAACAGAGATATTCCTCTAGTAGATTTTTAAAAAACTGATTTTCCAAATATTGCTCTGATATAAAGAATCCTTTCAAAAGAAGTTCAAAGGTTTTCAAAGGTGGACTGAAAGAACACTAAAGAGAGAATAATGCAGGTAGGACACAGGCGTGGCCCAAACCACAAAGCTGGTGCACCATGACCACAATCTGGGGCAGAGAACCTTTGCCTTAAAATAAAATAAAGGTATACAGAGAAGGTATTTTAAAGTGCTTCCTGAACTGCATTAGAGGGGGTGACAAAAGATCGTGGAAAGAGGAGGAAGGGGATCACAGGTAAGCACAATCAGGGAGAGATGCACTGAACAACTTCATTCTCTCCCCCCACCCCTATTGCCCCAGAGCTTCTCAGAGCCTTCAAAGTGAAGTATTCGTGCACACTGGCTACCCTACAGTTTGCCAAATGCTGTTTTAGATTGGACATAGTCCCCTAAAACTGGGAGACCAATTTTAGTGGCAAAGAACTGAGTTTCTGCTAGAAAAATGTGGCCCACATGGACTGTGGCAGAGGTAGGCACTTGAAAGCTTTAGATTTTCCTTGAAATTCCTCCATGGTAGCTAAGAAGGGAAAAGCAGCTCAAGGCCAAGACATCCTATAGGTAAAAGCTGCATTTCACTCAAAGGATCTGTATAACATCTATGATGAATCACAGTTTGCCCCCGCGTGGGGCACTCTATGTCAGAGACGATGCACACAGGCTCTTGTGTAGTCTGTACCACACCCCTGCAAGAAGGGTTGGGATTATCCCCAAATTTTATTACCTTCACTTTACAGATGAAGAAACAGTCTGCAAGAGGTTAAACAGGCCATAAAATAAAAACAAATTTTAAAAAATCAGAGTTCAATGTGTGGCCACAACTCACATGTCAACATCTCCAACTCCTGGTTCTTTCACTCTGCACCCACATGATCTCATTAGAGCACCAGTACATCAGGAGGTTGGTTTCACTGTGCCTGTTTTGCAGAATGGAAAGCAGTGGCACAGGGAGTCAAACCTGAGATTCAAACCCATGTCCCTTAGGCTCTAAAGTTTTGTGTTGTTCAACATATATTTAGAGAAGTATATGTAAAAAATCAAAAATTCAAAGCCCTAAAAGATTCCACTGAACAAGGAGGGCTGATGATGAGCATGGGTCTGCAGATTCCCTTGGCTGGTTAGGCTCCTGGGCAAATGTGAATACAACTCTCCCGACTGGCTAGCTTTGTTCAGGGGGAAATGACTTTCCAGAAGTTGCACAGTATGAGCCTCTGCCACCCATTATCACCCATCTCATGAGTGGAAGTGGCTGGTCAGAGGTGAGCTTAGCAAACAGGAATCAAGAGCCTCAGTAACAGTACACCCTCTGACCCATCAACTCCACTTCCAGGAAGCCACAGTCCATAAACGAGAAGTCTCAGAACACATACATGAGGGTGTTGTGAATATATCCAAAAGAAACTGGTTACAAACTAAATGTCAGATGACAGGGGAGTGGATAGATTATGGTGTATCTCCCTACAACAAGATACTATGGAGCTGTCACAGTTGTGAGGAATCTATGTTTAACACGAAGGAACATCTGTAACATACCATCACATTAACATAGCAGAGGACAAAAGTAGCAGACCTCCTACAGCCCCTTATGTATGGTTTGCTATGTATTTATGGTAGAAATATATAAACCATGATGCTAACAGCATTCATTTCTACACGATGGAATTAGGAGATATTTGTAAGTTATCCATCAATATACTTCGGTAGTGAACTAGGAAAAAAAAAAACTTTAAAAGTTAGGTTAGATCTAACCTGAGATGGGGGAAAAGGGGTGGGGGAAGAACACCTCCATCTAGCATCACACATAGTAATAAAATGAATGGTTTCTCAGAAGCTGGAGAACTCAAAGAAGTCACTCTCACCACTCCTACTGAGCACAGCACTGGAGGGTCTAACCAGTAAACTAAGGTGAAAAAAGAAGGCATCCAGATTGGAAAGGAGGAACTAAAATGGCCCCTACTGGAGTAGGTGACATGATCCTCTACACGGAAAATCGTGAGTACCTACAAAAATCTCCAAGAATGAGTTTTTCAAGGTCAGATGTAAAAATTGTATCTCTACACATTAGAAATGAATAGTTAGAATGCAAAATTTTAAGAGTCATCATAGCTCCAGAATGTGAAATGCATAGGTGTAAATCCAATAAAAAATGTGCAGGATAGGTATGCTGGAAACTATAAAACCCTGACAAGAGAAATCAAAACATAACTACATAGACAAGAATTATCAGGCTCATGGATTGACAGACTCAAAACACCTAGGGTGTCAATTAAACTGATCCACAGATTTCATACAAGCCCAATCAAAATCCCAGATTTTTTATAGATATGCACTAGCTGACTCTAAAATGTATATGGAAAGCCAAAGAAACTGTAATAATCAAAATCATTAGGAAATAGAAGCACAGTTTTGGAGAACTCATACTACCCAATTTTAAGACTTTTTATAAAGGTACAGCAGTTAAGGAATGGGGCATAGCAAAATGCCACAGAACCAGGAGTCAGAAATAAACTCACAAATCTGGCCAAGTAACTTTTTAAGATTTTTAATAATCTCTACACCCCAACATGGGGCTCAAATTTATAACCCCGAGACCAAGACTCTTATGCTCCATCAACTGAGCCAGCCAGGCACCCCTGGCCAGGTAATTTCTGACTACAGTACAAAGGCAACTCAGGACAAAGTACAGTCTTTTCAATACTTGGTTTTGGAACAGCTGCACACCCATAAGCAGATAAGTCAACTTCAACTAATACCTCACATCTTATACAAATATTAACCAAACTGTACCACAGATAAATCCAGAACATACAACTCTAAAACGTTTGAGAAAATCTGCATGCCTGAGCTGGGTTAGGCACACAGTTCTTAGATTTAACACCAAAAGCATGATTTGTGATAGGAAAAAAAAAAAGTCAAAGCAGATTTACTCTGCATGGAACATTGTTAAGAGCATGAAAAGACAAGCTGCAGATTGGGAGAAAATACTTATAAATCATATAAACAACAGAAGATTCTTATCTAAAATACATAGAGAATATCCAAACTCAAGAAAACACCACCACTTGATAAGAGGGGAGAGGGAAAGCTGGCTGAACAGACATTTCACCAAAGATGATATATAGACAGTAAACAAGCACAAGGAAAATGCTAAACATCATTCATCATTAAGGAAATACAAATCAAACCCACTGAGATAGCACTAGAGACTTCTTAAAATGATGATATTAAGTGCTGGGGATAATGTGGAGCAACTGAATCTCTCTGGTATTGCTGGTGGGATGCAGAAACACTCAGGGACTCTGGGGAATAGCACAGCAACCTTTCATCAGGTTTAACATATTTGTCAAATGACCCAGCAACTTATTTTCATTTTCCTATAAAAATGAAAATGTATTGTTCATACAAAATGTCTACATGAATATTTATCAGTACTATTCATGATCCTCCAAAACTGAGAACAAGTGTCCTTCAGTGGGTAAAGGGTTGAACACATCCAGACGAAGGAATGCTATTTACCAATACAAAGGTGATGCCCTATGGATATGTAACAAGTTGGATGAAGCTCAGAAACACTTGCTAAATGGAAGAAACCATCTTCAAAAAGCTACATACCCCAGGATTATCATGTATATGACATCCTAGGAAAGTCCCAACTATGATGAATAGATTATCAGTAGGGAAACATTAGATGTTGGGGGAAAGTCTGACTGCAAAGGGGAAGCAGGTGACCATTTCCAGAGATGATGAAACTATTTTACATCCTAACTGTAGGGTTACATTCGTGTATGCAGGTCTTAAAACTCGTAAGTATACGTCCTTAAAAAAGTGAGTTTTACTGTATGTACACCAAAACCAAAAGACAATTTAAAAAGTATAAGTTAAAGAGGAGAAGAAGATAAGGCCACATTTCCCACTGCACCCACCTAGAAGGCATCTCCCACTAACGGGAGTCCACAATATGGGCACCTAAGAAAGATACCATAAAACCAAAGACTGCCAACTGCAGGCAGGAGGCCGGAAAAAAACCCTCAGAGTAACAAAGTCACCTCTTGCCACTGCATCTCTGTACTTTTCTTCATCTTTTTCTCAATTTTTTAAATAAAATACATGTGAGATTTACTGCCTTCATCATTTCTAAGTATACAGGTCAGCAGCATTAAGTACATTTACATTGTCGGGATGCCTGGGTGGCTCAGTGGTTGACTGTCTGCCTTTGGCTCAGCGCATGATCCCAGGCTCCCCTGCAGGGAGCCTGCCTCTCCCTCTACCTAGATCTCTGCCTCTGTGTGTCTCTCATGAATAAATTTTTTTTTAAAGTACATTTACATTGTTGTGTAGCCATTTCCAGAACTTTCTTCATCTTGAATGGTGGAAACTGTACCTATTAAACAACTCCCCTTTCCCACCCCTACTGCACACCCTGTCAGCCCCTGGCAACTACATTCTACTTTGTCTCTGTGATTAATACCCTCTTAACTTTTAAGAAAAAGGATGAGGCAAATGTATCAAGAGTGGTACATCATTGAACAGATCTTTGGGGAATAAAGTGGCCTGTTGCCAATTCAAAACTTGGGTTTGTAATGTGGCTCCAAAGACTCAGTGACCCATGAACAAGAGTCATTTAGGACCTCTCAGTAAGAGAAGCCCAGCCGAGACTGGCTTGCTCAGGCTTCCATCACACCGAGGTCCACATTCTCACCCAAGTGCAGTACCATCAGAATTGCTGGGTGGGGTAGAAAGCTAGGTCTCCTTCTGAGATCCTGACTTTAGAATCCAAGAAAAAGTTCAATTCTAGATTCAACTATTTTATTGTCACCTTTCAGTTCTTTGAAAATTGCTCACATTCAGAGCACCATATGCCTTAAATTCCATACAGCACAAAGCAGGGCATGAATATAACAAGACAATTGGATTTAACCTCTACTGAACACTGCACTGGGTTAACCACAACACTGGCCAATCCCTTCCTCCTTTCAGGTGGGGGCTAGAGTGTTTGCCACAAAAAGCTGTCATTTTGTTCTCATTCATTCATCAGGAATTCACGGACTGCCAGGTATGAGGTAAGGGAAGGGAATCCATCAGAAAAAAAAAAAAAAAAGACTATTCTCTTGACCTCTTGGAGCTTCCTTCATTTCTCAACTTTATTTTTCCATTTGATTAGGTAAAGGGTGCAACACTGGTTCTATTAACAAGGTTATCATAAAGCATCTATTCACCAAGGGCTGGGTGCAGAAGGCAGGAGGTTGCACAAAATAGACAAGGACTCTATACCCTCCTAGAGTCCACATTCCAGTGAGACAAAGAAGATTAGCCTCAGCAACCATGCTGCAAAGCAGAAAAGTCAGTAGGCAGTATAGGAAACTGGAAATATCTAGATTCAGACCAACTCTCAGCTCCAGTTCTTACCAGCTCTTTGACAACACCTGAAGAGGGATGGGGGTAGCAGTGGTAGGTGACAGTGGCGGCAGCAGTTAGTGGTGGTAGCAACAGTGGTGGTAGTAATAGTAGTAGGTGGTAGTGGCAGGGGTGGTAGCAAGCATCACCACCTAAACTCCTATAGTGCTCACTGGGTATCAAGTTATTTCTGACAACTCCTGGGATAGGCAATCTCTATAACGGCAGTGTGGAGAGGCCCACCTGGTGAGGGATGAGGTCTGCCAGCAACCAAGTGAGAGAGCTTGGAAGGCCATCCGAGCCTTGAAATGACAGCAGCACCACCCAACACGTGACCACAACCTCCTGACAGCCTGAGCCAGAGGCACCCAGCTAAGTCATGTCCAGACTCCTGACCCATAGAAACTATGAGACAAGAATGTGTTGTTTTCATCTACTATATTTTGGGATCATTTATTAACAATTGAGAACTAACGCAGCTTTACATACATTAATTCATTTAATCCTAATAATTCTATGAGATACTTTTATCCTCAATTTCAGGTCTAGAAACAGACTTAAGAATAACAGAGAGGGCAAATAACATGTCCAAAGTGACAAATTCCTCTGACCCATCACTCATCTGTAAAGGGAGAGTCTCACAGTAATTTCTAACCAAATGTGTGCAGCGTGAACATCCCTGTCTGCACTTCACTCACCTCAATAATGGAAGAATCCCGAGGACTTAACCAGAACATTGTAGAAAGTACATCATTTACTCAACACGTTCCCACAGACCTGCTTGTGTACTGAGTATCATTTTGGCAACAGAAATGGAGTAGTAACAGGACTAGGTCTCTCCCCTCTTGAAAGCAACTTTCAAGGTGCACAAACCAGTCACCAAACAGACTTCAGATACAATGAGACCTATAAAAGCTCAAGCAAGCCACACCCGTTGGAATGGCAGAAATCCAGAACCCTGACAACACCAAATGCTTGCGAGGACACAGAGCAACAGGAATGCTCATGCGTTGCTGATGGGAACACAAAATGGGACAGCCACTCCCGAACAGTCTGGCAGTTTCTCACAACACTAAACGTACTCCTACCATATGATCCTGCCATCACACGCCTTGGTATTTACACAAAGGAGTTGAAACTTATGTCTACACAAAACCTTGCATATAATATTTATAGCAGTTTTGTTCCTTACTGTCACAACATGGAAGGAATCAAGACAACTTTCCATAAATGAATGAATCAACAAACCGGTAAATCCAGACAAGGAGTATTATTCAGTGATGAAAAGAAATGAGCTACAAAAGCCATGTAAAGATAGAGGCAACTGAAATGCATATTGCTAAGTGAAGGAAGTCAATCTGAAAAGGCTACAGACTATGATTCCAATGGTAAGATAATTAGGAAAAGTCACAATGATGAAGACAAAGCAATCTGAGGCTAGGAGGAAGGAGGTCAACAGGCAGAGCACAGGGGTTTTTTAGGGCAGTGAGATCACTCTGTAGGATGCTACAGTGGTGGACATATGTCCCTCTACCTTTGTCCAAACCCATAGAATGTACATAATGTACATTACATACTAATGTAAACTATGTACCTGATTTAATAACATATCAACATTGGTTCATCAACTATAACCAATGTCACAGGAACGCCAGATGTTAACCAGGGAAGTTGGGGAGGAAGGCTGTGAAGGGATATGTGGAAACTCAGTATTTCTGATCACAGTTCTATAAATCTGAAACTGTTCCCAAAGGTCTATCGATTAATAAAGCAAGGAAGGAAGGGAAAAGGATACAGGATAAGTAAGTGGGTATTTCACATGGGGTAGTCTAAGAAAGCCTTTCTGAAAGGTGACAAAGAGGCAACACCAATAGGAAGCAAGGAAGGGCATGGTATGAACATGCAGGACAGGTCAAGTAGAGGTCTTGGTAACATGCAGGTTCTGATTCAGTGTCTCGATGGAACCTGAGATTCGGCCTATCTATCAAGCCCCCAGGGGATGCCCACATTGCCAGACTTTGGAGCACACTCATAGGAGGTTCCAGGCAGAGGAACCAGCCAGGGGAGGCAGGGAGCCCCCAGGCCAGACTTGGGGCAGACAAGGAGGCTAGAGCAGCTAAGGAATCATAAGGGACCCCAAATTATGGACTTCATTCAGCCAATCCAACGTGTTACACAGGGGAGTGACAAGCTATGTGGAAAAAAAAAAAAAAGGGACAAAAACAAATACACAGAACAGAAGGAAGTTAGGCTGACAACTCACCCAGGTGAGAAAGGATAATGGCTGGGACAAGGAAGACTGGGTGGTGACAGAGGAGACCGACGTAATCAGGTATTCTTCAAGAGTCCAAAAAGCCTTGCCAACTCCCGCCCCAGCCCCAATTACACCAGGCCACCCTGTCATCTTTAAAAACATCAGTAAAGGAAGCCAATGGTGGAGGAGGTGGTAAGTACCTCTCAAACAGCTTCCAATGACTGCGATAATTAATGTTTGTAAGTGAAAGCAATTATGCCCGCCCCAATGTCAGAATCAATAACCAGCAACCCCAGACAGCACTACTCAAAGGATAATTACTCACAACAAAACCAATGAACTTGGTAAGTGCATTTGGTAATTCACAGGCATCAAAACATCACTGTACAACACACCTACAGGAACTGCGCTTTCCCCAGCCCGAGGCTGGAGCAAGGCCACCTCAGAGTGATGGTCTAGTGGGTGTCAAGTAGGCACTAACCACAGCCACACCTCAATACCAGAAAAATGTAGCTCAGTGATCAGGCTATCCAAAATGGTGATCACAGTCCCAAGCAGCCACCAACAAAAGGCAGGAAGGGAAGCATCAATTGCTGGACTCTGTAGTGTTCATAGTCAGTTCTAGCATTCAAGGTCAAGTTCACTGAAAAAACAAAGTGGAAAAAATCACTTTTCCTCAACTGTGTGTGCTCCCCCGTAAGTCTCCTCTGCAACTCCAGCCGCATCACCTTACAGGGGTATTATAATCTCTCAGGCCTGTTGCTAGTGAAGGGGTAAGGAAAATTTCTGCTCCCCACCTCCCCCACCCCACCACACACACACACACACAATGTACCACTTTCACATGTAGACTGTCTTGAGTTGAAGGTAATCGAGACCTTGTAACCGCAAGAGATGTGTTCACACCTCCCTTCACTACCTGGAAGGGTCTAAATTGGAGGGTCTTTGCAGAGTAAGGGGTTACTGGCCCTTTTATCTCATGACCCACATCTGTATGGCAGGGCAAACATCTAATTACCAATCATCCACTCTTCTCATCACCCTGTGAATTATATTCCTTTCCTCTTAAGCCCTAGATCCCTACACCCCCGTTCTCCTTAGTTCAGCATGATATATATACCTGACTTTGCCATCTTTGACCTTTCCAGTCTGTGTGGACACCTTGTATGTGCACTATTAAATTTGATTTTCTCCTGTTAATCTGTCTCATGCCAATTTAATTAGTCTTTAATTAAATTATCCCTTAATTCTGGGAAGGAATTCTTGCTCCCCGGCACTAGGATAAGCACATGTATTTCTGTACTGTTTTCACAGACACCCTCTTCAATCTTCACCATGACTTTGACATCAGAAGCTAATACTTGTCCAGCACTGACTAGGGCAGCAGACAAGGGGACTAGGGTCAGCTAGGGATTTCAGATCTACAGGGAGACTCAGTAATTCTACTTGTAGGTAACAAGCTGGCAAGCAGCAGAACCAGGACCCAGAACCGGGCAGTGTGGCTCCATGCTACCTTTCTAAGGCCTCTATGCTACCTTTCTAAGGCCATCAACAAGCCAAAGAGGTCCATGGGATTAGACCCAGCCAGCCAGCCAGCCAGCATCTCAGCAATGAGGGGGTTAGAGAGGAAAGGAGGTCTTTCAGAGAATTCTTCCTTGAGGCCACCATGGGGGGCCTACTCTAGGATTCCATGCGGGCTTTTGACCCCCTGCAACACATAGTGCTCTTCAGGACGGATCTGTCCCCCTCCTCTCTTCTTGCAGCTGCCCAGGGCTCCCTGAGTAGCTCAGATGAGCAGCCACACAGAACTCACTCCGACTCTGGGATTTGGCAATCCGCTCATCACTGTCACTCCCACCTGCCAGGCTCCTCCTAACACCTGTGCCTTCCCAAGGCTGGTCTCACTCTGTCTACAACTCTCCCAACTGTCCCAGTTCCCTGGTGAACACTCCAGGTTTTCTAAGAGTCTCTTCCAAGGCATGCTCTTTCTGAAGCCACTCCTCCACCACCAGGACTTTGTGACCAACCACCTCTTCTGTCCCTACCATACCCGAGAAGCTTACCTCTCAACTAGTAAAACATGTTAATGTGGCCTGTGCTCATCACCACCATTTCACCTGTAAGACCCTAAGGAAAGTGGTCAGATCCGATTTCTCTTATTTTAGTCCTTGTAAAACATTGAGTATTACTACCGTCCAAACTTGACCAAATGCGTTAAAGGGAAGCTCAGCAGGTTGGAGACTAGCCAAGATCACCCATGAATGTAGAGGATTGATATCTAGTCAACTCCAAAGTCCACACCCTGCAACAGGCCAGGTTCTTCCACGGTGGTCAGAGGATGGAGGATCCCCTCTAAGAGATTCAGCTGGAGGAGCTTAGTCAGAAAGTAGATATCTCCTAGCCCTTCTCTTCCTGAGCCAATCCCGCCAAAGCCACTGGGAACCAGTTACATTCAGGGGAAATGATATAGTAACCAAAAATAGCCTGATATCCTAAGATGGTAGAGTAGGAGGACCCTGAGCTCACCCCGTCCCACGTTTTCAACTAGGTATCCTCCACATCCAAGTCAATAAGCTGGAGAATGATCAGGAGACTGGCAGGATGAACTCCATAAGTCAATATAGACAACAAGCTGCATCTGAAAGGTCAGAACATGGAGGGAGGGTGCCTGCAGGAAGGAGGGAGCTGCATGTGCAGAGTGAGCAGAGAAATGGGCCCCCACAGGGGGAAGACTAATCCCCTGCAACGTTTGGCTTTAAAAACCAGAGAGGCTGAATTCCTTGAGTTTATAAAACCAGTGGGGCTTGGAACCTGGAGCTTTGGAGGTCAGCTGATTCAGCACTGGGTGAGCCTGGAGGGGAGGGATAGCCAGGACACTGCCCTTAAAGAGACAGAAGCTTGGGCAGAGAAGCAACAGAAAAACAGCAGTTTATCCAACACCAGGGCAAAGAGGAGACATTAGTTCATACTGATTTCTGAACCTGTCGGGGGACTACTCTGAAAATGAGGGAGCTAGCAGGTGCCATTTTCTCCCCTTACCTGCCAACAAAGGCACAGAGACACCTGCAGGAGATGGGGCTGCACATATACCTGCTGTCTAACCCCTAGCCATGCACCACACCCACAGGTTCTCCAAAGACTCATCCACCTCAAGCCTGTTGGACTTACCTGGGCTCAGGGAAAGTTTTGTTAAAACCACCCAGGTGTTCCAAGCCAGCCAGGTGCACAGCTGCCACCATGCACACCTGCTGCATTACACCCAGTTGTGTGCCTCTAGCCACACACCCCAGGCAGAGGAACAAATTAATAACCTAGAAGACCAAGTCATGGAAAGTAATCAAGTCGAACAAAAGAGAAAAAAAAGAATTATGCAAAACAAGAATAGACTTAGAGAACTCAGTGATTCCATCAAATGTAATAACATTTGTATTAGCAGAGCCCCGAGAAGAAAAGAGTGAAAGGGGGGACAGAAGATTTATTTGAAGAAACAATAGCTGAAAACTTCTCTCATCTGGGGAAGGAAATGGATATGCAGATTGGGGTGGCACAGATAATGCCCAACAGAGGTGACCAAAACCACAACAAGCCTATTATAAGCCTACTGAATAAGCCTATTGAATTATATTTCAAAATAGTGATAAAAAAATCTTAAAACCAGTAAGACAAGTTACTAACAAGGGGAAAACCCATAAAGCTAGCAGGAGATCCCTCAACAGAAACTTGGCAGGTCAGAAGACAGCAGCATGTTATATGCAAGGTGCTGAATGGGAAAAATCTGCAGCCAAGAATACTCTGTCTAGCAAGGCTATCATTTAGAATAGGAGGAGAGATGAAGAGCTTCCCAGATGAAAACTAAAGGAGTTCGTGACCACTAAACCAGCCCTGCAAGAAGTATTATAAGGGACCCTTTGGAAAGAAGAGACGAAAAGTGACAGTAGAGGTAGGAAACACAAAAGCAGTAAAAATGAATATTTCACTCAAAAAAAAAAAAAACCACAATTAGTCAAGGAACTCAAAGATAGAAAATAAAACATACCTAAAATGTGGGGAAGAGAGGAGAAAAGAATGGATTCAAATACAAACAACCATCAACTTAATACAGACTGCTTAAAGCAGAACACTATATACAAACCTAATGGTAACCACACATCAAAAACCACTAATAAATATGCAAAGAATGAAGAGAAAGAAATCCAAATATATCACTAAAGAAAATCAGCAAACCATGAAAGAGAGACAAGAAAGGATCAAAGAAAATCTTCAGGAACAAACACAAAACAAGTAATAAAATAGCAATATATACCTAGCTATCAATACTACCTTTGAATGTAAATGGACTAAATGCTCCAATCAAAAGAAGGAGAGGGACAGAATGTGCCACCTAAAAGAGACCCATTTTAGACTTTAACACGCCTGTAGGTTGAAAGGGAGAGGACAGAAAAATATCTATCATGCAAATGAATGTCAAAAGAAAGCCAGAGTAGCAATGCTCCTATCAGAGGAAATAGACTTTAAAACAAAGACAAGAATGAGACAAAGAAGGACACTGTATAAAAGGGACAATCCAACAAGAAGATAACAGCTATAAATATTTATGCACCCAACACAGGAGTTCCTAAATACTTAAAATAGTTAAACATAATGGAATTGATAATAACACAATAATAGTAGGGGACTTTAACACCGTACTCCGTAATGGACAGATCCTATAACCAGAACATCAACAAGGAAACAGTGGCTTTGAATGATATGCTGGAACAGATGGATATAGCAGACATCTTCTAAATATTCCATCCTAAAATAGCAAAATACACATTTTTTCCAAGTATACATGGAATATTCTCCAGAAGAGATCACATATTAGCCCACAAAATAAACCTCAACAAATTCAAGAAGGCTGTAATCACTATGCCTATTTCCTGACCACAATGCTATGAAACTAGAAGACAACCACAAGAAAAAAATAAGATCAGAAATACATGGAGTTTAAAAAAAATGCTAATTAAACAATGAATGGATCAACCAGGAAATTAGAAAATAAAAAACAGATAAACACGTGAAAATTAAAATAAAAATCCAAAATCTATGGGATGCAGCAAAAGTGATTATGAGAAATATAGAGCAATACAAGCCTACCTCAGGGACGCCTGGGTGGCTCAGCAGTTGAGCGTCTGCCCTCGGCCCAAGGCATCGTGATCCCAGAGTTTCAGGATCGAGTCCCACATTGGGTTCCCTGCGAGGAGCCTACTTCTCCCTCTGCCTATGTCTCTGCCTTCTCTCTGTGTCTCTCATGAATAAATAAATGAAATCTTTAAAAAATCTTAAAAAAAAAAAGCCTACCTCAAGCAAGAAAAATCTAACAACTTAACCTTATACCTTAGAGGAACTTGAAAAGAACAAAACATAAAACCAGCAGAAGGAAGGAGTAATAATAAAGACTAGAGCAGAAATAAACAATTAAAAAAAAAAAAAACCACCAATAGAACAGATCAATGAAACCAAGAGCTGGCTCATGCAGGGGGTGGGGGGGACAGAATTGATAAACATTTAGCCAGACTAATCAAGAGGAAAACAAGACTCAAAATCACCAGAGAGAAGAAACAACCCCACAGGAATACAATCATAAGAGAATATTATAAATAACCATACGCCAACAAATCGAATAAGCTGGAAGAAATGGATAAATTCCTAGAAACAAACTATCCAAACTGAAACTGGAAGAAATAGAAATTTTGAACAGGCCAATAACCAGCAAAGTAAAGAGTCAGTAATATAAACTCACAAAAAAACAAAAGTTCAGGACCAGGTGGCTTCACAGGTGAATTCTACCAATCTTTTAAAGAATACCTATTCTTTTTATATTATTCCAAAATATAAAAAAGGTAAACTTCCAAATTCATTCTATGAATAGAACCAGATAAAGACACCACTAAAACAACACCACAGACCAATATCCCTGGTGAACATAGATGCAAAAGTTCAATAAAATACCAGCAAACCAAAGTCAACAATACATTAAAAAAATCATTCACCACCATCAAGTGGGATCTATGCAAAGGTGGTTCAATATTTGCAAATCAACGGGATACATGCCATCAATAGGAAAAAGGCTAAGAACCATAGGATCTTTTCAATAGATGCAAAAAAAAAAAAAAAAAGCATTTGACAAAATATAATACCCATTCATGTTAAAAATCCTCAATAAAGGGCCGCCTGGGTGACTCAGTGGTTGAGCATCTGCCTTTGGCTCAGGTCAGGATCCCAGAGTTCCACATTAGGCTCCCCACAGGGAGCCTGCTTCTTCCTCTGCCTAGGTCTCTGCCTCTCTCTGTGTGTCTCTCATGAATAAATTTAAAAAAAAAAAAAACCCTCAATAAAATAGGTTTAGAGGGAACATACCTCAACATAATAACCATCTGTTAAAAAAAAAAAAAAAACTGAAGCTAACATCATCCTTAATAGGGAAAAACAGAGCTTTTCCTCTAAGGTGAGGAATAAGAAAGGAATATCTGCTGTTAGCACTTTTATTCAACATGGTACTATAAGTCCTAGCCACAGCAATCAGACAACAAAAAGAAATGAAAGGAATCCAAATCAGTAAGAAAGAAGTAAAACTTTCACTACTTGCAGATGACATGATATTAAATACAGAAAATGCTGAAGACTCCACTAAAAACTGCTAGAACCAATAAACAAATTCGGTAAAGTCACAGGATACAGAATCAATCGACAGAAATCTATTATATGTTTTATATACCAATAATGAAGCAGCAGAAAGAGAAATTAAGAAAATAATCCCATTTACAACTACATCCAAAATTAATTATCTAGCAATAACCTGACCAAAGAGGTCAAAGATCTTACTCTGAAAAACTATAAAACATTGATGAAAGAAACTGAAGAAACGGGAAGACATTCCATTTCATGGATTACAGGAATATTATTAAATTGTCCATGCTACCCAAATCAATCTACACATTTAATGGAATTCCTATAGAAATACCAACAGTATTTTTCACAGAACTTGAACAAATAATCCTAAATTCATATGAACCACACAAGACCCCAAATAGCCAAAGCAACCTTGAAAAAGAAAAGCAATAGCTGGAGGCATCACAATTCTGGACTTCATCTTACAAAGCTGTAATCATCAAGACAGTATAGTACTGGCACAAAAATAGATACACATCAATGGAACAGAAGCGAGAACCTAGAAGTCCACAATTGTATGATCAATTAATCTTCAACAAAGCAGGAAAGAATACCCAATGGGAAAAAGCCTCTGCAACAAATAGTGCTGGGAACACTGGACAGCAACATGCAGAAGAGTAACCACTTTCTTCCACCACACACAAAAACGAACTGAAAATGGATGAAACACCTCAATGTGAGACCTGAAACAATAAAAATCCTAGAAGGGAACACAGGCAGTAACTTCTTTGACATTGGCCTTAGGAACTTCTTACTAGATAGGTCTCTGAAGAGAAACCAAGGCAAAACTACACTACTGGGACTACGTCAAAATAAAAGCTTCTATGCAGCAAAGGAAATAATCAACAAAACTAAAAGGCAACCTATGAAATGGGAAATCCCTGTAAATGACTTATGTGATAAAGGGTTAGTACCCAAAAAACAGAAAGAACTTATTCAACACCCAAAAACATAATCCAATTTAAAAATGAGCAGCTCCCAAAGAAGTACCCAGATGACCAACAGACACATGAAAAGATAATCATCATCACTTATCAAGGAAATGCAAATCAAAACCACAATGGGAAAGCCCCTCACACCTGCTGAATGGCTAAATCAATGACACAAGAAACAAGGGGTGTTAGCAAGGATACAGAGAAAAAGGAATCCTCATGCACTGTTGGTGGGAATGCAAACTGGTGCAGCCACTGTGGAAAACACTATGGAGGTTTCTCAAAAAGTTAAAAATAGAACAATCTTAAGATCCATCAATCACCCTATGAGATATTTACCCCAAGAATATAAAAGCACTAATTCAAAGGGATACGTCCACCCCTATAGCAGCATTATTTACAATAGCCAAGATATGGAAGCAGCCCAAGTGTCCAACAATTGATGGATAATGATGATGTGGTATAGAATATTATTCAACCATAATAAAGAATGAAATCTTGCCATTTGCAATGAAGGCAATGGAGCCAGAGAGTATAATACTAAGCAAAAGAAGTCAGAGAAAGACAAATACCATATTATTTCACTCATATGTGGAATTTAAGAAACAAAGGGTAACAAATGAGACTCAAAAGAAACTTTTTTTTATTTTGGAGAGAGTGCACAAGCATGAGCTGGGGGGAGGGGCAGAGGGAGAGGCAAAGTCAGAATCACCAAGGAGCAGAGAGCCAGACATAGGGCTCAATCCCAGGACCCTGGATCATGATCTGAACAGAAGGCAGATAGCTTAACCAACTGGCCCCCCACAAACAGTCTTAATTATAGAAAAATAATAGGTACCAGAGGGAAAGTGGGGGTGGGGGTGGGGAATGGCTAAAACAGGTGATGGGCATTAAGGGTTGCACTTATGAGCACAGGGTGATGTATGGAACTGCTGAATCTCTATATTGGACACCTGCAAGTAATTATTACACTGACAGTCTGATCCAGGGCTCTTGCTTCAAAGAAGGGAGCAAAAAATATATAAAGTGAGAAGTTTGAAGGTCAACAGTGTGGCGTTGAATTGGAATTCAGAGTGTCCATCTAAACTTACAGAGTCATTTCAAAAGGACACCGAAGCCCACTCATCAGGGTTGCCACAGGACAAATCCAAGACAGTCTGACCATCAAAATAATGATAGTAATGGATGAGCTACTGAAGAGAAATCCATGAACCCATAAGTGAATGAGGAGAAAATTTAATGTATAATGAGATATTCACATAGACTCCAACTACCTCTCCAAAAAATACTGAACCACAAAGGAGGGAAAATGTTCCCAGCAGAGAAGAGTGGCAGATACTATCATGATCAAGGGATCAGAATTACTGTGATCAGTAATGGGACAAATTGAAGCCGGGCACCACCTGCTAGGATGTTCAGAGAAGAGCACGCATCACTTCAGTGATTCAAGTAACCAAGACGCATAAATGAAAGCTAATATTCCAAACAACAACCAACTGAGCAGCATTCTGCAAAATAAGCTGGCTGGTAATCTTCAAAAATGTCAAAGTTATGGAAATCCAGGGGAAAAAAACTGTTCCAGATCGAAGGAATTACATCCAACAAGCCATCCTGGACTCAAATTATTTTGCAAGAAAGGCCATTAGTGAGACAACAGGTGAAGGCTGAACATGAAGAAAGGACTAGATGGTAAAAATGTAATGTTAATTGTCTGATTGGGATGATTGTACACATTATGAAGAAGAATGCTCTGTTCATAGCAAATACTAATAATATTCAGGAATTCAAAAATTAAGTCAAAACAGATTCCCAGGCCCTGCTGCAGAATTCAACATTCACAATCTGGAGTAGGCCTGGAATCTGCATTTTAACCAGCCTCCGGGTCACTTCCGGGCCACACCTGAGCCCAAGAACTACTCACTGCCCTGCGCCGTCCCAGCACACCCCAATCAGAGCAAGAGTCCACAGAGATACAACGATGCTCCCCCTACTGCAGGTCAGGAAGCAATGGTCCCTCAGTGTGCATAAGAAATCTGACTACTTGTCTTTTCTAGCCATTTTCTCTAAAAAGACAGGGCAAGGGCTGCTAGGGGGCCCAAATTCCAAGAAGTCTGCATTTCTCCTTGACTGTTCTGACTTGAGCTGTGTAGTGTCTCATCTGCCAGCTGGAGGGGGGAGGGGAGTCGTAAAAAGCTTGTTTGATTTTTAGTACTCACTCCCTGTTGCCACCATTTCACTATTTCTTTTATAAACCCCATCTCATTAGCCACCTGGTAAATTCCACTCAGAATGGCACGCTGGCCCCACATTTCATACCCAGAGCCAGGGAAACAGCCCAGACAACTCGAGCAACTCATGAAGGTAATTAATTGCAGATGATACACACCCGAAATATCCTGAGCACAACAGGAAAATCACTGGGTTCCAAACTTAATAGCCGGAATCATACTTGACTGTCATTTACACTCATTCAAAACTCTTTCGAGTTACTTCTTTAGGGCACTGACTAATGACATAAAGGATAGAAGTGAGCAGTAAGCTGCCTTAAAAGTGTTTTGAGGTCCAACAGGCCTAATATGAATACTGACTCTACCTGTGTGTGACCTTAGGCAAGTCACTTGACCTCTCTGGGCCCTGGTTTTACCACCTATAAAATGGGAGAATAGAAGTGCCTACTTCAGAAACTACAGAAATAATTAAAGTGTGTGTGTGTGTGTGTGTGAGAGAGAGAGAGAGAGAGAGAGAGAGAGAAAATTTAAGTATCTATCGAGTGTCTGGAAAATAATAAATACTAAGTATATGTTTGCTATTTCCTATTCTCATTATTCATAAATTATTAACAGGAGCTCCATCATCATCTGGTAACCCAAAAAAGGTTTTCTCCACAAAAGTAAAAAGCTAGGGAAGACAACCCAGCAATTGCACTGCTGGGGATTTACCCCAAAGATCCAGATGCAGTGAAACGCTGGGACACCTGCACCCCGATGTTTCTAGCAGCAATGTCCACAATAGCCAAACTGTGGGAGGAGCCTCGGTGTCCATCGAAAGATGAGTGGATAAAGAAGATGTGGTTTATGTATACAATGGAATATTACTCAGCCATTAGAAATGACAAATACCCACCTTTTGCTTCGACGTGGATGGAACTGGGGGGTATTATGCTGAGTGAAATAAGTCAATCGGAGAAGGACAAACATTATATGGTCTCATTCATTTGGGGAATATAAAAAATAGTGAAATGGAATATAGGGGAAAGGAGAGAAAATGAGTGGGAAATATCAGAGAGGGTGACACAACATGAGAGACTCCTAACCTGGGAAACGAACAAGGGGTGGTGGAAGGGGAGGTGGGAGGGGTTGGGGTGACTAGGTGACGGGCACTGAGGGGGGCACTTGATGGGATGAGCACTGGGTGTTATGCTATATGTTGGTAAATGGAACTCCAATAAAAAGAAATTAAAAAAAAAAAAAAAAGCTAGGGAACCTGCAATAATGTTCAAGTCATCCTCTGGGTATGTCGAGGTCAGGCATCCATATAGAGTCCTCTTCCCTCAAGCTAACTGGATGAGTCACTGATTCAACCTCACCTCCTCCAAAAATACTTGCCTGATCTCCCCAGGCTGGTGTAGGCCCCTTCAGGGATGGAACCTTTCTCACAGTAACTGGAGCTGAAGGAGGCGCACATGGAGTTGGGCTTCCCCAGGAGCCAGTTTGGGACACCCTAAGGTCCTCCATGTGAGAATCTACCTTTAGGAAGAGTAAATGCAAACAGCATCCCACAGGAAGATAACAACATAGCCAAATAAACCAACCGCCCAAAAGAGGAAGAACAAGCAAATGGAGCAGCTATAAAATGGCCAACTGTTCCCTAAAGAAGGTCCCAAGAAGAATGCATGACTGTACAGGAACAGAATACAGAGAGCTCAACTGCAAGCCTATTCTGGAGGTCTTCGAGTCACAGACCCACAGGAACAAGACCAGTAGCATGAGAGAGAGTGAAGCAGGCAGGGGTGACACACATCATGCCTCGTGTGAGGGCAGGGCTCACAGGAGAGCACACGTGCCCATCTGCAGGGGTCATCCATAACTCTACAACAGGCACCTGGAACTGGAGCCCCAGTGTCACCAGATCTTCAAGCCCTCCAACCAGCAGCTGGCAGTCTGGATTTCTCTGCGAAGTTTTAAGGTCTTAAAACACTGAATCATAATTTAAAAAAAAAAAAAGTTCCCCTGCCAAAGAAGACCCACCTGTGAGCCAAGTTCTGGCTGGGGCCCTAGTGCTCCCTTTGCTCTTCACACTCACCTCTCAGTATCAAGCTCTGCCCTCCATCAGACCACAAGTCTAAGCGCCACTTAGTGTCCCCATCTTAGACCAAGAGGAAATGGATTTAAAACCCTTCAGTTCCTGTCAAAAATGCATAACCTGATTCTAATCGTGAGCAAACAGCTAACAAATCCAGAGTGAGGGATGGTCTACAAAGCAACTGGCCAGAAAATAGATACACAAATCAAGGTCACGAAAAACAAAGACAGTATGGAAGGGCTCCAGATTAAGAGAGATTTAACAAATACAAGAGTTCAATGCAATGCCAGATTCTGGACTGGGCAAAGAAAATGGCCATAAAAGGCTTAGTTGGCCTCACTAGTAAAATAAAAATACGAGTTTCACATACTATCACATCAGTATTACATTTCCTAAATTTTATCATCACACAATGGGTATCAAAGACAATGCCCTTGTTCTTAGAAAACATAAGTACTTAAAGGTTAAAGGTCATGATGTTTACAACTCAAATGATCAGAAAAAAAAGTTTTTGTTTTTGTTTTTTAATTTTTATTTATTTATGATAGTCACACAGAGAGAGACAGAGGCAGAGACACAGGCAGAGGGAGAAGCAGGCTCCATGCACCGGGAGCCCAACATGGGACTTGATCCAGGGTCTCCAGGATCGCGCCCTGGGCCAAAGGCAGGCGCCAAACTGCTGCGCCACCCAGGGATCCCAGAAAAGAGTTTTTATAGGTAAAGAGAAAACTACCTCAAACGTGGTAAAATGCTAATGACTAGATAATATAGCTGAAAGGTACATGAGAGTCCTTTCACTGTTGTAATTCTTCAGCCATTTTTAAATTTTTCAAAGTAAGAAGACAAAAAAAACAGGCTTGCAACCAACAAAAACATGGGTTTATAGTAAAAACCCACAAAGTTGGGTTCAAAGGGTTGAACAGCTCCTAAATGACACTGAAAAGCCAAGAAGTTTTGCCTCGTAAATATAAATACAGCACACTAAATAGGATTTGAGAACATGGCCCAGCCAGTGCTGTCACTCTGATAAACATCACCATTCAGAGAGGTGCAGAGTTCCGGAAACCTGTTCACCTCCTTTGTGCCGATGCCAACAGGACCACTGAGCCAGAACCTAGCCAACACTTCCAAATGCATTTGGGCATCAGGGTACATGCTCACCATTACTGTGCAGCCTGCCTATGAGGAAGGGGCCAGGGTAAGGGGAGGCCTAGAACGATACCCTTTCCTCCAGAGAAGTGGTATGGCGTCTGGGATTTTGATGGGCTGTGGAGAAGCTGTTGTCACTGCCAGAGCCTTGGGAGGCACACATGTCTTGCATCTGAATACAAAGGTGGAAAACTCAAGTTTGGCTCTTGAATAAGTCACAATAGTCTCATCAAATCCTAGTCTCTTGAGACCACAGGAGGGAAATGTAGACTATGAATAAAGCAAAATTTTAAAGGTAACAACAAAATACAACAATGGAGGCTAAGAAGCAGAGAAAGAGAGAGAAAGATAAAAGTCTAGCTGGTAGACCTGCTCTGTTGACCCTCAGGGGATTAGGGGTAGGGATGGATGGGGTCTCTGTGTATGTGCAAACATGTTCAATGCAGTTTTATTAGATACAAGTCATTTAAAAAAACAAATCAAAGTATCTTCCTGTAAGATCCAGGAGTTTTTTTTATAAATTTATTTTTTATTGGTGTTCAATTTGCCAACATATAGAATAACACCCAGTGCTCATCCCATCATGTTCCCCCCCTCAGTGCCCAGCACCCAGTCACCCCCTCCCACCTCCCCTTCCACCACCCTAGTTCGTTTCCTAGAGTTAGGAGTCTCTCATGTTGTGTCACCCTCTCTGATATTTCCCACTCATTTTTTCTCCTTTCCCCTATATTCCATTTCACTATTTTTTATATTCCCCAAATGAATGAGACCATATAATGTTTGTCCTTCTCCGATTGACTTATTTCACTCAGCATAATACCCCCCAGTTCCATCCACGTCGAAGCAAAAGGTGGGTATTTGTCATTTCTAATGGCTGAGTAATATTCCATTGTATACATAGACCACATCTTCTTTATCCATTCATCTTTCGATGGACACCGAAGCTTCTTCCACAGTTTGGTTATTGTGGACTTTGGTGCTATAAACATCGGGGTGCAGGTGTCCCAGCGTTTCACTGCATCTGGATCTTTGGGGTAAATCCCCAGCAGTGCAATTGCTGGGTCATAGGGCAGGTCTATTTTTAACTCTTTGAGGAACCTCCACACAGTTTTCCAGAGTGGCTGCACCAGTTCACATTCCTACCAACAGTGCAGGAGGGTTCCCCTTTCTCCACATCCTCTCCAACATTTGTGGTTTCCTGCCTTGTTAATTTTCCCCATTCTCACTGGTGTGAGGTGGTATCTCATTGTGGTTTTGATTTGTATTTCCCTGATGGCAAATGATGCGGAGCATTTTCTCATGTGCTTGTTGGCCATGTCTATGAAGATCCAGGTTTTTAACTTCTCTTGAAAAAGCCAGTGTGTGATCATAGAAGGCCTGCAAGCCCTCATGGCCATTCGTGGGTGGCAATGTGTAGTTGGCAACTCCTTCAGGCAGGACAAATGCTTCCAGTATCCCAAAGGCTCCCCTACTCCCTATTCTCTCCTGTGGCCAGCCTTACTCATTCCATTATCCACCTGGCCCAGGCAGGAAGTCCAATTTGAGACAACCTCCCCCCCAGCCCCACTGCACATAAACACTGGCACTCTGATCAATTTCAGAGACAGCTGCGGGATGGAAATTTCCAGGTCAACGCAAAGATGGGATATAAAACTTAAGAGACCACAGAGTTTTAAGTCCAGGCAGTTCATACCAACAGCCCTCCCTCCAGGATGGCTTATGGTTCAGGGACTACAGCAGAACTTTCACTGGCCTGCTCAAAAAGGCTCATTCACTTTGAAGCAAAATCAGTCCTGCAGGAGGTACCAATGAAAACACATCTCTGAGGAAATCATTACTTTCCCCCAAACAGCTAATACTGCAAGTTGACAGAGCAAAAAAGAAACGATAGATAGATGATAGATAGATAGATAGATAGATAGATAGATAGATAGATAGATAGCCCAGCTCGTTCAAGCTGCCTGTCACTACTGCTTCACTTATCTTCACTTAATGAAGATATGTTTCTACTCTATTCAATTCCACCCCACACCTTGAGGATGAAAGACTGAGAAACTACAGAAGACACTACTACTATTTATAAGAAGTGTCTGTTCTCTGGCCTCCGGGTTCCAGGGGAATTCCAGAGGGCCAGACCACTGAATGAAATCTCACACATCCCAGCCAGCTGATGAGACACCGTGATCTCAAAGTCCAGGAGGGAACTGGATGCCTTTTGTTATAAGGGGGGTTGAGCTCGGGAATACAGTGACCAGCAGGAAGCTCTAGGATGTCCAACACTTCACTGCTTTTATTTGTAACATGGGGCTGCTGCTAGGCAGGCATGCCGCAGAAGCAGGAACTTGGCCTTGCAGCACATGCCGCATGCACCACAGAATTCAGCCTCAAAGATGTCCTGACAACATGACAACCCAAAGTAATAAATGCATAAACTTCATTTAAGTCCTGAATCTAGGGGGGGGGGGGGTAATTACTTTTAAAAAATTAGGAACAATACGAGAATTATAACTATGGGCTGTGATGTTGTTTTGGAGTGCTATTGGAGAGTCCAGAGCTGATGGCCAAGAAAAAATCTTGAGAGATCTTTGGTGGGGGGGAAAAAAAACGATTTTATTAATAAACCACAAGGACAGGACCCATGGGCAGAAAGAGCTGCCTGGGGGTCATGAGGTGTGGCCAATTACATCCTTTCAATTTGGGAGGGTTAGGGAAAGCCTAACTCTCTAAGGAATTTTGGAAGTAACATTTCCAGGACCTTGAGGGGGCTAGCTGTTATTCACAAAAGGTCATTTATTACTGTCTAATAAAACCTTAGTCATGAGACCCTTCAGATGTATATCAGTGGGTCATACGCTTGGAGGATGACAACCAACATTTATCTTGGGGATTAGAGATAAAAAGAATTTTTTTATGTTAAAGCAGACTCACAGATCCTGGGGGTTGAGCTAAGATTGCCTCTTGGCCTTAGCAAAGTATTAACATTGAGGCAGCAGAGTTCCTAAATAAATAAATAAACAAACAAATAAAAAATCACTCCTCCTGTTTCAAGGACTTGTTGATAGGTTCTAGGAAATAAGAAAATTTAATTTTTTGTCTTTTTCCCACATCAGGCTGGATGTTAAATACGGTGGAATTACCTTCTCAGGCATCATAATATTATGATAATATAAAAGATTGTCTTTATTCTTGGGGAGTAAACCTAGAAAGAGGGGTTAAAAAAAATCATGTCTGAAACCATTTTTTCCAATAGCTCAGAAAAACTATATATGCACAACATATGTGTGTGTTCATTCATTTATTACAAAGAATGGATAGGGCAATTCCACCTGAGAATCAGAGCAGCAGGCCCCACCCCTAGAAGAACAGCACAAACCCCACACCCATATTAAGTCCACTGATCATACAGTGATGCAAAGCTTCAGCTATAGGCAAAGCAGGATCTAATATCTTTTGGGATTTTAGGGGAGGTTGTTTTTATTGAATACAGAAAGAGCAATTTCATTTTATAGTTTTTTTCTTTTCGTTTTTATTTCTACTTTTTTATCAAGCTTCTTCTAACAAGCAGACCAAACCACAACTAGGATCTAGCTTCCTTTATGTATTTTTTCATTTTTTATTTTTTTAATTTTGCCTTTCCCACTCCCCTCCCAAAATGACAAGACAGAGGGATACACCCTAAAGAAAGAAAAGGAAGAAATGACAACCAGAGATTTAATCTGGTTTAATCTCTGCAGATTTAAGATGCCTGAACTAGAATTTAGAATAACAATTATAAGGATACTAGCTGGGCTTGAAGAAAGCATAGTAGACACTAGAGAAGCCCTTACTGCAGAGATAAGAGAACTAAAATCTAGTCACATCAAAATTAAAAATGCTATAACTGAGATGCAGATCCAAATGGATGTCATAGAAACAAGATTACAAAACAGAGGAATGAACCAATGATAAAGAAGATAAAACCACGAAAAATAATGAAGGTGAAAAGAGGAGGGAAACAAAGGTATGGATCACAAAGGCAGACTTAGGGGACTTAGCAACTTATTAAAACAGAGTAACATTCATATCATAGCAGTCCCAAAACATGAAGAAAGAAGGGCAAAAGGTTTATTTGAGCAGATTGCAGCTAAAACTTGTCTCATCTTGGTAAGCATACAGGCAGCAAAATCCAAGAAGCACAGAGAACTTCCATTAATTCAACAAAAGCCAACCATCACCAAGGCTTATCACAGTCAAATTTACAAAATACATAGACAAGGAAAAAATCCTGAAAGCACCCAAGTGGAAAAAAATCCTTAACCTACAAGGGAAGACAGATCAGGTTTGCAGCCAACCTGTCCACAGAAACTTGGCAGGCTGGTAAAAAGTGAAAGAAGATATCCAACATGCTCAATAGGAAAAATATGCAGCCAAGAATTTTTTATCCGGCTGTCATTCAGAATAGAAGGAGAGTTTCCCAAACAAACAAAAACACAACGAAAGGAGTTTGTGATCACTAAACCAGCCCCGCAATAAATATTAAGGGGGACTCTAAATGGGGGGGGGGGGGGGAAGACCCAAAGCAACAAAGACTAGAGAGGACCAGAGAACATCACCAGAAACACCAACTCTATAGGCAACACAGTAACACTAAATTCATATCTTTCAATAACACTCTGAATGTAAATGTACTAAATGCTCCAATCTAAGACACAGGGTATCAGAATGAATTTTGTTTGAAAAAAATAAGTAACACAAACACACACAGACACACACACACACACACAGACACACACACACACACACACAAAAGCAACCAAGATTGGGACACCTGGGTGACTCGTGGTTGAACATCTACCTTCGGCTCAAGGTATGCTTCTCCCTCTGTCTAGCTCTCTGCCTCTCTGTGCATCTCTCATGAATAAATAAAAATCTTAAAAATATATTAAATTAAAAATTAAAAAAAAAAACAAGTTCTATGTGCAGACTACAAGACACCGATTTGAGACCTAAAGACACCTGAAGATTGAAAGTGAGGGGATGGAGATCTATCATGCTAATGGATGACAAAAGAAAGTTGGAGTAGACCTATTTATAACAGACAGACTAGATCTTAAACCAAAGACTGTATGTAACAAGAGATGAAGAAGGGCATTATCTCATGATTAAGGGGTCTCCCCATCAAGAAGATCTAAAAAACTATAAATATTTATGCCTCCAACTTGAAAACACAAATATATAAATTTAAAAAAGAAGCTCATAGATAATAATAGTAGGGGATTTTAACATCCCACTTACAGCAATGGACAGATAATCAAAGCAGAAAATCAACAAAGAAACTAGCTGTGAATGACACACTGGGCCAGATGTATTTAACAGATACATTCAGAACATTTCATCCTAAAGAAAAACACATGTTCTTTTTGAGTGAACGCTGTCCATACTGGGTCACAAATCAGCCCTTAACAAGTACAAAAAGATTCAGATCACACCATGCATATTTTCAGACCACAGCACTGTGAAACTTGAAGTCAACCACAAGAAAAAGCTTGGAAAGACCTCAAATATATAGAGGCTAAAGAACATCCTACTAAACAATGAACAGTGTAGCACCTAGGTGGCTCAGTCAGTTGAGCATCTGCCTCTTGATATCAGTTCAGGTCATGATCTCTGGGTTATGTGACTGAGCCCCATGTCCAGCCCTAAACTCAGTATGGAGCCTGCTTAAGATAATCTCTCTCCTTCTCCCTCTGTCCCTCCTTTACCACTTGGCACACAAGCTCTCCCTCTCTCACTCTAAAAAACAAAACAAAAAAAGAATGAATAGATTAACCAGGTTATCAGTTTAAAAGAAAATACATGAATGAAAATGAAAACACCAGTCCAAAACTTTTGGGATGCAGCAAAGGCAGCCCTAAGAGGGAAGTATATTATAAACCCTACCTCAAGAAGCAAGAAAGGTCTTAAAAACAAAACCTAACTCTACATCTAAAGGAGCTAGAAAAGGAACAGCTAAAAAGCACAAAGCCAACAGATGAAAGAAAATAAAGATTACAGCAGAAATAAATTATATAGAAACAAAAAAATAAACACAGTAGAACAGATCAATAAAACTAAGAGCTAGTTCTTTGGAAGAATTAATAAAATTGATAAAACCCCTAGCAAGACTTATCAAAAAGAAAAATGACCCAAATAGATAAAAATCACAAATGAAAGATAGATCACAACCAACACCATAGAAATGCAAACAATTTTAAGAGAATACTATGAAAAATTACATGCCAACAAGTTGGGCAATCAGGAAGAAATGGACAAATTCCTAGAAACTAAGAAACAGCCAAACCTGAAAAAAGAAGAAATAGAAAATGTGAACAGACCCATAACCAACAAAGAAATTAAATAGGTAATCAAAAAAACCTCCCAACAGAGGCACCTAGGTGGCTCAGTCTATGAGGCATCCAACTCCTGGTTTCAGCTCAGGTCATGGTCTCAAAGGTCAGGATATCAAGCTCCACACTGGACTTTGTGCTCAGCATGGAGTCTGCTTCAGATTCTCTCTCCCTCTCCGCTCCCTCAGCCCTGCTTGCTCATGCTCCCTCTCTCAAACCTCTCTCAAAATCTTGAAATAGAGAGAGAGATCTATAGATCTCCCAACATACAAAAGTCTTGGGCCAGATAGCATTCCAGGGTAATTCTACCAGACATTTCAAGAAGAGTTAATACCTACACTCTTCCCAAGGTGTTCCAAGAAACAGAAACGGAAGGAAAACCTCCAAACTCATCTTATGAAACCAGCACTACCTTGATTCCAAAACCAAAAACCCCACCAAAAAGGTGAATTACAGACCAATATCCCTGATGAAGATGTATGCCAAAATTCTCAATAAAATACTAGCAAATTGAATTCAATAGTATATTTAAAAAATTATTCACCATGATCAAGTGGGATTTTTTCCTGGGTTGCAGGGGTGGTTCATTATCTGCAAATCAATCAATGGGATACACCACATTAACAAAAGAAAAGGTAAGAACTGTATGATCTTGTCAAAAGATGCAGAAAATTCATTTGACAAAATACAGCATCCTTTCTTGATAAGGACACTCAACAAAGTAGTGATAGATATCTCAAAAATCATATAGGTCATAAACGAAAGACCTGTAGCTAATATCATCCTCCAGGGGGAAAAATGGAAAGTTTTCTTCTATAGTCAGGAACAAGACAAGGAAGTCCACTCTCACCATTACTATTTAACATAGTACTGAAAGTCTTAGCCTCAGCAATTAGACAACAACAACAAAAAAAAGTAAAAGGCATCTGACTCAGCAAGAAAGAAGTCAAACTTTCAACTATTTGCAAATGAAATATTCTATGTAAAAAACCTGAAAGACTCCACCAAAAAACTGGTAGAACTCATACATGAATTCAGCAAAGTTGCAAGATATAAAATCAAGGAGCTGAAATCTGTTTCATTTCTATACCCCAAGAACAAAGCAGAAGACGAAGGAGGCAAGGAACCAATCTAATTTGCAACTGCACCAAAACCAGTAAGATCCCTAGGAATAAACCTAACTAAAGAGGTAAAAAATCTGTACTCTGAAAACCACAGAATGCTTCTGAAAGAAATTGAATATGACATAAATGAAAAAACAACCCATGCTCATGGATTGAAAGAATACTGTTAAAATGCTTATGCTACCTAAATCAAACTATGCAATCCCTATCAGAATACCATCAGCATTTTTCACAGAGCTAGAACAAACAATTCTAAAATTGTAGGGAACCACAGAAGATCCTGAACAGCCAAAACAATCCTGAAAGAGAAAAAACTAGAGGCATCATGATTCCAGATTTCAGGCTATATTACAAAACTGTAGTCATAAGACAGTATGGTACTGGCACAAAAACAGACACATAGACCAATGAAACAGAAAAGAGAAGCCAGAACTGGACCCACAACTATATGGTCAACTAATCTTCAACAAAGCAGGAAAGAATATCCAATGGGAAAGACAGTCTCTTCAACAAATGGAGTTGGGAAAACTCGACAGCCACATGAGGAATGCAACCATGCCACTTTCTTACACTATACACAAAAATAAATGCAAAATGAATCAAGACCTCAATGTGAGACAGGAAACTATCAAAATCCTAGAGGAGAACAGAACACAGGCAGAAACCTCTAACCTTGGCCATAGAAACTTCTTACTAGACACGTCACCTGAGGCAAGGAAAACAAAAGCAAAAATATGCTATTGGGATTTTATCAAGATAAAAAGCTTCTACACAGTGAAGGAAATAACCAGCAAAACCAAAACGCAGCCAACAAAATATTTTTTGTAGAAGATATTTGCAAACAATAAATCTGATAAAGGGTTAGATTCCAAAATACATTAAGAACCTATCAAACTCAACCCCCAAAAAATAAATAATCCAGTTAAGAAATGGGAAGAAGACATGAAGATATTTTTTTCCGAAAAAGACATCCAGATGGCTAACAGACACAGGAAAAGATGCTCAACATCACTCATCATCAGGGAACTACAAATCAAAACCCCAGTGAAATACCACCTCACACCAATCAGAATGGCTAAAATGAACAAGTCAAGAAGCAGATGTTGGTGAGGATGTTGAGAAACCTTCTTGCACTGTTAGTGGGAATGCAATCTGGTGCAGCTACTCTGGACAACACACTGGTGCAGCCACTCTGGACAACTTTTTAAACAAAAAGTTAAAAATAGAACTACCCTATGATCCAGCAATTGCACTACTAGGTATTTACCCAAAAGGATACAAAAATACAGATTCAAAGGGATATGTGCACCCTGATATTTAGAGCAGCATTATTTACAATAATAGCCAAACTATGGAGAGAGCCCAAGTGTCCATCAATTGATAGAGATGTGGTGTATATATACAATGGAATATTACCTGGCCATCAAAACAATGATGAATGGAGCCAGAGCATACTATGCTAAGTGAATTAAGTCTGAGAAAGATAAATGCCATATGATCTCACCCGTATGTGGAATTTAAGAAAGGAAACAGATGAACATATGGGAATGGGGAAAAGAAAAAAAAGGGAAACAAGTCATAAGAGACTCTTAACTACAGAGAAATGAGGGTTAAGGGAGGGATATGGGTGGGGGACAGGCTACCTGGGAGCCAGGCAATAAAGAATGCACTTGTTACAATGAGCACTAGGTATTGTATATAAGTGATGAATCACTGAAATCTATCCCAGAAACCAATACTGCACTGTATTTTAACTAACCAGAATTTAAATTAAAAAAAAAAGAGTGGAAACAAAGACAAACGTGCCAAGTGTTGACCACTAGTCAATCTAGGAGCAGGGTATGTGTACTCAAATTCATTGTACTATTTTTTTTTTAAGATTTTATTTATTTATTCATGAGAGACACAGAGAGAGAGAGGCACACACACACAGGCAGAGGGAAAAGCAGGCTCCATGCAGGGAGCCCGACATGGGACTCTATCCCAGGACTCCAGGATCATGTCCTAGGCCGAAGGCAATGGCGCTAAACCACTGAGCCACCCAGGCTGCCCTCACTGTACTATTCTTGCACATTTTGGGGTTTTTGGAAATTTCTTGAAATTTTGAAAATTATTTTGGGTTTTTAGAAAAATTTTGAAATTTTGAGAAATATTTTGAAAAATTTCAAACCAAAAACTTAGGTAATGTTTTGTTTTGTTTTAAATAAGGAGTGCTTGATGGAAAAAAAAAAAACCATAAACAGGACTCAAAATGACATTTCTATACCCCACTGAAGGTGAACAGATGAAGCCGCCCAGGCTGAAAGTGACTGGCCAGGAGCTCCTGGCACCTTGGTCCCTCTGGCAACATCATGGGCTGAAGGATCCACAGTCTCAGCCACTTGGAGCCCCGTGCAGCAGGGAGAATGGGAAGCACTGCTAGGAATGAATGAAGGTGTGCAGGAGACAACAGAATCATTAGTTTTGTGAAGGAAATGAACTCTGGTCCACTGTGATCAATCAGCCTGTTACAATTCATTCACCTTCAATCTTACATTCATTGGTAACTTCCCTCTTTTGTGCTTTGTCTGGTAGAATCATTAAAGAGGAGGAGATGTATTTGTAGTATTTTTAAAAGGTCTACTCAGGAAGGGATTCTAGGAAAACAGTGACAGAAGCAAAAATTTTTTGTCTCTATAAATATATAAATAACAACTAAATACCAAAACCACCAGCCTGTGGATAAAGTAAAGCTGGAGGACTAATAAGCATGAAAGGACAAACCATCAGCCACAGTGGCATCAGCTTCTGTGCAGAGGGAAGCAATGAGGACATCTGGTAAGATATCCTGCAGAAAGAACCCTCTCAACCACCAATGGTTACTCCCCTGGAAAGGAAACATGCTGAGCCATCAAGTACAGAAACACTTCAGGAGTTTCCCTCCTCCCCACAGCAGGTGACTACAAGGAACCTACAGGGTGGCTGAAGGTGCTCACACAGGCTGGCCTCCACTCAGCCTGGAAACTGGCCCACTAGGACTCCCTTCCAGGGCAGGGCACCAGATGAAGACACCAACCACTAGAACACAATCATAATGGAGGAGACAGACACCAGAGGTGAGAGAAGATGACCAAAGTAAAGGCTGGGAAGCAGGACAAAGCAGAAAGCTTCAGGGAAAAGGCTGCCACACACCTGACCCTGCCATCGAAACAGAAGAGGGAGCTCTTGCCAAGCTGGAAAAAGCAGCCTCCCCTCCCCTTACTGCCCTCCAGAAGTTTCCTTTCCTAACTACACATGAAGAGCAACAGAGAAGGATCCAGATAAAATCCCAAAGTTTTAAGGAATGAGTAACAACTGGAACATATCTACAGGTAATGAAGGCATGCCAGAAATACCCATGTAACTGCAACTTTCTATTTCAAACTATGCTCAAAGACCCATGGAAATGATGGAACACAGGAAAAAACAACACGAAGCAGAATTTGACTCAGTCATGAGGTGACAAAACTCAGGCTATTAAAGCGAACATTGCAGAAAAAGACCAACCTAGAAGGTATAAAAAAACAAAACCACAAACCTAAAAGGAAAGAAAGGGATAAAAAAGATTTGAGAGAAAGTGACAAATACTCAAGACAAGTTAAGATCAAACAGAGAGAAAACAGAAGCCCCTAGAAAGGGGGGGAAAAAACAACCTTGTTCAAAGAAATTTGGTATTATATATTGTAAGAGCACACCACGTATCTAGGAATACGAATTCTGAGTGACTAACCCCAAGATGCAATCTAGCAGAATTACTGACTGCAGGAGAAACAGAAGACATCCCCCACCACCACCACTGCCGCCCCAGGGCAAGTGCCTTCTAAGGGAAAGAAAATCAGGTTATCACCCATCTGCCAAAAGCAATGCTTCCCAAATAGATAGTAACCAATTTAAGATAATCAAGAAAACGAGATCTAAGACTTTTCCGATCCACCAAGTACGAAGAACACCAACTATTAACAACGTGCAAGAAGTTCAAGCATGTTGTTCCTGAAAACACCACCGCACCCCACCTGACCCCGAGCAAAACAGAACAAGCTTACAAAAACCCAAATGACTAGCCACCCAGCCCAAGACCTGGAGGGGAAACTTGCAGAATTTACATCAACTGACAGAACTAAGATTAAGCAAGTATTAAAGTGAAAAAATAGGCTACAGATTCAGGTAACGTAGATGCAGAAGGATTTTTTCCCCCAAGAAGGGGAAAGCATATGTAAAAAATTTTATGTGTTCTCAATTCTTACACCAAAGCATTGGTACTGGTGTTATTCTGAGCTTTCACAAATTATCTACACGTGGGAATGTATACCTAGATATACACATAAACATTTTTAAGATAAAACACCTCATGATTCATATTGCTAGTTCCAATTCAATACAAATTTTATTTGTGAAGAACTTATTTAACTTCTAGATTTGTACATCCTTTTCTCTTCATACCAAGTACGGCAAGGATCCACAGGATGATGGAATCAGGAGAGACCATATTAGTTCATGCACTTCATACCACACCAGTCTCAGAGTAACACCACCACCACCAGAGTAAGGACTAAAGCAGCCCCTGTGTCCATTTAGCCAAATACAGTCCTTCTAGGTCACACATAGCTCATACAATTGTACAAAGAAAACAAACACCATTCAAGCTCCTCTGAACTTTTTGAATTCTGAGGTCTTGGATATTATTTCATGAGCCATAAAGACAAGTGTCCGTGGACACAAAGCAGAGGGTAAAAAAGAGAAGTGCCCGTGGTCTGTAATGGAAAGCTCGGTTTTGACCCATGTCTGATGAATCTGATTACCTACCATTCCCCTCTCCAAAATCAAACAACAAAACAGCCTATTAAACGAGTTTCCTGATTGTTGAGGGTTCCATATAGCTTCCAGGACAAGGGCTTTTTCTGCAGGAGTTTGGCCCTTTGCAGTCCTGGGTTGACTTGAAAGAGGAGAAGAGCCAGGATGGTTTGTGGAATCTCAGACCAGTGGATGTCCCGATTGAGCTCTATGTTCCATAGCACCAAGGGCAATGACTATCTCTAGCTTTGCTCTCAAATGAGCAAACTCAAGCCCTCCACCACCTCCCACTGTAGTAACAGCTTACTGCAGCCCCCTTCCAAAACAACCACAGATCATGGCAAAACAGATCATGGAAGAGAACGTTATAAGATACCAGAGCAGTCAATACACCACCAAAGCCATGCCCTGTAATCAGGTGTTCATCCTGGGAGGTCCCTTCAGGTCTCATCCTCTGAAGCTCCCAGCAGCATGGAACCTGGTATTTCCTGATCTCGGTCCCTTCCCCCACATCCAGTGAATACTGATGAGATGAAAACTACAATGACATACAGGCCACATTAGCAACTTCTGGAATGGAAGACAGATGAAGCCCAAGGCCAAGTAGATGGGAGTTATCGTTGGCAGGTTCGTTCACAGTAGCTAGCCCGCAGCTACATGAGAGAGGGAAGGCCAACCACTACCAAATCCTGGAGTTCACAAGACTGTGAACTCCATGAAGGCACACAATTTTATCTGCCTAGAATACTGCTGGATCCCCAGGGCTGAAACTAGGTGAAAATAGCACCTTACCTTGTAAATAGCAGGCACCCAGCAAATACTGACTGAATGAATGAATACTACCAATGAAGCACCTGATCATTCATTCTGTTCAGAAATTGAGAAAATAATTCAACACTGCCTGTAATACACTAGCCACCACTACACTGCATTCTTGGGGTAGATGAATTCTAGGATATGTGCATTATCTATCAGTAAAACTTAAAAATAACTGAGCCTCTGCTTTATACCAGGCACTGAGGATGTGTGAGAATGTAACCAACAAGGTCTGCCTCTAAGAAGATCAATAAGACTTTTATTAAGACTCTCCACAGGGGCACCTGGGTAGCTCAGAAGGTTAAGTGTCTGCCTTCAGCTCAGGTCATGATCCTAGGGTCATGGGATTGAGCCCTGCGTTGGGCTCCCTGCTCAGTGGGGAGTCTTCTTTCTCCCTCTGCTCCTCTTCCCACTTATGTTCTCACTTTCTCTTTCAAATAAATAAAATCTTTAAAAAAAAAAAAAAAAAAAAAAGACCCTCCACAGACTAGTTTCCCCCCACCCCCACCCCACCTGACACCCTGGAAGAAAAACCACAAAGACAGCCATGAGGGATATAGTCCCAAGTGGATTAAAATGGTGTCACAGTATCCTAGCGAGAATGCCAGTCCAAGTCAATGCTGTCCCCATTATACAGCTGAGCCGACTGCGGCATTAAGTAGGAAAGCAGCCAGCCAGTGGCCCCACCCAAAACCGGCAACACAGACGTGAAAAATCCATGCAGCCTGACCCTAGGACCAGTTCATTTTCCCTGTATACCACACCACTTTAGACATAAATCCTAGGGAAAGGTATGCCTCCATCACTGACAACCAGTAAAAACCCCCAGGAACACTGAACACCAGCATGCAAGTTACCACCAGGTAGCAAGGCTCAGATGGAGTCAAACCCTTCTACCAGTCACACTATAGCACACAAGCACAGAATACACCATTTCTGGGACATACACTATCCCTAGTTTACAGAAAAAGAGATACAGGAAGGTTCAGCAGTCTGGCCCAAGTACTCACAGCTAATAAGCATGGACCCCGGATTTGAACTGCCCCCTGTCAGAAGCTGGGACCAGACACACCAGTGGAGTGTATCTTAGTCTGCTAGAGTTGCCACTGCCCAGTACCGCAGACTGGGTGGCTTACACAACCCACATCTATTTCATAGCATTACAGAGGCTGGAAGCCCAAGACCAAGGTGTAGGAGGTTAGGTTTACTCCCAAGGCCTCTCTCCTCGACTTCCAGATGGCTGCCAGATGGGATACTTGTCCTAGTGTCCTCACACAGTCCTTCCTCTGTGTGCCTGCTTTTCTGCTAGCTCTTCCTCTTCCCCAAAGAGCCTAAGACCTCCCCTATCACTTTGGATCAGGGCCCCACCCTGACAACCTCATTTATTCTTTATTACTTCTTGAAGACCCTGTCTCCAAATACAGTCCCATTAAGGGTGAGGGCTTTGAACATATGAATTTTGGGAGGACATAACTCAGCCTGTAACAAATAATGACCCACTTCTGATGGAGCCAATGCCATGGCAAGTTTGTAAGTGAGTATAAGCAGTGAGTAACATGCAGCCGAGTAAGATTAGTAACAATTCAGATAATCCCCAAACAGCCCTAAAAATAGAATAATCCCCAAGTAATTATTCCCAAATCCAGTCTCCCTTTGGAAGTTACCTAAGCAGTAAACGAAATATAATTAATGTTTTTTGTTAGGCTTCTCAGGAGAGGACACTAAGCTAGGTCCCTCCTAGCTCAGGGACAAAAGAATTAAGATTTCCAACAGATTAATGATATTTGCAATTTATAGAACCATTTTCCTCCTCCAAAAATCCAAAGAGCAAAACCGCCAAGCACACAATCTCCTTCAGCTTGCTGTTTATTACTAAGAGGGAAAACTTAGCCACTTTCCAACAAGCCACCCAGCACAGATTCCATTTTCATCTTGTGTCACCTCCTAAACTTTGTATAATTTGTTATTAATAAAGCACCAACAGTGTTATCACGTGGAAAATACACATATTCCTTCGGTTTTTAAAGGAGCTTTGAGGCTTCTTTTGTGCTGGTTCCCAGACTGCCTCGATGGTGGTGAACACCACATGAGGTGGTATGTAGTCACCACTCCATCCTGCACCCACCTGGCCCAGGTCACCTGGCACGAACCTGGCAGGAGTCCGACGACAGGAGTCCAACGACAAACCCCTCCGCTGCCTGTCTGCCCACAACAGACACTGGCAGCAGCAACTGGATTCTTTCAGCCTTTGCTCTGAGCAGAGGTCAAGGCTGAACAACTTCAATAACTTTTTCTTGCTCTTTGAGCAGAGCGGTCACAGGATTGCTCTCCCGAGGGGTCTCACTCTGCCACCCCTCCCCACCTGGCTCTTCCAGCAGCTCAGGAGCACAAAGCCGATGACTTAGTTCCATCCCAGGAGAGGCCACTGGTGGCTGCTATGCAGCAGTGATGAGACACTAGGGAGGTGCTGACCTGTCGTCTGAGGCCCTTGTAGTCTCAGGGACAAACTAGCAGGAGCCTGCCATTCCAGACAAAACCTTCCAATCAATCACATTCACTTTTGCTGAATCATCAACAAACAGCAGCAGGGTGGCAAAACCGAGGCAAACACTAAAGGAATTAAAATACATTAAGCCCTAAAGAGAGAAAACATCTTTGCCATCACCTCACAAAGTGGGAGATGAAGTCCTTCCCCTCCCAAAGCAGGTGTTTGGCTCCTGGTTGGCAGACAAGCTCCTCCTGATGTGCACGTAGAGGAAGCTGCATATCACAGTGGGACAGGGCTAGATTTTGAAGCCTGAAGCCCCAGATGCAAGTAGCTAACTCAGCAGTTGGCAACTTACCATGATGGGGTAGGGGCAGGGTGGGCAAAATGATGGCCTCAGGCCAAAAGCAGCCACAACCATTGTAAATAAAGTTTTGTTGGTAACAGCACACAGTCACAACTAATTGTTGACGTGTCATACGTGGCAGTTTTTACATTACAGTGGCAGAGTTCAGTAGTTCCAACAGAGACTGTGTAGCTAACAGATCCAAAAGTATTTACTATCTGGTCCTTTACAAATGCAGTTTGCCGCCTCAAAAGCCACGGGAGGGAATCCTTGGGTGCCTCAGCGCTTTAGTGCCTGCCTTGGGCCTGGGGCGTGATCCTGGGGTCCCGGTATCAAGTCCCGTGTCGGGCTCCCTGCGTAGAGCCTGCTTCTCCCTCTGCCTAGGTCTTTGCCTCTCTCACTGTCTCTCATGAATAAATAAATAAAAATAAAATAAAAATAAAAAAATAAAAGGCCACGGGATACCTCACATAAATTACTTTCTTTGAATCTCAGGGTCCATTATCCCTGAAGTGAGAATTACAGGGCCAGGGCCAATTGTCCTTCCTATTTAAAGATTACATTCATTCGTTATAACATTATACTCTTTTTTTTTTAATTTATTAATGATAGTCACACAGAGAGAGTTTTAAAAAGTAAAATTTTAAAACACACAGACACATAAGTTCTCAGAGTGTAATACTTCCAGAATAAAAATTCAAAGTTTTTGGTGTTAAGTTAGGTAGGGAGGAAAAAGAAAACAACAACAACAACACGTGTGCACCAAAACATCAGCAAGCATCAGCAGTGGGAAAGTCTGCAACTTCCCAGTTCACCAAGTCAAGGTTCTCATCCGGTTCTCACAAAAGCACAAAAGATCAGGTAGGTAGACTTGGCATTCACTGGAAACGAGGCACAGAGAGAGCAAGAGACTTGCCTGCAGGTACAAAGCCTATAAGGAGCAGAGCTGAGAATTAAAATGAACCTCAACCAGATTTAATAATTGGCCACCCATGATGCCACAAGCAGCAGACATAGGAGACAGCAGAGGCTGAGGTCAACATTGAGCATCTGTAACAAATATTAGACAATGTGAATCTGACCTAAATGCTGTATTAAGCCTCAAAGTAGGGATCGCTACCCTCTAACCAAGAGAAGTTCCTCTACACTTCAAAGACCTGAAATCCAGGATCCTGGATTTGCCAAGCTTTCCAGGTGGAAGAAACTCTTCTGATTTTGGGGGTCATCCCATTCCCTTCCTTCTGGGGACACTCAATTCCATAGCTCTACCTTCCCTACCTACCAGGAATGGGCATCTGGCCCTAGCTAGTCAGACCCTCTGAAACTGAGGACCAAGCCAGGGGAGGCCCTAGTGACCCATGCAGACCAAGCCAGGGTTCTTTTGTGTGTGGTGGGGGGGTGGGGAGGAGACGGTGTTCCTCACTCTACAGAGATCCTTCAAGAAGAATAAAAGCCTAATGCTGCTCAAGGTCATGTTAACCACCTCTCAGAATCCCCACCTGAATAAGATGTCAACCCATAAAGAAAGCTCAGAGGTAAGATTCACAGGTCAGGAACTTCATTACTATTCTGGATCCAGATCAGAAGCAGACACCATCCTATTGGGCTTCCCTTTTACATTAACCAATAAATAAGTTCCTCGTTTTTTTGGCTTTATGTAAACTTATTAGAGTTCAATGTTTTTTTTTTTTTGAACTGCAACCCCCAAAATCCTCACAAACAGGGCTTCCTCTCCATTTGCCATTCCTAGAGAGTGCACCCATAGTTTACCACCTATAAGCTCATCTTTGGCAAAGACAATGACGTGGACTTTGGAACATGGCCACAGCCAGAACTGGGGGACTCCTGCCTTTTCTCCCTCAGCAGACAGTTTTAAACAGCACAGGCTCAAAATAAGAGACTCTACCAAAAGCACTTAAAAAATAAAAACAAAAACCCATATTCCAGCAAAGAGCTATCAAAAGTATACATTTACTGCTGACTCAAAATGATCACAAGGTGGAAGTAACTGAGTGCTTTTTAATCCTCCATTTTTTGTTTTGTTAAATAAATTTCAGCCTTTCAGTGAGGCTTTAGCAAAACAACAGCAGACTCCAGTCCAGGATCAATTTGGTGCTCTTAGTTATAACGTGATGATGGTGTGGGCAGCTTTGTGAAACCCCCAATTTCTTACTACAAGGTCTATCAGGAGTTAGAGAAGAAATCACAGACCACCAGCATACACCCTGGCCCTAGTGAAAGGTCTTCCCAGCTCTCCTCCAAACCACCAGAGACATCTCAGATACAAAAATCACATTTCCCCAAGACTCTGAAAGCACCTACAAGTCATGATTTTTTCTCCTGAGCCCCAGAGCTGTAAGTAAACCCTACCACCACCATCTCCCTGGAAATCAAGGTTTCCCAGGAAAGTCCTGGGCTGGCATCACACACACACACACCCCATAGGGACGTGTGCATGCACTCACACATGTTCAGGCACATACACCTCCTACAGAGCCCCATCATCCTCTACCACCCCTTTGATGTAATCGATCCATCTCACGGAGCCTACCCCCCCCTCCCAAGCTCCTCTCCCAGTACCCTTCTGTACTCCACCAGTGCCTGTTAAGGGCAACTCATCAGACCCCCCTGGATCACCAGCACCGTCTCCTCACTGGACTCCCTCCCTCCACTCTGCTGCCACGTCAGCCCTCACTCCCCGCCTCACAGAGTAGGCCCACCTCACTTACACGGGGCCAGAAGCGCTTGCTCCAAGCCACTGTCGTCCCTCTGGGCTCAGGCACTCCTCATGTGATCCACGTACCTGAGAGGCCTCCCCCCCCCACCCCGTTCTACCCAGCAGGCAGGGGCGTACATACACATATACACACACCCCTGCACAGAAGTATATACCACTCGTTCATGATCCCTCAAGACTGTCATCCATCAAAGGTCACGTCCTCCTAAGACACCCCCAGCCCCTGGGCCTGCTCTGAGCTCCCCCAACACCGCATATGCCCTGTCATTCCAGGTGCCACCATCACGACAGGACACAGGCAGGCATCCTGAGTGCCACATGCTCCCAGCCCTTTTCCTTCCCACGGCAGCACAGCAGAAGCCTCACCTCCACGTCACAGCAGAGACTGGCTCCCAGGGCACCAGAGAGCAGGGGGAGTCAGGCTTTGCCCGAGTACCCCCAGCCCCTCACACCCCGTGCCCACTTTCCCAGTGGCCACCTTGAGTGCTGGGTGCCAGAGCTCACCGAGCCCCTACTGCTCTTCACCCATGGGCTCTCCTCCCTCCCTGGCTGCCTCCCTCCCCCACATGCTGCTGTGCTTCCTCCAGCGCAGAGACTTGGCACAAGCTGTCTCCCACCTCCCACCCCGTCCACAGAGCTACTCCTCAATGGGGGCCAACTTCAATCCCCGGGACAGCAGACCATGTCCGAAGAGATTCTTGGTTGTTATGATTGAGGAGAGAATGCTACTGGCATCTGGTGGATAGAGCCCAAAGATGCTAAATATCCTACAGGGCAGGAGACAGCCCCCAACAAAGAATGACCGTCCCTAATGTCAGCAGGGCTGAGGGTGAGAAACCCCACTCTGGACTCCGCTCCACTGGGGGGAGAGTCTTTCTACCTCCCTGGAGCACAGGAGTACTTGCATACTGAAAGTGAATCCCTCAATGTTTGCTGGGCCTTCCCACTCAGGGCATGTCCTACCCAAGGGGAAAGGACTGCACCACAATCCGTCAGGTAGGAGTCAGGAAAAGCCTGACCCCAGCCCAGGGCCACCACGCCTGTGCGCCCCCTGACAAGCCCCACAAGGTATCCGAGACTCCTTCCTGGGAAGAAATCCCCCAAGTGTTCCACACGTGGCAGGTGCCTTCTAGTGTATCTGATGTCTGAGTAGGGCCTCGCAAGGGCTGTGTACACAGCAGTCGGCCTTGTGCTGAGCCCACCCTAGGTGCCTGTTGAGCCCTCTCTGCAACGGGGGCTCCATCACAACCACAGACAAGATTAGTGTTCTCAAACTAGAAATCTCTTAAAGCTTCTAATAGATCACCTTGCATGCCCCTCACTCATTTTTTTGAGCCTGAATGAGCTGAAGGGGGTTTTCACCGACCCTTCCAGTCCCTTTTTTTTTAAGATTTTATTTATTTATTCATGAGAGACACACAGAGAGAGAGAGAGAGAGAGAGAGAGAGAGAGAGAGAGAGAGGGGGCAGAGACACAGGCAGAGGGAGAAGCGGGCTCCATGCAGGGAGCCTGACATGGGACTCAATCCCAGGACTCCGGAATCACGCCCTGAGCCGAAGGCAGACGCTCAACTGCTGAGCCACCCAGGCATCCCACCCCTCCAGTCCCTTTTTTTAAACTAACAGGTTAAGATATAATTCACCAACCGCACAATCCGCCTATTGCACACATACAATAAATGATTTTTAGTGCAACCAACACCACAGTCCATCTTCGGACATTTCATCACCCCCCAAACCCACCCCCCAGCAGCAGGCTGAAGTGCTGCGGTCACCTCTAAGGGCCTGCTCCAGTTAGGGCACGGTCCCACCAGATGCACACCCTGGTGTGAATGCCTCATGAATGCCTGCCCCCACTGGTGCTGGTCAGGAGTGGAACGGCACCTCCCGCCCAGCCCCCAGCTGCCATGCTCAGCCTCTTCCAGCACGGATTTGGCGCAAGAGGAAACCAGCATTCAGGTAACTGGAATTCATTCACATCCGTTTTCTATGAATTGCTGTTATCTTCCTAAAAGATCTCCTCAGAGGGTAACCTACCAGAATGCACTGATAAGAATTTATGTAACACTCTAATAATAACTCAAGATGGATCATTAAAAAAATTCTAGCAACAAAGATGAACTTGGCAATGTGTTCCAATTGCCTCACTATGATAAGGGATTAAAAGAAGCCCCAAGAAGTCGCTCCTAACGAGGCCAGGAACATATAATGGATCAGGCTCTAAATGGCACACCAGGGTCTTAAGGCCCCAGTTCACCTGTGTGGCTGCCCACTAAGTGTCCAGGCTTCTTCCCAGAATTACTGGAACATACCCCTTGGCTTACCCCATTCTGAGAAGATGCCAGCCAGGATAAGGCACGTAAGGTAATGGACTCTTCGTGTGGAAAAACACAGAAGGAACTACATGGGGTTAAGAAAGTAGGTTCAGTTGCCTGCATGACCTTGCTGTGTGACCTTGGACAAGGGTTACTTCTCCTGCTGAGCTTCGGTTTCTTATCTCAAAGATGAGTTATTCTCCATCCCCCCCCCCCCCCCATCTCCTGTTGTTCACCTCCAGGCCTTTGCACATCCTGCTGCCTCCTCCTGAGGACTCCTCTGACCTCTGACTTCATGTGCTCAAGCATCCCTGCCCCAAGAACACCTCTGATCCACACCCTCCATCGTCTCTGTACAAGTACTAAGCATTTCTTTACTGCCTTCCCACGGCCTGCCCTTTTCCTTCAGAGCACGACTCTGCTTGCAAACATACACTAGGGTAAGTGCCTGTTACCATAACCCACCGCCCACCAGGACAAGAGACATGTGTGCCAGCCTCTCATGGTGTCCCAGTGCTCTTGGCACAGCACCTGGCACTCCGTAGGAACTCAGGGATTTTATTTTTCAAATTAAGAGGCAATACTGCATGGTGGCTCAGAGCCTGGACTCTAGAACAGGGGTCAGCACATTTTTTCCGTCAAGGATAAGACCATAAATACCCCAGCTTCGCAAGCCAGGCAGTCTGTGTTGTCACCACTGAACCGTGCTGCGGTGACACCAATGCTGCCTTGGACAATCCACCAACGGAGGGGTGTGGCTGCTACAGGAGGACTGTACGTAAAACTGCAGGCCACAGTTTGCCGACCCCTGCTCCACAGTCACGATCTGAATTCCAATCCTGGCTTGGCACCTCCCCAGCAAGGACACCCCAGGCAGGTCACTTCATCTCTCTGTGCCTCAGTCTCCTGTCAAATGGCACAGACACTGGTACTAACCTCTCTGAGCTCTGGGGGGATTCAAGGAGTGTCCGGAATACAGTAAGCACTCAGTAAATGTGAGCTACCATAATCATAAAAGCCATCATTAATGGTGGTATTGATGACACAATCAATGATAGCACCTCCCACCCTAGGCAGCTACTAAAGGGTGGCTGCCATGATGCTGGCCCTATTAACGATGAGGGTCATGAAGCCAACCCTGGCAAGGAACGAGGCAACCAGGTGAGCTCAGGGAAGAAAAGGGATTCCAAGACTTCTACTTGGAGACACAGAGGCTCCATGACAGCCTGGCCAGACAGGTGACTCACCACAGTCACCTCGGTGCAACTGATCCACCGGCTTTCCTGGCAGAGCTCAGACAAGCTCCTGGGGGGCCTCCAGCTCTGGGCCAGGCAATCAGCTGGTACAGTCCTAGGCCACTGCAATCTGATTTCTCAAGAGGCAGGGACACAAGGAAAACAGACACGGTGTTTCATTTCCAAATGAGAACAATGATGTCATGAACTGAGAGCTGGCCAGGAAGTCCCGTTTTCCTAGTCCAGGCTACAAAGCTAAGACTTTACCACAGGGTCCCCACAAAGTCAAAAAATCCTTGGGATGCAAAGGAGACCAGCACAGTGCTAAGGAGCCATGTGGGAAGTGGTACCCAAATGTCCCTGCTTTACCACCATTGCACAGACTCCTGGTGGACCCCACATACAGGGGGAGACCCAAAATCCAAAGCAAGGATGGAAACATTTTCATTGTTCAAAGCAGGGCCTTTGGGGCACCTAAGTCGTATAGTTGGTTAAGCGCCCAACACTGGATTTCAGCTCAGGTCATGATTTCAGTGTTGTCAGATCCAGCACCACATTGGGCTCCACACTCAGCTGGAGAGTCTGCTTGACATTCTCTCACACAATGCTCCCAACCCCCCACACTCACACACAAGCACTCACTCTCTCTAAACAAAATCTTTAAAACAAAAAGTAGGGCTTCAGTTCTGTTTTGCAAAATAAATATATATGTAGCCCAAACAGACCAATCATTACAGTTAATAAACTCACAACACAAAGCTGGACCAGGGATTCCCTGTATTTGTTCAATAAAGCTGTATCCTGTCCTTCTGATTTTGAATGCATGACATATTTTCATATGTACATATACACCACATTCTGTATGTTTGAAGCCATTGGTGGCAATTCTTAAAGAAAGAGAGGGTATCCAAGGGAGGAAGGGCACACAGAATCTTGTGAGTTTCTGTGAGTTGTGGCTATGCAACAATTTGCCACCTTTCTAGGCCCCCAACAGAGAGCAGTCACCCGGGAAGTAGGTGGGAAAGAATGTGATGAAGAAATCACCCAAAATGTCATAGCTCCAAATACACTGAGTGCCACACTGCTCTGCTCCCCAACCCCCGGCACTCGAGTCTTGCCCGCACACCATGAGATCTAGCTGTCGATGCCCCGTGCCTTGGCACACACCAGCCCCCTGGGGTAGAGTGTCCTCCCTCCACCATCTTTCCCTGGCTGACTCCTCTCATTTCAAGGCAGAGATTGGAGGCCTTCTCCAGCCCTTGCACTCTGGGCAGACATCGTCCTCTGTGCTAGCACAGCATCTTCCCCTTACTGCCCTCTGAGCACTCCCAGCAGGCTTCTCTGTTGGTCTCTCCCACTAAGCTGGATGCCTTCAAAAGCAAGGGCCCTGCCTATTCACTTTGCATCCCAAGCACTCTGCTCAGGGCCTGGCACACAGTAGGTGCCCAATGAACATTTATTAATGTTTGTACTTCACTGAACCCCCAAAAACACATTTTTAACCTTGAGCCATGCCTATCCTACCACCACTAACAATAGCTGCTATAAACTCAACATTGACCCTGTGCTAAACACTGTGATAAGCACTTTATGGGATTCTCCTCCACTTCTTCCACCAACCCTCCAGGGCAGCCCCAATTCACAGGGGGAAAGGGGCCCCAGGGAGGTGAGGCAATGGAACCCAAGGTCACAGGGCCAGTGTGTGGCACAGCTCGCTGACTCTGGATCCCAGCTCTTAACCCTTACTGTGCCAGGCTTGCACACCCATGAGTCATCCATGGGCAAATAACTTTTTACCATGTCCTATGGCAACTATACTAATGTCTCCTTAATATTTTTAAGTTAATCCACATTTTAACAGAACCCTGTCCTAAGCAATAGAATCTGAAATATCACACATTTGATGGGTTATACTTCCTAAACATAATTTTGGGGGGGGGGGAGCATTTATTTGTACAGCAAGAAAATCTACCCTAGTTTGCCAACTGGAGAACATGGCCAAGTGCCACAGCGCCCCCTCTGGCCAGCCTGAGCTCCATCTAACTTGCAGTCTCTCAGGTGTAGAATTGGATTCTGAGGACATTCACTGAATGTTGGGGCACTATGCTGGGCACTTAGGGGCTGTGGAGGAGGGATACACATATGAACAGGATACCTCTTGCAGGGAAGCTCTTGTTTTTGCTCACAGCAAGAGCGTTACTTCCCCAGCTCTTCCCCCTACCCATGTGCTCACGTGGAAGCTGAGCCTAACTCACCTTCACAGGTAGATAATTCAGAGCTAGCTCATCAGGACTTCACTTCACTCTTCCCAGTCACAGGGGCTGACTCAAGAATGAGCACACATTTAGCCTCAGTAGGAGCCAACCAGCGTCCAACCAAAGACTTCTGTTTGACCACTAAGACCTAAGCAGCACTATCCTGCCCATCGGACATGAAACTAAGAACGCAGGAGGTCTGGAGCTGCTACAACCATCCCATGCCTGTCAGTGAAAGCAGTGTTTAGGAAGAAGGCCCACAAAGAGAGGGGACAGAGGTGGACCCTGAATCCAGCCATGCCTGAAGACAAAAATCTAACTGGGTGATAGGAGCCCATGAATCCCCTTTCTGCTTTGGTCAATTTGCATTAGAGTTCCTGACATTCCCCATCAAGAGCCCTAAATGATGCATGACCCCTCAGAAGTGCTCAGGGAATCAAAGTTCCTTCTTATTTGAATGATAAAAATAGGTCTATAAAGTAGGCTTACAAAAAACATTTAGCTGAGTAAGCCTTCAGAAACTGAAGGATTGACAATTTTTACTACACACATCACTTCTCCCCTCTGCTTAGGTGTAAGGGAGCTGACCCAAGACAGAAGAGGACGGGCAAATTATCTTTTCATGCCACTCAATTGCTGAATGGCTTGACAAGCCACGTATTTGCCACCAAACAGCTAGCAAGCACTGGGCAGTAAGGGAAAAGATGTTTGCAGATGGGGTGCCACTCAAGCTCCTCTATCCTTCAGGATGATTACCTAGAGAACCATGTTTGCAAGGCAGACTCCCAGACCATGACCCTCAAGCCAAAAATGGAGGCCTGCTCAGTTATATTCATTTCCCTGCCACACTGTGTACTTTGACTTAGTAAAAAGTTCCCAAAAGTTCTGGTAAATGTTCCTCATTTTTTCCCCTCAAAAGCCTGAACATGACAAATTCTTGATTTATTCCTACGGTGGCAATGCAAATTCACCAAGAGCCGTGGGAGAAGTCAGTCAAGAAAGCATGAATAAACACATTCCATACGAATCTCACTGCCCAAATAAGAAAATCCCAGGATTAAAAACAAGCCAAATGCTCAGACTGCTCGTACAGCTTTCCAATGCCAGCCCATTTTCAAGTGAGAAGTTTAAAAAAGTATTATCAACCAGAAAGGAACACAGTCGTAAACAGTACTAAATCTTCTCAAAGTTGTCACACTGGGCCAGAAGGGAAAATATAGTGGCTAAACTCTTCAAAGCCTCCAACCTACATAGCTAAGGATTCCCAAGCACATCTTATAAATCTGTTACACAACAATTCACTACTGCATGGGTTTCCTGAAACTGGCCTAAAATCACAAGTCTCAATTGACTATAAATTCTATTTCCCAAACTGCTCACAGTGGCCTCTGTGATGGGACTCCTGGTGGCATCTCCAGCTTCATTCCGTAGCTCACGCCCCTCTGCTCCAGTCACACACACCTTCTCTACATTCCCTGTACATGTCCTGTGCATTATCACCTCAGGACCTTTGCATATGCTCTTCGTCTAACTGGAACAGTCTGCCCCCAGATCTGGGCAAACTGGCTCCTCCTCATCCTTCCAAACTCAGCTCCTGTGTGCCCTGCCCTCCAATCACCAAGAGGCTTTCCTTAACCAGGAAAGTGGTAGCTTCTCCCCTAGACATTCCCAGCAGCTTTATCTCAACCATCTCTTATTGGTCTTCTTGATACTTACACTACCCAAGATCTTATATTTTATGTCTTTCTTGTCGCTCACCTCCCCATCCCAACCACTGTCCAAACTCTGAATACATCCTGGCTTCATCCACACCTGCTCCCCCTCCTCGATCAGGGAGCAGCACCAACATCCATTGAGCCAAGAACAGAGTCTGCATTAGCCTTCCATCCGTTCCCTCCCACACCATGTCGAAAGGCAGAGACCAGTCACCAGACCAGGCAAGCATCAGCTTCAGCTTTAAGAAATCCACATCCTCCTGAAACCCTGCCCCAGACAATACCCACTCTCAGGGAAGAAATTTCTCCACAATCCCCTTGCTACCAGCCCCTGACACCCAGCATCCATGCCACTCTCAGTGGATGACTGTTCTAATCACAGTAATTCTTCAGTCCAGCCTCATCCAGGGGCCCTCCAAGGCTATAGAACAATGACCAAATGACAGCACAATGGACCTGGGCTCTGCCCGGTTGCTAAGCACACCACACCCTGTCTACCTGCCAACCCTTCCATCATCCTTCCAGGTACACTTGGAGGGCTCCTCCACACAGAGGCCAGTCCCTGACCTCTCCAGCAGGGTGAGCAGATTCACCAGCAGGCCCCAGGGGACATTTCCATCTATCAGCATCAACAGGTACATTGCACAACACACACGTCTGTCTCCCAGGGTCCCCAAGGTCAAGGACCATCTTCCTTCACCATCGGTCCCACTGTCCAGAACAATGACATACCCAGAGCAGGCCACTCAGTGAACATTTGCTACTCAGGTTCCAGTGTTCATGGAGACTTCAGTCTACTTGATGGTTTTCAAACTATGGGCCATGGGCCAAACCCATCATGCTGCTTATTATGCTGTTGCTCTGTTATAGCTGTATTAAGATGTCCTTTACCTACTGCAAGTTTCTAGTCTGTTTTTAGTAAGTTTTCCAAGAACATAGACATGCTTGTTCATTTCATCTTTGTGGCTGCTTTCCTGCTAGGACAGCAGACTCTAGCGGTTGCAGCAGAGACCATCTAGGCTGCTAAACCAAAAATACTTTCTGGTCCTTTATAGGAAAAGTTTGCTTATCCCTCATCTACCTGGGAAAGCCGGGGATACTCAGGACAAGACCAACCAGCCAACCAAGTAAAAGAGGATTTAAAGGGCTCCAAGTGCCAAAAAATATATAACCATAGCTCTTGAATAGAATGGGTAAGAGGTAGACAGGGGAAGCTCCCCCTGAGGTGGTAACATGTGCACCGAGCCTGGGGATCTGCCACGATCCAGGAAAAAGCATATTCCAGGAGAGGAACCATCAAGCACAAAGCCATGAAGCAAGATCAAGCCCGGCATTTCAGTCGCAGTCCAGAAGAAAAAAGCACCGTCAGAAGGGGGAGAAATGGGGTTTAATGAAAGAACTCTTTACCAGCAAGGGATGGTGACTGATGAGGACCTGGCACTACTGGGAAGCCCCCATGCCACACTCCTATGGGACCAACAATCAAAGGGAGGCAATAGTATCTGGAACTGAGACTGACATGGTCAGGCAACTAAGGACCTGTGGTCTCCAGGACAGGAATACAGCCACCACCAAGCTGAGGCCTGGTAAGGGGGGAGCCAGAGAAATAAATGCCCCCGCTTTGCCTTCCTCATGCCCCCACCTCCCATCCACCAAGCACCCCAACCCCCCACTGGAAGGGGAGGGGCAGAGGAGCCCAGGTGCCCTTCCTGAAGTACAGAACAAGGTAGAAAAGAATGGACATTAAATCTAGAGGGGAAGACGATATCTATATGGCAACCTCTATACATCTGATGGTAAAAATGTAGCTCCACAGGCCATCAGTGGAGAGAATTTGAACCACGTGGGATGATTAGAGGTACCAGGTAGATGTACTCTTAGAAAAAAAAAGGTTATGGGAATGGAAGGTGAAGTTCTTACTGCTGCTCTATCAAAAAAGCAATCAGGATGTACCTCGATCAGCTGTAATGTGTCAACATTCCTGAGAAGAACCAGGAAAGGAAAATTTGGGTATCTCAAAATCACACACACATTAACTGCTCCCTCTGCATGGTCAGAAATAAAAGCATTCAGGAGCACCTGGGTGGCTCAGGGTGTTAATCGTCTGTCTTCTGCTCAGGTCCTGATCCCAGGGGGTCCAGAGATCGAGCCCCACATCATGTTGCCTGCTCAGCTAGGAGCTGCTCCCCCCTCTGCCTCTGCTCCCCACTCGTGCTTGCTCCACTAATAAATATTTTTTTTTAAAGCATCCAAGTTTCTTTTTTTTTTTTTTATGATAGTCACACAGAGAGAGAGAGAGAAAGGCAGAGACATAGGCAGAGGGAGAAGGAGGCTCCATGCACCGGGAGCCTGACGTGGGATTCGATCCCGGGTCTCCAGGATCGAGCCCTGGGCCAAAGGCAGGTGCTAAACCACTGTGCCACCCAGGGATCCCAGCATCCAAGTTTCTACTACCTGTGACCCCAAAGAGAAAGCCTACCATCTTCCTTTCCCCAGTGATGTTGTAGAAAGAACTAAGGAATAGCACAGCACTTTTATCACTAAGTTATTATTTTAAGTGCTCAATAAATAGTAGCTGTTAGTAAAATTTGACTGTTTTGCTTAAAACCCCCATGTACTTTTCCCAGTTTTTCATTAAGATACAATTCACAATTCATTCTTTGAAAGCATTTAGTGCCAAAGTTCATAAATACGCCCAAGTATAATGAGCCATCAGCACTCATTCCAGAACATTTTCATCCCCTCAAAAAGAAACCGCATATCCATGAGCAATCATTCCCAACTGCTCCCCCCACCCACCAGCCATCTACTATCTGTCTCCACAAATTTGCCTGTTCTGGATACAACCTGTACATGGAATCATAATAGCTCAGAGTTCCTATTACATACTTTGTTTGCAACATTTTTCTGACTAGGACTTCAAAGTTGGTGGGCTGGGCTGGTCAGCAGGACACCTAAGCTGTGTAACTGCTATGTAACTCAGGAGGCAGAAGCAGAGGCTGAAATGGGTTGTGAATCCAAACCAGGTGAAGGTCAAGTATTCTCCTACCAAGCAAGTTTCTTCATGTTAAGACTTGACACTCACTCCTGGGATGGCCACCTACAGCATGAACACGGTGAAGAAGGGACATGAGGTGATCTTTAGGGGGTGGCAGGACGGTCAACTCAACCAATGCCTCAGCATCACGAGCAGGCCTGCCCATCAGGACAAGTTCGGTGCTCCTCCTGGTTCTCACCAGGCTCGTAATCCCCACGTGGCCTTAGAACCATTTGTTAGGATGTTTGGCCGCTCTACCTTTTCTGGAAAGGGCCTTCCTTAGGGTTCAAATAGGCAGGAAAGGTAAAGAACAGATCTTTCCTGAAGAACCAACTCTGATTAGAAGTGGAAGCCTAGACATGGGATTGAGAAGATTCTGTGTCTATGTCAAAGTGTGCAGGGACTGAAGACTCCCGTCTGCCACGAGCGAGGGATGCCAGAGCAGCAACAAGCTACTTGTTCCTTCATCCCTCCTAAGACGTGCGTCCAGGGCAATGAGGCTAGTACCTTTGAGGTGTGAGCACCCTGGTCAGTAGGGTCTCTTATCCTCCTACTGGTGAAGTTACTTACCTTCTTGAATTAACATTCCACTGTGGTTCTGAGGAGATGCAGTTTCCAGTTGGGGAAAATTCATCATCTTTATAAGGATACAAGTTTAGTCAGAAACATCTGAAGCCAAAGCCTAGCACATGAAGTGGCTGGGGTTCTCGAAATCCTCTTATATCTGCTCCATGCTGGGCCCTCGGATCACTAGGAATTAATTAGCTCTCACCTCTGTTCAGAAAAGTGGTCAAACCCACAGTGAGCTGAGCCACTGTCTCTGGACAGGTGGGGAATGCCATCAGCTCCCTGTAATACTCTACAGGCTCTGCCAGGACCTGGGAATTAGGCACAATTGGGGATTAACTTGGCATGGAGTCATCAGCGCACTTATAGAGATGCCAACCACACTTGGAAGCCAAAGCAGCCCTGTTGGACCTGGCAGAGGTCATCTGGCCACTTTGTTCTAACTGCTAAGATAACGAACAAGAGGTGCTCTCTACTGACACCCCCAAGAGTCTCCCTGCCAGGAGGGCTACTCTGAACAAGCAGCACGTGTGGCCAATCCCATCCTCTACCCATTCAACTGAACTCTACAAACGAAGATTTTTGTTTGGAGTTGGGGGTCAATGTCAAAGACAACTTCCTGGGCATTCACTGGTGGAGATCACAATATCATGGCCAAAAGCCATGCATGGAGCATGAGGCTAAGGGCTCAGTTCATTTCATCCTCACACCCCCACGTTACAGATGAAGGAACAGGCTCAAAGGTACCCCAGGTCACACAGCACAAAGTAAAGGACCAGGACTCCACCAGGTCAGTCAGACTTGAGCACACATGACATCATGCCTATGGGCACAGGTCCCTTCCTTGCATCACTGTCACCAGCACAACAGGGAAGGCCACAGGGCTTGTGACCCCTTACTCTCTCTCTCCATGCTGGTGTGGCCTCTCCAGCAGGGCAACCCAAGTTCTGGGTCTTCTCCCCCCCAGGGATCTTAGCACCCAACCAGTCCAGTCGACCCTTTTCTTTTCCACCAACGCATAGCACCAATCTCCAGGCAAAGGCCACTGGAGGGGTCTGGTGTCCCACACCAGATCTTCCACTGTACCTGTTAGGGACGTACCTGGGCTCACCTCGTTCTTGGGCTCTCAGAAAGATGAACATTCAGGAGCTCTTAGCTGTTCCTCCCAAAGGCTTAGCTAAATTGTGTGTTCTGCTGAATTCACCAACTTAACACAATATTTTTCCATCAACATGATGTACAGAATATTTCCAAGCAGTCACAGGCACATAATTACACTGTCACCAGCTTCCCACCAAATCTACTTCCTCCTGGGATAGTTTTCTCTTCTGATCGGCACAGGTGTAATAGGCACCAGAGTGGCCTTGCAGTGGGAAGGGGTTGTCAGGTGGCACCAGCAGGATGGGGACATCCAGCAGAGTGTGTCACAGGTGCAAGGAGAGGGGTGGAGGGGAGTGCAGGGAGAAAGAGACCAAGTTTTACTCAAGATACACTTACTCCTCAAATACTCCAGATTCCTAACATCTATTGTGTTAGGTGCAGGGTTCAGGCCTGAACAGCCAGACAATACAAACACCATGTCCCCCCTCTCTCATGGAAGTCCAAGTCCAGTAGGAGACAGACTATCATCAGAGAGGCCCCCAAATATGTAATTATAAACCAGAGTCAGGGCTATGAAGAAAACCCTGCTAGAATCTACAAAAGAATACCCTGACCCATCTCAAGGATCTCCGAGGATGGGAGAGCATAGCTCCCCCCATCAAAGCCCTCAGGCCTAGAGGATCAGATTCCACTTCTAAAAGTAAACGTTTTCTCTCCTTCTGAAGGACTACAGTAAGCCTGCTGCCAAATCCCCCCCCCACCCTAAAATCTATATCATTCCAGTGTTCTCTAATTTTTAAAGAAGAGCAAAAGAGAGAGCCAAGCTCCCAATAACTTAGATGTCAAAATCTGCAAAAAATAAAAAAGGACTCCACGTCTAATTGTTCTTAATGCTTTAATAGAACATTCCCCGATAAAACAGCTCCCAGCAGTTTAACCTTCAAAGCGAGAGGAAACTGTCTCCATAACTCAGACTGGAAGAAGGTAAAAGAACAGAACTGGAACACATCAGACAAATTGCCTCCTGTTTTTCTTCAATTTAAAGCTCCACAATTTGTCTTCCTGTCACAATGTCTTGCTACATAAAACTTTCTGAGAAAGCTGCATTCTCAAGTTCCCCGTGAAGATTCGGGGAAAAACGGTACAGGGAGATAGGCAACAGAGGCTCTTGGCCTGCGTCGTACATCCCAGGAGACTGGCCGAGAGACTTAGACCGGCAACAAGATGAAGGTTCAGGACCAGAGGCTATTATGGAACTGAGACAATGTGGGAGGCAGCCCGTTTTAAACCACCGTTAGTGTGGACCATGAGCAGCCAGGGCCGGGACAAAAACACAGCACCTAAGAGACCCACTGCGACCATGACACAGGGGTAACGCCATCCTGATGGCCGTGAAAAGGGAAATCAAGGGGACTCGACAACAGAGTCAGGTGGCAGACAGAGGTTCAAACCCCAGCCCCACCCACTGCATAGATGTGGGACCTTGGGCAACCTGCCTCCCCCAGCACATCCTCCTTTAAACTGGGAGCTGCAGGACACAACTCACTGACCGCTGTGAGGAATAACTGAGCTGGTAGGAGACCAAACAATCCATGGTGCAGAGAGAACACTTCTAAAATGGGTAAAAGTTATTCAGCCACGTTCCACCCCTAATTAACAGGCAGCACGTGTTCAGGGACCTATGGGTGCACACCACACTCATTCACCTCCCGGGCAGACACAGTCCTCAGTAATGCTGCTGCAAACAGACCTCAGCCTGTGTGCAAGCGACTAAAGAGCCCAAAGAAGGCCTTGCTGCCTGCTGCTTTGGAGAAGCCGGTTCACCCTATTTGATGCATGAGTAACTTGAGGCTCAGGGAAGGGATGCACTCAGGGTTGCGCAGCACAGACAAGACAGGATTTCCAGATAGCTCTACTCAGAACCCTAGGGCCCAACCCATCAGGCTACAGTCTCCTCTCCAGATACTATGAGGCAAAACCTTGAGATGACCGCCTGCAGGGGTCCTGACCTGCCATCTATAAACCAGTTTCCTGCACTGTATGTGGGGGCTGAGGACTCAAATATGCATTTGGGACCTCCTCTTAACAGGAAAGAGTTACAGAAACCAAAGAGTCTACATGGGTTATCTACAAAGTATTATTATGTAAGCAGTAACCATCACAAGGCATAGCTGCTTCTGAGAGCCTTAACCACCTGTGCCAGTATTATGATTACAAAAGGAGGGGGGTGTCCTGGGTGGCTCAGTGGTTCAGCATCTGCCTTTGGCTAAGGTCATGATCTCGGGATCCTGGGATGACTCCTGCATCGGGCTCCCTGCCAGGGGCCTGCGTTTCCCTCTGCCTGTGTCTCTGCCTCTCTGGAAAATAGATAAAGCCTTTAAAAGAGGGGGAAAGGCTTCTCCCTACAAGAGGGGTGTGCTCCAGGCACCCCGGCCACACAGTGCAGACAAGCTGTACTGTATAACCATCCACTCACATAACAAGAACTAGAAGGGATTAATAGAATAGGTCTGGAGGAGAGGGTGGGGGAAGCATGCTGAGACAAGGCTGCCCTCTCTTCAGAGATCAGGAGGGGGAGCAGCCATGACAAGTCCCAAGGGTATGATGCCCCAGGCAGAAGAAACAAAGATCCCCACAGGGAAGCAAGGAGGCACAGGTCAGATCGTGCAGGGCCTGCAGGCCATGGTCAAGAGTGAAGATCCCCTCCCAATGCAGAGCATCTTAATCATGAGGAGGACATGAGCAGATTTCTACTTCTAAAAGTAAAATCCAAACAGATTCAACTGAAGCCACTGTAAGAACTTGAAACAAAGATCTGTGATGATAGATGATACCAAGAGATCACTGCTAATTGTATTAAAGGGGATAACAGCATTGCATACTGTTAGGTTTTTCACGAGTCCTTACCTGTAAGAGATTCATATAAAACCAATTTCACAGGTGATCTAATACCTAGCATTTGAAGCATTCCAGTGAAACACCAAGCAGTTAGTGTGAAGGGACAGGCAAAACAAGACTGACAAAATGTTAGGAACTGCTAAGGCTGGGTGGTGGGTTAGATTATTTCTATATATTTGGAAAATACCATAATAAAACAATTAAATAAGAAACATGGGCAAACAGATATTAAGTTTCACTCTGTAGCCAGGTGGCAGAGAAGGACAGAGCCATCTTGGTCTCATTAGGTCCTTGGAAAGCCAAGGTCACAACCTAATTAGCAACCAACCTGGGCAGAAAACCCAGGTCACACCCCTCTGATGCCCACCATCCCTGTGCATCTGTCTGCTAGAAGACCACATCTCTTGCCCAGTTGAGCAATTTTCAAGTCAGATAAAGGAGTCAAAAGATTAGCCTCAATCTGTACAGATGAACCCAAATCACATGCTGTGATCACCCCAGTGACCCAGGGACAACCTCCTCCCTAGTGGACTGGGGGCCTACTCATGTTCTGACACAGCAATTACAAAGGGATACAGGTTCATACACCCAACATGGAGATGTGATCACTGGGCAGTAGCAAGCTCGTTAGCTGAGGTTTCAGGCTATCATCGCCACAGGGCTTCATGGTTTCCATGCTGCTTCACTTGCCAAAAGCCCTTCCACTAGGAAGGATGCTCAGGCCTGAAGAAAACCTCACAGTGAAAACACTGGTGGCAAGGACCCAGGTGGGGTATGGTCTTCTGCTCTAGGAGCTATTCAAGTACCTCCACTTACAGCCTGTTTATCCTCCCCTCACCCCAGGGAACCAAGGCTGCTGGGCAGACAGAGCCTAATCCAAGTGTGGAGCAACCAGCATCACACCCCTCAGTGTTGATCCCACCATGGTCTCACGGCACCATCTTCTCTCTGGAATCACCACCCTACTTAGATGCAGCAGCCACCACCTCTTACCTGAATGGCTCCGGCTTACACTCAGTCCTCCGGTCTGGGAGAGAGAATGGTCCACAGAACAGACCTGATTAAGTACTCTCCTGCCTAAGGGGCTTTGCTAGCTCTCCACCATTTACAGAACCAGGGCCAAACGCATTGGAGCCTTTGGAATTATCCTCAGGCCTTTCTTCCGGACCCTTCCTCAGTCATGCCCCAAATACACCCTGGACTCCAGGGCTCTGGATTGCAGCCATGTCGAGCTACCTGAATCTTCCTCAACATACCATCCAAATGGTCCTCTCTCGCCCTTGCACAGACTCTTCTCTCTGCCTACCATACCCTTCTGTGAGCTTCTGGAACTCAGAAACCACGTTTTTGTCAGCCTTGGATCCCTGGGCATCTGGAAACCATAACTGATTAAGATGGTGATCAAGACATGGGAAGAATCCTTCAATCCTCACCATCACCAATGAAAAAGCTCTTTATTACCCCCTTTTATGGATTATTTTTAATTAAAGTTCACAGAAGTAAAGTTAAAGTGTGATGCCCAACATCACACAGCTAGCGTAGCAAGCAAATGCTTAGGACAGGGATTTGAACCAAGATCTTCCTGACTCAAAAGCCATTCTGGGGCACCTGAGTGGCTCAGTCAGATGAACGTCTAACTCCTGGTGTCAGCTCAGCTCATGATCTCAGGGTCCTGAGATCAAACCCCACATTAGGCTCCCAGCTCAGCAGGGGATCTGCTTCCCCTCTCTCTCCCTCTGCCCCTTCCCACCACCTGCATGCACAGCACTCTCTCAATCTCTAAATCTTTAAGAAGAAAGAAAAAAAAAGGGCACCTGAGTGCTCAGTCCATTAAGCAACTGCCTTTTTGTCAAATAAATAAAAATCTTAAAAAAAAAAAAAAAAAGCCACTCTGCTCATCACCATGGGGGTAAGTGAATCTACCAATGACCACAAAATAGAACCTCATCTTTCTCATAACAAAAGTGACTTTTCCCTCTGAGAGTGGACTATGCTCAAGGCATTGAACACAGACCACTTTGTGCCTTTCAAAATACCAAAATACCAATTCTTCCCTTCTGCTGTCCTGTTTGGGATGATGAGATACCCAACTAAAAACAAAAAAAATCTCAGCATTCCTAACAGAGTAAATTCAGGCCACATAAGTGAAAAACTGTTTTGAGAGAGTGGGGATAATCTCCTTAAAAGAGGTCAGCACAGGGGCACCTGGGTGGCTTGGTCAGTTAAGTATCTGACTCTCGATTTCAGCTCAGGTAATGATCTCAGGGTCATGGTACAGAGCCCCACATCAAACTCTGCACACAGCAAAGAGTCTACTTGGGACTCTGTCTCTCCCTCTGCCCCTCCCCACCCCATGCTCTCTATATAAAATCTTTTAAAACTTAAAAAAAGTCAGCACAAACTGTTTTTTCCTCCTCCTCTGCTTCATCCTTCCTGCTGCTTAGAATGCAGATGTGATAGCTGGGTAGCTTTCTTAGACCACAAAAGGACATTAGAAGATAAGCTCAATGCAGCAGAGCAACAACGTAGACGTGACTGACCAATACACATTTGTTCCTTCAAGACCCCTCCAGGCTTTGATACATGTCAGGCATTGCACAGGTCCCTGAAACAGACCTGAGAGCAATGCAGCCCTGTAAGGTTTGTGATCTAAGAAAAAAAAGTCAGCAACAGCTAACATAGTAACATTCTAGAAGCAGCCAAATGTCATGGGGTGGGAGGGCGGTGAGGGAGGAGAAAAAGAGCAAATAAGGGAGACCGAGAACACAGGGAAGAGAGATGGCACTAGGAAACCGCACAGACAGGGGAGTCAATGAAGAGAAAAACAAGACCTAAAGACGCCATTAACTTGAGTCCTGGTGAACACCCCCTGGGCAACAGCCCCAGAGAGTGGGGAAGAGATGCAGAGGCCTGGTGTGGATTCAGATCCATGGAACAGAAACAAGGCACAACTGGACTCAAAAGCAAACCTCTTCTCCCCCCCCCCCGTGAACATTTTCAAATGGCCTCTTTGGGTGGCGTGGTTCACAAGGGGTTTTACTACAGCTCAGTAGGTGGCGTTCCAGGATCCCCACCCCACACAGCTCCACTCTCAGGAAGGCTGCATTTGAAGAAAGGGTTCTTGGGCTTAAAAGGTTTTCATGATACTGGTTAGGCCATAGGAACCATGTGATGGCAAGTAAGCATCTCAGGCATCTGTGCAGTGTCTTTGGCACCCAGTATAAACTCTGAACTTTCATTTGTTCATCGAGCAAATAAACTTCGCAAACTTCCCAAATCCCTCAGTTTGACAGTTGTCTCTCCTGAAACTGCATTTCTGCTGCTGCCAAGAATATCTCCCCTCCACTGAGCTTCCTGTTGCTCCCCCCCTCCCCGGCTCCAGAATAACAAGAAGTTGCTTGGTGGTGATGTCACTGCCACTGTCACCGCCTGCAGGGCATTCACATGCTGGCTATATTTAAGACCCAGGCTTCATGTTCAGTGACATGGAAATTGCCACCTTGCAAACCATACCGGAAAGGCAAGGTTCGAAAATTTTTCTACGAATAACCAGCTTACAAAATCTGCCTCTCCCAGGGCCAAGGGGAAAAGCCAAGGTGTTAAACTGAGCAATGGGTTCCAGCTTCTGGGATCAGCCAGGTCCAAATGGTTCATCTCAACCACTTCTCTCAAGTAGCACAAATGCTCACTCCAGATAGCGTGCTCTCTCTTCCAAATGTTCTTTCCCCAGCTCTCCAGTCTTTAGTTTGCCCTCAAAACTGTTATTTACTCCTCCAGACTGCTCTACCCACTTCTCATTAGGAAGGAAGAAAAAAAAAAAAAAAACAGCAAATGGAGCATTAATGAATGGTACACACACCATAACCCTCCCCCTACCGGGGATAATTATCATAACCTTTTAATCAGAGTTGTATCGTATTTATTGGTTTGGGTAATTTTTTTTGGGGGGGGGTAATTTTTTTTATCTCCTGCTCCTGTGCTCTGATGGGGAAAGTGATGAGCTGCAACAATATTTCAGATACAACCTTCTCCCTGTTCCCTCAGCAGCTGCAGATTTTTCGCATCTTGATGAACCACCCAAATCCATGTTTGGTGCACATTTTGCAGGGAACATCTGGCAGTGACTACTAATGGCTCTAACGCTTAACCATTCAACGTGGGCACGTGTTTCAAAACGCAGATGTTCGTGCAAATATACCTTGCTGCTTACTCCCCCTAAAAATTTTAGTCCATCAACAAAACCTGAGTCTTTGATTGGATTCTGGAAACAGAGAAAACAAACAAGCACACGGCTTTCTCCCTTGTATGTGACTGCTGTAACAGATGCCATGATGCTCCTGATCTTCTCTTCCTGTTCATGGTATTCATACAAAATATCTAGGAAACTCACATGGATCACATAATTCTAGAAGGGGCAGGAAGGAACTTATATGGCTCTCCACTTTTCATGGTGTCTGAGAAGGTACTTCCATAATTTGAGGTTCAAATGTTAACACATTTGGCTTTTCCATTTTTCTGTCTGAGGGAGAGAGGATCCCCAGGTCTCTACTCCCTAAAGTAAAAATCATCCAGGAAATCATCCATATTAAGGACACCTTCACTTTCCACACTCGCAAAAGCAGGAGTCAAGGGGGTGATGAAGGGTGAAGAAACCTGCTCCAATGCTGTTGGGTGGGTCCTTCTGCCTCACCCTGGAGCCAGAGCAACCCCTAAGTTGGGCCGTTAAAAGATTCATATCCTTTGCCCTGTGATCCTGCTCTTGCCAGGATGTACAGAGGAAAGAAGTTCACAGAGGGGAAAATGAGTGACAGACACAAGGATAACATCTCAGCCTGCATCCACCATGTCAGAAAACTAGCCCAAAACCAACCCATGTGGAAACCACAAAGTCACCCGTGAGGTCCTTCTCCTCCTTCAGAACGGACAGAGGAAGGCCCTCCACATACCACCATAGGGCTATCAGGTGACACCTCTTTCTTGGAAAGAATTTTGGCAATATGGATCAAGAGCTTTTACAGATCTAGAATTTTTTTAAGTCCTTAATCTAAAGAGCTTTACCAAAAAATGTTCATGGAAATCCTGCCCCCAAAGGGGGGTGGGGAGTGGAGAGAAAAGGTTAAGGAAAGGATGTGAGAAACAAGGACACAGCCCAACACAAAATCCCACATGACCTTTGAAAAGGATATCCACAGATGGGAATAACGAGAGGAAATGTTCATGGTGGGATGCTAATTGCTTTTCAAAGCAGATAAACTTACAGATTCAGAGTGATCTGAATTATGTAAAATGAATGTATACATAAAATGAACTGGAATAAAATACCTCATAAATAATAAATATAACACATCAATGGTAATTGTGTCCAGGGGATTTTCTTCTTTAAACTACTCTTATTCTCAGACTTAAGGATTGCAATTTGTACATTTTATATTCCCGGGGGAAGGCTCTCTAAACATAATTTGAAAACTACATAGAAACACAAGAAAACATCATTAAAAAATTGCATGCACACACTGATGGTGGTAGATATAAAAACTGTACTTAAATGGACTAAGGGGAAATAATCATACTAGGGTTGGGAGATTGGGATGCTCTGTTCCATTGCAGGTTACTTTTACAACATAAAGGTCTTTAAAAAAAAAAAAAAGAAAAGAAAAAGCACAGAAAGACGAGCTTTCTCCAAAACTCTCCAGCTGACTGCCCTGGAATTCCACATGCATACATCTGAACATGAGAGCATCCAATTCAATGTCAGGTGAGCAAATCAACCTGCAAGATGGGCACGTGCTAATACCTCATATGCAGTCCATTCAAGACCCATCAAAAATAAGTCTGCATGGTTTTCCTTGTTAGCTTAAAAGTATCATCAAAAGGGGCGCCTGTGTGGTGCAATCAGACAGGTGTCAGACTCTTGATTTTGGCTCAGATGGGGATCTCAGGGTCATGAGATCAAGCCCTATGTTGGGTTCCATGCTCAATGTGGAGTCTGCTTAAGACATGTTCTCTTCCTCTGCCCCTCCCCCACCCCATCTCTCTAAAATAAAATCAGTCTTTGAAAAAAATATATTGGGGTGCCTGGATGTGTACCATCAGTTAATAAGCACCTGACTCCTGATTTCAGTTCAGATCTGATCTCAGGGTCATGGGATGGAGCCCCATATCAGACTCCATGCTCAGCACTGAGTCTGCTTGAGTTTCTCCCTGTCCTTCTTCCCCTTGTGCTATATCTCAAGTAAATAAATAAATCTTTAAAAAAAATAAATAAAGCAAAAGCAAAAATGACAAATGTTAATGGTGCTAGTTCTCATAGTGGATCATAGTATTCGTTTTTTCAAACTAGCAAACAAAACTAATTCCCAACTTGACTAAGAAAAAAAAAATAAGTGCCTTCAAACTTTCTATAAGCTCAGGGGGTCTCAGAGAACTTCACCTTTTCAGATCCTTGCTACTCAGTGTGGGTCAGGAAGCCGACGCATCAGCATCACCAGAGCTAGCAAGAAACACCTGCTATTGGCCCTGCCCAGCCCTGCTGAAACAGTTTGAGGTCCCCATGACCACCAGGTGCACTTGGTGGAGACATTCAAGTTTGAGGAGTGCTGCTCTAAACCACCGAATCTCAGCCTTGGCTGCACACTCGAATTACTGGAGCAGTTGGGGTTTCACTTCCAGGGATTCTGATTTAATTGGTCTAGAGGGGCAGCCTGCACAGTTGGTGTGCGGTTGGGTTTTTTTGGTGGGGGGGGGGGGGGAGGAGTTGGACACAGTTTCAAAAGCTCCCCTGGTAAATGTAATATATATCGAAGTCTAAGTGAGGCATTTAGCTCTTCAACCCAAAGAATTCTTTATTAGAAAGTTAGTTACATCTGAGCAACAGCAGGCTAGATTAACTCCAGAAAATGACTCTTTGCAAGCTTGGATGGAAGAATAATTTACTTCCACGAAACCAGTAACAAGCACGGCTGGCTTTTACTAAGTACTTACTCAGGGCACTCACTGTGCTTAGCACTTTTCATGCATTATCTCTTCGACAGCATCTATAAGGGAGAGATGATTATCCCAGTTTTCTAGATGAAAGGCATTAGGGGTACAATTACCACCAGAATCTCTCATCTCAAAGTGGCAGAAGCACTTGGATGGCCCTCAGAGTGACCTTCTCCTTCACCTCACCCTAGTCCTGACCTTAAGAGGCAGAGCTCAAATCCAAGGCTTACCCCATATATCATTACATAATACTTTCTTCCAAGAAGGGGCAACTAGAGCATAAGGAATGGCCAGCCAAAAGGTTAAAATCTTTGTTTATATATAGCTCACCCCTCTCGATTTTCATACCTATGGGTCAGAGTCAGCTCTGTCTTGACTCTGTCTCTGATTGACTAAGCTTAACACAGAGTAGATGTTTGATGAGTGACTCAACAAATGAGCCCATGAGTACTAACCATCCTTCACTGACTGTGGGTAGCATTCAACTTCAGGAACTGGGCTCCCTCTAAGCCATCCTGTCTCCCGCCCTGACACATATGTTTTCTACTCCTCCTTGTCCCACAACATGCACTCCCCTCTCCGTGGCTGCTCTGGTATAAGTCATAAAGGACCTGTCAGCTGCTGACAAAGACCCACTGAAGAATGACGAAGAACATAACTCATTCGGCTAATGAGACTCAGTCCAAGAGCCAGTGACCTTGGGGAAAGCAAGTGTCGTGTCCAAGGGGAAGTGAGGGGCCAGGAGTACCAGAGTAGGCTGGGACACACAGTGGGAGCTCTCAACAGAGAAATCTTTGTGGTCAGGGTTTAGTCCTTAGCCAAACCCTCTCAGAGACCAAAGCAACTGAAAATGGGCCAGAAGGCTCCTGAATACCCAATTCTGATGGCCTAGTTCTCAAATCTTGTTGAAAATGAGAATTAGTGGGGAAGAGCAAAGGCAAGGACTCTCACTGGGAAACATCACTGCCTCCTAGAGGTGTGAACATAGGCATTTCAAAAGCTCCCAGGGGACTCATGTTTGGCAAAGTCTAAGCAATGCAAAAGTATGGAGATGCTTTTGGCCATCATCGGGATGACAGGGTGCTGCTAGCATTTATCCAGTCGGGCCAAGGCAGGCCTGGATCCCCCATCATACTTTCAATCGTCATAGGACCCTTCGTGTAGGTGCCAAGTTTGTTTCTAGTCTGACTACAATCTAGTTCATTTAAAATACACACAACATACTGGTTTTTTACCCTAGAATTCACCCACGCTCTACTTTCATTTTCTGTTCTTATAATCAAGGCCTTTAAGATCTTCTTACTGCCTTTAATCCAAACTCATGCATTATAAGTAGGTGCAAGCACTTAACTGCATCATGTTTTCCAGCAAAGCCATACCTGGCCAATATATATTGAAATCTACTTTTTATTATAAATTACTTTCCTTTTTTTTCTCCTTCATAGCAGTTAGGGTGTTACACTCATTATTTTGCTTTTTTTTTTTCATTATTTTAATAATTAGTTCTATAGGTAAGTTATAGCAGCTACGCATTTCATTTCAGTATAGTAAAGGGGACCTTATCCAAATTCCACCCCCAAATATTTTTATTATCCTAAAAAAGGAATACAGACTCCTCTAGAGCCTGAGAACTACACATCCACATGATTCAGTGCTTATCAATGAGGTCCAATTATTATTGGACATTAAGACCCAAACAAGGCAAGACAGAAACGAGGACATACAGCCCATGTTTGACCTTCTCACCTATGACCATTGGACTCAGGATGAAAACCATCATCAATGCCTTTAGATGGAAACTTAAAAGAGATTTACTGTCCTTTTTCACTAGAAGCATACTCCTCCTTTTTCTCTAATTTAAAAATAAAAGGCAGACACTGAGATTTAAAGCTTTCATGGAAAGTCAGTAAAGGTCTCCAGGGGTCCAGATGGAATGATGGGAGTGGGGCACCTAGCACCTTACCCAACCTTCCCTTACTGATTGTGCAGTACAGTTCTGTCTCACATGCAGGACAGAAAGAACACTGGGAGGAACTGAAGGTCAAGTGAAGGCCAGTGACCAAAGGCTCTAAGATGCTCACTGCAAGAGAAAGCTAGGACAACGGAGAGACCTACATGCTCTTGTCTGGCCTCAGCATCAGGCACCCACAGCCAATGTACCAGCTAAGAAATCAGGGGACAGCCACTGAACATTTATGATGAGCCTGGAGATCTCCTGAAGGCTTTAGGAGCATTAGCTCCTATAATCTTCCCCACAAACCTAAGAGAAGTATAACAGGCATGATTTATCTGCCTGCCTCGGAGACCTGGCGAGATAGCCAATCATGGCCTTCTGCTCACTCCCGGCCACAATATGCCCAGTGAAGAGTCTAAGAGACTATATATGGACATCATCAGGAGAAAGTCTCCTCTCTTTGGATCTTACACAAGGCTCGGTGCCATCAGAGGTCACTTTGCTGCTAGGTGCAGAGGCCCTACCCAAGAAGGACACAAAGAGCCAAGAGCAGAGGAGAGGGAGCACTGACCTCACTGGAGAGCCCAGGTCCAGGAACACCTGAATAGAGTGACCAGTCCCACCAACACCAAATTGCCCTGTTGACCACAGCTAATTTGGATTGGGTTTCTACAGCCAAAAGCTTATTAACATTAGTTCAGATTATTATGCACCAGTGCACAACCAGGGAAAGGAAGATGTAAGAAATTGCTAGGTGACCCAGCCAGGACCAGAGTCACTGTGCTGCTTCCTTAGCCAAGGGTTAGACACAGCCCTTGCAAGCCAGCACTCAGGACACACCACACAACATCCTTTTTGTCCTCTCACAGGAAGTATGGGGAGGAGCCCATGCTACCCACTGTCTTTTAAATTTTCAACAGAGGAGAAACCAGAGGCTCAGAAGGACGAAAGAAATGGCACCATCATACAACCAACATATTCTTGTTTGCACACTAAAGTGCCTCAACAGGAGATAAAATTGTGACCAAGAGTATTAGTAAGGCCAGTCCCAACAGGCGACAGGAAGCAAAGCCCTTTAGCTGGGCTCTGTGGAACCACCCACTGGGTGCTCTTCAGGACAGGCTCTTCACTCTTCATGAATCACGGCCAGCCACACATCTATTTGTGAACCTAACAGGTTGATGGTTGAGGGAGCAATGTTGCCTAGGCACAAAGGAAACAACTTGCTCCAACCCCCTATTATCCAAACAAAGAAGTCTGGTTAGTTAGGACTCAGGATTGTAACAGAGAACATCAGTCACAAACTGATTCAAATAACTGAAGGAAGTAATTAGTTCATACAACTGGTAAGTCTAGATAAATAACAGCTTCAGGAAAGACTAGATCCAAGAGCTTAAGGTGTATCATTAGAACCTGCCTGTTTCTCTCTCCCTCCATCTCTCCATGGTGTTACCATTTGGGGTCAGGATCTTCCCACATAGCAGCAAAGACTGATGCCAACAATGCCTGTCTTACATCCTATCCTCTCAAGAATGCCATAACTGGCTCTTAACAAATCAACTTGGCCACATGACCTTCTGTGATCCAATCACAGTGACCAAGAAATAGAACAAGCTGACTATCCAGACCTGATTACCTGCCCTACTCTGGAGACCAGTTAGGCAGTGGTAGGGTCAGTCCCACCAAATCACACAGAACAGGAAGGAAGAACCACTCACCAAGAAAGACTGGGATAGTGTCTGCCCCAGGAAGAAAGAATCCTGGTGGTGATGGTGGGCAGGCTCCAAACTGACCCCCAATGATCCCTGCCACTTGGTAAGCACATCCATGTGTAGATCCCTCCTACACTAAATCAGGGTTGATCTGTGGGACAACAGGAAACAGGGAAAGTAATAGGTTTTCATTCCCAAGATTAGGTTGTAAAAGAATGACACCATGTCTTGCATGTTGAGTGTGTTCTCTTGCTCTTAAATTACTCACACTCCAGGAAACCTGCTACTGTGCTGTGAGCCACCCTACTGGTAGAGGCCCATATGGCAGGGAATGGAGACCTCTTACAAGAGCCTTAGGAGTAAGCTTGTAAGTAGACCCTCCACAGGGGCACATGGTGACTCAAGTCAGTTAAGCATCGGACTCTTGATTTCAGCTGGGGTTGTGGAATTGTACCCCACATTACGCTACACACTCAGCAGGGAGTCTGCTTGGGATTCTCTCATTCTTCCTCTGCTCCTCTTGTGCACACAGGTGTGCTCTCTCAAATACATTAAAAAAAAAAGATCGTCCAGGCCTAATCAAGCCTTCAAATGACTACACCCTCATGGTCAACTCTGAGAACCACCCAGCTGAGCCACTCCCTGATTTCTAAGCCCCAGAATTGTGGAGGATCATGAACATGTATTTTCAACTACCAGACTTTGAAATAAATTTGTTACAAAGCAAAAGCTAAGTAATAAAATCAACAAAAAACAGGGGAACCCTGGGTGGCGCAGCAGTTTGGCACCTGCCTTTGGCCCAGGGCGCGATCCTGGAGACCCGGGATCGAATCCCATATCGGGCTCCCGGTGCATGGAGCCTGCTTCTCCCTCTGCCTATGTCTCTGCCTCTCTCTCTCTCTCTCTATCATAAATAAATAAAAATTAAAAAAAAGAAAAAAACAACAACAACAACAAAAAAAAAACAGAAAACATCCTAGCAATAATCCAATTACCCTGCTCACTTGCTTCTCTCAAAGGTAGTTCGCATGTAAAGGCCTTCTTTCTGTGAACACCTGACTCCTAGCTTCAGTTTTCTTAATTCAGTAGGAAATAATCCTTTAGGGAGGGAGACTCACAGGCCTAGAATTGCTATGGACACTAATGCCTCCACCCTGGGACTGAGCAGCCAGTTAGGGCCATGAAAGCACTGAGCTGGTTACACAATTTTGTTCTTGCCTGAGCCAGGACAGCACCAAAAGAAAGCCATCAATTTTGAGCAAAAAGGAAGGTGATAAAAAGCTGATTTTTTCCTACAGTGTTTCAGTTTTACAACATTCAGAGCCAGTATAGCACACACGTACAAACACACACAGCATATTCCCATACTCACTGCAAAAAATAATTTCACTTTTTAGGGTCTGAAATAGCCTAGCATTTAATTGTTTCTGCACCATTGCCAAATTAAAATTCAGGTTTTGATTAGATAAGGTTTCTTAGTAATATAATTATTGTACTCAGGAAAAAAAGATTATGATAATTAACATTTATTGAGCACTTATGAAGCACATTGACTGAGCCAACACACAGTCTCTCACTTTATCCTGCAACAACTGTGAGGTCCAGGATTTTTTTTAACCTCCTCTTACAGTTAAGGAAACAAGGAAGTCACTTGCTCAAGCTCATACAATAATGCAGCAGCAAAGCCATGATTCAACTCCCACAGGCCAACGCTGGAATCCGTGCCACCAACTACTAGACTAAACCACCTCCATTGTGACACCTGCCACCTGAACACAAGAGGACATGAGAACAGAACAGCCCCAGTGCAAGCACGTAGTCAACCGCACCCCAGGCTCACAAGCAACAACTGACCACACACCTCTACCATCCGGCAACACTGATAGCTCTCCTTCTGGGGCAAGGAGCAGTAAGAGAGTTCCAACAACTAACAGAGGAACTCTCTGGAACAGGTCAGCAGTTGGGCTGTATCAAAACACATCCTGGGGATCCCTGGGTGGCTCAGCAGTTTAGTGCCTGCCTTCAGCCCAGGACATGATCCTGGAGCCTCAGGATCGAGTCCTGAATCGGGCTCCCTGCATGGAGCCTGCTTCTCCCTCTGCCTCTCTCTCTCTCTCTCTCTGTCTCTCATGAAAAAATAAAATCTTTAAAAAAAAAAAAAAAAAAAAAAAACCTCACACATCCAGCTGTTCCATTTGCGTCCTTGTTGTCTCCTGCTTAACTGTGTGCAATTTCATAGGTGTTCCTTCTGCAAACTTTCAGGCACCTTCAACTCTTAGCTACCCACTGTTCAAATGGGGTTAAACCACCCGGGTTGCCCAGCGGTTTAGCACTGCCTTCGGCCCAGGGTGTGATCCTGGAGACCCAGGATCGAGTACAGAGCCTGCTTCTCCTCTGCCTGTGACTCTGCCCCTCTCTCTCTCTCTCTCTCTCTCTGTGTGTGTCTCATGAATAAATAAATAAAATCTTTAAAATAAAGACTGCTTAGGAAATTAGGTTCATCTATTCCATTCATGATCTACAATTCCCCCAGAATTATCCTATATTAAACACACTAACTATAAAATACACTCAACTGCTCATGTCCAGAGCCTCACGCCCTTTTGAATTTTGTCCTTTCTGGTGCAGATCATCATCCTATTTCCTCAACAAGGAAATGAACACTTGCTGATGTTCAATCACCCAGAGATGCATAATCTGCCAGCAACAGAGTGGGGACTCAAAGCTAAGCAGACCCCTAATACAACCCCCAGATGACCATGAATAGCAGAACCAGAGTGTTTACAGACTTCAGCCTTTATCATAAACACAATTATATGACAGAACCCTGGCATGGCCAAGGCAAAATGGTGGTCCAGTGGAGAAAATGCCAAGTACTGTGCCTGTCATTGTCCTTCAACTGCCTGATGCATTGAGATGCATCATGAGGTCTTGAGAGGTTATTTTCAAGTATGAAGAAAGCAGAGTTCTAATTAAAAATAGATCATTGTGCCAACTTTCGAGAACATATACGTAACAATTCCATTAGTGCCACACACATCACAGGGCAGAACCAGGGCAGTAATGCTGCTATGAATGACAGGACTCTGGACTCCCTGCACATCCACAGGACATCATCTCCTGGCCTTTCCCCAAGATTTATTCTTTCCAGAGGGTGAGCAGAGGCACAAGCAGGAGGAGGGGCAGAAGGAGTGAGCATCTCAAGCAGGCTGTCTCCTGAGCGCAGAGACCAACACAGGCTGAGATCAAGAGTTGGCTGCGTAACTGACTGAGACCCAGGAGCCCCATCCTGGTCTCATTTTAAAGTAGCTTTAGGGGAGGCTGGGTGGCTCAGTGGTTGAGCATCTGCCTTTGGCTCAGGGCATGATCCAGTCCCACATCAGGCCCCCTACAGGTAGCCTGCTTCTCCCTCTGCCTAGGTCTTTGCCTCTGTCTCTCACGAATGAATAAATAAATAAAACCTTTAAAAATAAGTAAATATGGGACGCCTGGGTGGCTCAGGGATTGAGCGTCTGCTTTCAGCTCAGGGAGTGATCCTGGAGTTCCAGGATGGAGTCCCACATTGGGCTCCCTACCTGAAGCCTGCTTCTTGCTCTCCCTGTGTCTCTGCTTCTCTCTGGGTGTCTCTCATGAATTAATAAGTATAATCTTAAAAAATAAATAAATAAATAAATAAATAATAAAGCAGCTTTAAAGAACCACTGATAAACTGTTTATCCTACCTAACAGGAAAGAACTCAAATGTCCAACAAATGGGAATTATTTTAATGTGGTACATTAGCTCAATGCAATGCCATATCTGGGCATATAAAAGCCACTAACATAAAATGTAAGTGCTTCAGAGAAGCAGACTAAGAAATGACAGTTATAGATTTTAAGTGCAGTACATAAAAATGTTTGCATGTGAACAAATTCAGGAAAATCCACATTTTTATGGGACTTGAGATTGTGAGCTTTCCTTAATAAGATATAAACTAAATCACAGGAAAGGAAATAAAATGGCTTTTCACTAAGAACACACTCAACTGTACTCTTCATTAGGAAGTTGCAGATGCAAACCATTATGCCAATGCCACTTTTCACCTTACCAGGTTACATTACCAGGGACCCAGAAATGGGGCCTGACCTCTGTAGGCACAGCTGAGTAGAAGCAGGCCTTCCCACCTGCTCCTGCTGGGACAGTTAGCTCAGCCTCAGAGGTTGGGGATGTGGGGCAGAGGAGGTGTTGACCTCTATCTACCTTAGAAAACTACTGCACTTTGACCCAGCAATTCTACCTCAAGGAATTTTTCTAACAAATATAGAACAGAGTGACAAACACAAAGGTTATGCACTGTGGCATCATTACAAACAGTATTAGGAAATGATCACAAGCCACTTCCAATGCCTGGCTGTCAGCATCCTGGTCAGATCAACTCTAGTGTAGATGAGAGATCAGAAACTATTGGAAAGGCAGTGGCCCCAGTACAGCAGTACAGAAGCATCTGTATGATGTCCAGTGAGTGGGGGTGGAATAAAGGACCATGTTTCACAGAGGTCAAAGGAAGGCAGGAGAGGTAAGTGAAAAGACAAAACAAAGGACATGCGTGGAACATCTCTGCACTGACCACTGCCCGCTCGAGGGGGACTGCATCATTTAATGCTGTGTACTTTTTATAGTTTGAACCATATGTATGTATATCATTCAGTAATTGTAAGTTAAAATTTCAAATGTATAGTTTTCCTTTGGTCTTTTTTGCTGATTAAAGTGCCAGGGAAGGGACACCTGGGTGGCTCAGCAGTTGAGCATCTGCCTTCAATTCAGGTCATGATCCCAGAGTTCCAGAATTGAGTCCCACATGGGGCTCCCTGCATGGAGCCTGCTTCTCCCTCTGCCTGTGTCTCTGCCTCTGTCTCTCAGGAATAAATAAATCTTAAAAAAAAAAAAAAAAATAGTGCCAGGGAAGGGTGTGCTTGAGGTTTGCACAAACCTCCGCTGCCACACCCACTTGTCAGGCCCTCTGCACCCCCTACCTTGCCAGCGCCTGGATCTTCAGGACGTGCCTCTCTTCCTGCTCAGCCACCTTCTTTTTCAAGGTGTCCACCTCCTGCCGCAGGGCCGCAGAGTGCTCCATCTCACCGTCAAGCAGGTTCCGCAAAGACCTGGGCAGAGGGGCCATCTGTTCAGACATGGCCAGTGGAGACGGCCGCACCAAAACACACCCCTTCATTTTCCACAAAGGGTCTGTATGAACCTGTGTTCCAGTCTATCTCATGTGAAGTGATTTACAGATATACCCAAGTCTGCTCATGTGCCTCTGAGGAAGAACCAGGATGTGGCCCAGGCTCTGTGGCGCACGCCCCCCCCCCCCCCACACACACACACACCATAGCAGTGGCCAGCAAAATTAAAGGCAAAGAGTGGAGAGACCCCCAGGCAAGCTCCTTTCAAGGCATGCCACCCAGAAAGGCCACACATGAAATGAAGACCATTTTGTCACAGCTGAATCAGAGAAGAGATTTAACCAGGGAAGAGATTCCAGGACAGGCCCCAAGTGTCCCGTGAGCTGAAAGAGTAGAATACGGACAGAGGCCTCCTCTCACTTCCCCTTCTACCCACAAAGCACACTGGCATCCTGTCTACCATCTCCAGGTGACACGGGCAGACCTAGTGTTTTATAGTGTTACCTGGGTTCACACTGCAGGGATCCTGCTCTGTACTATGCTTGAGAGTTAATACTCCAAATAACATTCACTTCTCGGTCATCCTTGGTCTTGTAAAGCAGACAAGACAGAAGCTGTTCCAGAAAGAGCCATGATTAGCCACCGAGAAGTGAGCCAAACAAGGTTCTGACTATACTTCACTGGACCTCGAATGGATCTTTTCAGAGAGCACTTACTGACTTTGGGGCCCCTACATCCCAAACCTAGTGTACAGGTGACATCAGGATATAAGCAGAAGTGGGACTGGGAGTTTTGCGCGCGCGCGCGCACACACACACACACACACACCCACCCCATTCCATCACTCACTCAACTCTGAAGTCTGCAGTTCCTTTAGGGCTTTGAAAATATTCCCTTCTTGGGGCCTGCAACCCCCTGACACAAACATGGTGTGACTGTTTTTCCCCCACTGGAAGGAGAAATTGACTATAACTATTGTTCTTCACAAGGTAAGACAAAACCTACAGTTTCTTCCAAGAGAACAGCTCCAGCTAGAGCAAAGAAAAAGAATCCTGTAGTATCTACAAGCCCTTCATTTAACGTTTCTTAGTTGGACAATTGTGCTGTCTCGAGATTCCTTTTTTTAAAAATTATCTTTTGTTTTAGAAATCATGCTTGTTTTTCTTTTATGTGTTTTCGTAGAGGAGGAGGAAGAAGCTTGTCGAGCAGGGCCCACAGTAAGGTTTACGAAGGACAATCATGATTGCCTGTCACCGTGGACACTTAATTCCTGCTTGCTGCTCGGAGTAGAACAAGGAAGCAACAGGAATGCACACACGCAGGCCCAAGGGCGCATGTCCCCTGACCCCCGGGGAGACAAACAATGGCTCGGGAAGCCTAACCTACAACTGCAGGCAAATCCCTCCACCAACTGCCCTGAGGCCAAGACAAGGTCACAGTTGAGAAGCTCATAGTCAAGGCCACCAGATGGGAGCAGCAGAGCTCACACAGGGCAAGCAGCTACCATTGTTTTCAACAGGGAACCCAAAACAATTAAAGTCTTTACCTTCTCACTATCTGCAATTGGGCTTGTTTGTTCTGAACAAGCCAAAAAGAAGTCAAATACCATCTTGCCCTAGGTATCCCTGATTTGAGAAAACTAAGTATCTGAGTGCTCAGGACATGGGAAGACAGGCCTTCAAATAAAAGGTTACTCAAAAGCCTGCTTTGTGTTGGGGGGCGAGGGGCAGAGGAAGACAGCCAACAGGTATGGGGTGCTTTTGAGGTGAACACATTCTAGAAGTGGACCTTGGAGACGGCTGCACATGCGTGCAAACACTGAACTGTACCCTTTAAATAGGCTGATTACATAATATGTGAATTGTATCTCAGAGTCTCCTTTAAAAAAAAAAGTTCAGGAAGATTGCTTTACCAAATCCTTAGTTTGTTCTAAGGTAGATCCATGATTGGAAGGCTTTCATCCCCTCCCAATGCTAAAGTGGTACATCCTACACAAAAGGAGATCGCTGGTCACAATCTTGTCAAAGCAAGATTTCCTTCATCTGTAATATTCTTCGTCCCGGAGGTTTAATGTCAAAGAGACTATTCCTCAAGCCTGAAAAATCAGGATACCTGTTCTCCTCTTCCAGCTCGTCTTTCCTGTTCATCATGGCCACGATGGCTTGTCGAAGTTCACCTAAGGGAAGAAAGCACAGTCGAGATTACTCAGCAGACCCCGCCCATTTCACCATTCCTTCATCGAGCTGGATTATGTGCTATTTAGGGCAAGCTGTCTAGACAAGTTCCATTTTCCCTTTCAAAATTAATTCCTGTTCAGTCTGAAAGACCCAATGAGCACAGCTGATCACTTATTAGCCACACAAAACGGGAGGGGAGGGCACAGTGAGGTGTGAGGAGGGCTCTCTTCAGGGAGCATACTCTGCACTGCTACGGGAAAAAGACAGTCTTGCAGCTTCTACACACTTTTCTGAACCCCTACTACTGGACCATATCTGCTTTGAACAACAATCTATTCCAGGTACAGCTGTTTATCAACAGAAGAGAGAGCTGATCAAGTGCCATTTGGCTCCACATGGACATAGAAACACTTAGTAAACCTTAGAAACACTTAGTAAAACCTAAGAGCTCTGGTTTTCCTACATGGACTTCTCTCATTAGTACAGGTGACACTAGAAAGGGGTGGGGCCTCCCCAATACACAGTCTTGACCTACAGGTGCTACTCCTGTGGGGATCTTCAACTTAGGAAAGCATTCACTGATAGGAAACCATGCTTTTAAATAAGCATGCAACTTTCCTACCTCCAAACTTAACTGTTGTCACAATCCATCCACGTATTAAAGACGCTGTTTAGCGTTATCACTCAGATCTCAAGACATAGAACTTCTGGATTTCTCCAAGAGACCCAGTTTTATTTTTTCCCTCCCTAACAAATCCTGTGAAATTTTGTTTCCCTCTTGGGATTGGCTGCTGGAAAGCTCACAGCCAAAATTACACATCCAGTGAATACACAGAGCCATGTGGCAACCACGATAGGCCGTTTTATAGGTGTGCTAATGAGCTCAAACAGATTAAATACTGACAGCACTAAAATTTGAATCCAAATCTCCCCAATCCTAAACTCTGCGCTGGACCCCAGGAGACAGTAACTGCTACCAGTCACATGTGCAGATGGAAGAACTTGGATTTTACAGAGGCCTCACAGGGACATTAGTCCATAACCGGATCAAAACCGAGTTCTCAGACTCCAGGGGGACACTGCCATGAAGACACCAGCACTGGCAGAAGGTGGGAGGGCCAGGGAGGAGACCCAGGTCACACGTGTGCAAGGTCCAGAAACAAGGCGTGTCCAGAAATGAGGCCACAGCCAGGACCAGAGGGGCACAGCTCCTGCCACACGTAAGATCCAAGTCACACATGATCCTTCCAACCTTTCAACATTTGAAAAATTAGAAAAATAAATAAGCAGAAAAAGCAGTTACCTTAAAAGGGTAAGAGTAAGGGTGGTGGCAAGATCAAGAAGGAGGGAAGTAAGGTTAGGAAGAGTTTGAGGCCTAATGAGACCAAAGGGGCTGAGCTGCCCCACAGCCCCCCGAGAGACAGGAACCAGCTCACGAAGCAGATAAAGCTGCAGAGTGCGTGCTCCTTAAACACCCACTGAGCACCTACAAGGTACCTTCCCAAGTTAAGGTGAGGTACCTTAACTCACTTAAGGAAGGTCTTTAAAGGAACAATACCCATTCCCATATGCCTATCATGAAACAGGGTCTATAGGACTTTGCCTTCCAAACTTGACCAGGTAACTGGGTCCTGGCTCTCAGGCTCATCCCAGTCTCTCATTCTCCCTCAGGTATGAGAAGCAAAATCAGCACCCACCTTCCCAACTCCCTGGGGTGCCAGAAGGTTCCGAGGACAGAGGGGATGGGATGGCGCTATGGTAAAGCACTGCCTCTTACACACTGCAGCAGGGAGCATTATCACCTTAGAAGAACATCAACGTATGCAGTTTAAACTGAAAAATGGGTGGGGCAGTTGGGAGCCACACACAAACCACCCAGTAATCTGTTCTATGACACCATGGCCATGAAAGGGGAAAAATAAAGACCAAGGACAGGCTAAGATCTATTTGGTTTTTCTCTTCAAGAAACCCAGCACCAGAGGCCAGCGACCTGAAATCGCTCCTGTACTCCAAGGACTGCTTGAATCCAGAGTTTTCCTACCAAGCCACCTCCCCACTGGGGTTCTCTATCAGTCCAAACTTCACATAAGGATGGAAGAAGAGGATATGCACTTACAGTAAGAGTTGCTCCATGAGGCTGGAAGAGGTGAAATTTTTTTTTTCTTCAATAGACTTATTTTTTAAAGCCATTTTTGGTCCATGGCTGATCTGAACGTATGGAGCTTTTCCATGCACCCTCCCTGTACATTGGTTATGAATGATGAGCCTGCACAGACACACTGTAACCACCACCAGGTTAACATCACAGCTTGCCCTTGGCACAGAGTACTCTCGGAGTTTGGACAATGGTACTGATGTGTGTCTGCCATTATAGTAGCACATAAAATAGTCTTGCTGTCCCTAAAACCCCCTGTGCTCCACTTGTCTATCCTCCCTCCCCCAACCCCAGAGAAATCCTCTGGAGAAACTACACTATCTGTAAGCCTTCTGTTCTGTGGCAACACGTGACACGCATGTCTGATTTATACTAATGAGCCATGTGCACTGGATCCAAGCAGCAGGAGCACCCTGCAGAGCACATGTGCACAGCAGGGCACCTCCGCCGCCACAGCACAGCATGGGGTGCCCCGGACTGCTCAGTCCCCCTGTGCCTCTGACAAGCCTCTGCTGGAGGGAGCACTTCACCACCCACACACTGGAGCCTTATGCTGAGATGTCTGCGTCATGCCCCCTCCTGGTGTCACCAGGCATCGCCAGCCTCTTTACTGGGGGCTGCAGCCTCTGACCAGAGGCCTTCCTGAGAGGCTCTCTGGGATGATTTTAACTGCACCATTTTGACCCTATCCACAAGTTGCTGGGATTCATGGTCAGAATTGGTTTTTTCTAATGTTCATGTCCAACTTGCAGTCTTATAAAACCCAGCCCCCTTCTTCAGGCCCAGATGAAAAGGCATGTCATCCAGGAAGCCCTCCAGGATTTGCCCACCCCTCAATAAGTTGCAGAATGTGTACAATTAACCACCTATCTCTCGCAATTGGCTTACAAATCCTTAAAGATGCACAACACATCACACACCTTGGGTCCCCAGAGGTCCAACCCATTAGATGCTTAGTCAAGGTTCATGGACAATGAATGGTCTAGACACACTATTCATACCCAACTACAATACCATGGAAACTAACAAGAGTAACAGCTGACACGTGATAACCACTTTCTACATGTAAAGTATCCGCATCTGGCAAGTCTGGTCTCAATTTTCACAACCTAAAGAGGGCACTCAGTAAAGAGAAGAAACCCACACTGGGACAAGGCTAGGGGGTCTGAAAGTCACCTTCCACACCCGAAGGCCAAGAATTGGTCCTGCCAAAGGCATTTTCCACAACAGGTAGAGAGAATTTGCTTTAGTGGGGATCTGGGAAGGGCAAGGTGGTCCGGTATGGGTTCAAGAACCTTCCACGCCAATGACAGGAGCACAACCCATGAAGCACTGCCATCAACAGACTCCTGGGCTGGGCAGATCCTACTTCAAACCCCAGCTCAGCCACTTAACGCCTGGTGGCACTATAGCAATGGTTACCTATCACCATACTTAGTACATTTTCCTTCAACAGCAGGGGACAGAAAGACAGGGATAAGGTACAAGTGACTGCCAAAGTAGGAGTTGGTTCAACTGAGCACATTTTCAGGAGTTATGAGATTTTACAGAGTTCCTATGCACCTCAACCTTGGGAAATAAGATTTTTTTTTTAAGTGGTCTAAGCCCTAGAGCAGCAGACTAGATACTAGAATTTTCTGATGTGTCAAACAAGATCACCATGGGAAACGTGGGAAATCAGACCTACAGAATGAGGTGTCACTTAGAGGAGACAGAGTGTCTAGGTTCTGGGGGCATGGCACACAGGGATCCCAGATACTGCCTCTCAGACTTTGCAGCTAAAACCTGCATATTCCACAGGTGAAAGACAGCCTGGAGGAAGCAACAGTCCCCAGCAAGTCCCAGAAAGTTCCAGAAAACATGAATGCTCTTCTAGCAAAGAAGAGCCATGTAGCTGGAATGAGAGAGCCTGGCCACAGGCTCACCTTGAAGGGGCCCCAACCACACCACGCAGGAGTCACCTGTGAGAAACAGTGGGATGACCAAGGCCGAGCTCATCATCCTCGGATACCAGCATCAGAAGTAAAAACAAGGCTGTCAGACAATCCCTCCCACCCTCCCCATGCCACCATCACAGCACATTCATTCATGGTCCCCACAAAGAAGGAAATGTCCCAAGTTAGCGGCTATCTGCTAACAAATGCTGGGGACAGACTTTACTTTCATACACCTCCACCCTGCTGACTTTTCTGAAGCAGCAAAGCCAGTGAGTAACGCTGGGGTTGGTTTTCACAGACCATGTAAATATGGTATTTGCCCGAGCACTAGTGACACACGCCAGCAGAGGTGCTCCCTACCTTATAATTTTCTCTCTTCTCCCCCAGCAACGCACATCCCATTACTGGTTTAGTCTCTAGTATTGCGGTTTTCTTCCTTTTTATTACCTGCCACAACACACGTTTCAAGTGCCCACGGACCAGCCTCTCTGCTCTGCAGCCTCCACAGAGTCTGAGGGTCTCCCTCACCCGAGGCTGAGGGCAGAGGACCAACCACCTCAAAAATTGATTCCTTGCCTGGCTTCAGAGAACTGACTAGCAAATCCGGCCAAGTTCACAGGAGAAGGTTCGCTTTAACCCCAAGAAACTGATCTGAGATAAAGAGCAGCATTTCAAATCACTGTGGAAAGATGGATTCGTCCATAAATGTTACCAGGGCAAGGAACCATTTTAGGAGCAAGAAACAAGACTTACATCTCTGCTTCTGTTATGTATCCACATTTCAAATGGAATCATTTAAATGTGAAGTGTGGCCATAAAACACTTAGAAATATGTGAACAAACATTTATGCCATCTTGCAACAAGAGGCCTTAACACGAAAGCAAACAAGTCCATGAAAAAAATTACATTTTGTTTTTTTAAAAACTCTTCCCATCAAAAAAAAGGCGGGGGGGGGGGGGGGGGGGCGGGGAATCCCTGGGTGGCTCAGTGGTTTAGCACCTGCCTTCGGCCCAGGGTGTGATCCTGGAAATCCAGGATCCAGTCCCACGTCAGGCTCCCTGCATGGGGCCTGCTTCTCCCTCTGCCTCTGTGTGTGTGTGTGTGTGTGTGTGTGTGTGTGTGTGTCATTAATAAATAAATAAAATCTTAAAAAAAAAAAAAAAAACCTCTGCCCATCAAGGGCCCGTCTAACAAAAAAATGATCCATTATGGAAACTTGACACTGTTCGAAGGCAGCCAACAGGCAAAGCAGGGGAAAAACAAACAGGTTTTCTCATGAAATCCCAGATCCCTCAAGTCCTCATTCTGGGACCCCAGGCAACCCCCCTTGGCTGAACACTGCTGCTCATACTGCCAGCCTCACAGGATAGAGCAGGGGACGGCAGAAGTTTTAGTAGAATTTAGCCACACTCACCCGTTCTCAAATAGTCTCTGGCTGCCTTTGTGCAACAAAAGCAAAGCTGAGTTGTTGGGACAGGAAGGGAGGGTCCTGTGTGCCTGAAATAGGTACCATCTGGCCCTTTATAGGAAAAGTTTATTTTTTTTTTATTTTATTTTTTTTTAGGAAAAGTTTATCGGTCTTAGGAGAACTGTCCAGAAACTCTAGCCTCTACTCCTCCATGGCCAACCATCTGATTCAGGCCTGGAGGTAGTGGGGCCTGCCAGACATTCATGCCCGGCAGTGGAGCTGACAGGCTGGACCCCACTAAGCCTGTCGACCAAGCTGAAATAGATGTGAGCCGGCTGGGTAACTGCTGCCTCAGACCCTATGGACCCCTCCCCCCAAGCCCTTCAGAGGTCTCCTCAGCTATGCTGCTGGTCCCTCCAGCTGTCCATTCAGCCTCCTGCCCTGGATCGTCTTTGTTGGGCTTCATGGTCTTTGTTGGTTCCCCAGAGGCAGCTGTGCCTACACCTAGGGCTCAACCATCGCCTGCATCCCATACATGTCCGAAGCCCCAGCAAGCATGGACCATAGTCCCCAAGGTGGTTCACACCTTGCCCATCTCCTGTACTCCTCCCTGCTCGGTCTCACAGAACAGACCCATTCCCCTTCTCTCATGCTTCTGGGTCTTGGCGCAGGCTGTCCTAAAGGACTTGGAACCTCCTTTGGGTTTCAGGCAGGGATCACCTCTTCTGTGAGGTCCTCACCCACAGGCAGTAGCAGTCAAGGAGCCAGGATAGGTACCTGGCAGTCAAGGAGCCAGTCTTATTCACACCCCTCCTCAAGACTCTGACCTCACAGGCCTCCAGCTACAGGCAGGGAGATATAGGACAGCTGGTTACTTCAAATAGAGCCAATCAGAGGGGGTCCTCCAGGAGTTTAGGATGGGCCAGTCTCTGACTAGAGATAAAGGAATGGTGGAAGAAGATACATCTGGCCAAGAACAAATGGTTCGAAGGTGTTCTACCAAGATTCATGTGCTGAAAGCTGAGCTGAGGACAGCTGGCCAAGCCAGGGACCAAGGAGCTGACAAATACAGGAGCTCAAGTATGCCAAAGAGGAGCCAGTAAAACCCCTCCAGGCAAACCCAGCACAGAGAAAATACAGAGTTTCCCAAAGGGGCTGGCGTCTGAAGTGTCAAACATAAGCCATAAAGCCCTGCTGCCTGACACTGGGGCAAAGACAGAGAGAAACCCAAATTGTGAGAAGAATCCCTATGGATCTGGTAAACTCACCGTTGGCTGACTTGGTCTGTAAGTGCACAAATGTAGCAGCCAACATAGCTCTCTGAGGGTGACTTGCAGAGACCGGAACCACAGGAGTAACACAGGCACAAGGAATTGCCACCCCAGCTCCTGCCTGACTCCTCCCAACACCCAGGCCCCTGGGAGCTCCTACTATCATGCTCTTGTGTTCCAAACCTCAACCATTCCAAGTCCTCACAGCCAACGGAGTCAACAAGACCCCTTTCCCTAAGGCCCTGTCATACCTTGTCTATACTAGCATGAAAGAATCTATACAAGCCTTCCACCCCCATAGAATAGGGGGAGAGGTGGCCAGAACTGGGGGCCCCCCACCTGCTCCAGCCCCTGTCCACAGTACACCCAAGACCTGAAGAATGCATGAAGGGCGAGATGAATTAATGAGCGATTGGTGCCCACTGCTAAAGTCTGCTCATCTCCAGGAACAGAGAAGCATGGGATGGGCCAGACAGAAACATCAACTGTGCTTAATAGTACGTTCAAGGCCTATCCGGAAAACACTAACCACCGCATGCACAGCTGTAATTTCCTGCCCCAGGGACAGAGACTCAGGCTCAAACCCAGCTTTTTCCAATGGGTCTTGGGAATGGAAGGGAAGGCAAATTCTTCTATCATCACCAGGCCATAAAACTGGACCATTCCCCTCCTCCTCGGCACATGAATCCACCCACGCGGATCTCAAATTTCCAACAGATCATCAGAGCAGGAACCAGCACAGATGCAGACACACACTACAGATAACACCCTTCGTCAAGGGATGACGGGTGTCGGAGGCGGCTATGTGAAGTACTGGGCCAGTGACAGCGGCCGGAGAAGGAGTGCCTGCCCATATATTCAGCCACTGAAGGCCCTCTAGGCAGGGGAAATGATCTGGAGATTAATTTTTAAAAAGGAGTTCAAAGATCACTTTAAGAGGGAGAAAAACGTAAGGACTAAGATAACTGGATGTAGTCTATCGGGACGTATGGGTGCACGCGCATGCACACTCTCACATATACATAGATCTGTATAATAATTCTTTGCCTTTATATAGCATCTCTTCCCAAAGACCTCAAAGAGCCTTTACAAGTGCTCCCCTGGGGCCCATACTCCGTTATATTTAAAGAGAGAGCTCACGAGGGCACAGGCACAGAAATAAATAATATGCTTCTACGGCTATATACTTAACCTACACCGTCATTTTTCAAACTTAACTTACTGCTTTTTATATCTTTTCCTGCCTACCCACTCCCGCTCATCTCCAGGAGAAAGGATAAACTATATCGAGCTCCACTTTAACTTCAAAAATCCATCAGGCCCTTGCTGCCTTTTGTTCTGTTTCCGGCCTCCTCCTGACAACTCAGGGTTTCTACTTTGTGATTTGTTAAGATTGTGGGGGGGAGGTGCCCCCCCATATGTGTTGCCAATGCTCCAAGGGCCAGCGGCAACCCTGCTGCATTTCCTGTGTGCCCAGCCAGGAAAGAGCACGCTCTGGCCACAGTCTCCTTGGATTCCCACTACCTCCAGAGAAGCAAGGCCTACTACACCAATTCTATGAATGGGGAAGCAAAGACCCAAAAAAAGGTACCTGCTGCAGGCCATGGAGCCGGGAGTTGGTAGGACAAGGCCCTACCCTGGTCAGCCTCCCTGGGAAGCTTGCCCCTGACCTGCACTGGCAGGGTCAGCTGGAGCCAGACCCCGGGATGGGGCACACTCAAGACTCAAATCCCCAGCATATAGCCTCCACTCCCCCAACCTCTGCCTACTATGGGGGAAAAAAGAAAAAAATCAGGAATCTAATTAAAATCTCCACCTCACCTCACCCTTAAAACTGTTTCTACATAATCCAGAAGAAAAGGTTTGAGGAGCCCATGGGGACAAAATGAGGTGGGGGGGAAAAAAAAATCACAAGGTAAAGAAAAATACAAGAATGATCAAGTTCTAAATCTTTATCACCTTCTGCACATGTGAAATTTTGGGGTTCGCGCTCATTTGTATACATACTCATGTACTTACAGCAGTGTATTTACAGCAACTTTAATACAAACTTTAAGGCAAGTGTCCCAAAAGCAAAAGCAGATAAGTCCCACAAGTTATGGCAGTGAACATAGTGAAGTCCTCAAAGGGATGTGGGGCCAGCTGGAAGAAGGGAGAAGGTGGCCCCACCACAGCAGCAGCCCCTGTCTCCAGTCCACTGTCCCAGGCTACCACCAGTTCTGATTGGTCAAGAGAAGCCAGCAACCACGTTTTTTATGCAAATCTGATGTTAAATACAGTTGACAAGGCTCTCATCAGGCAGGCTCAGCACATCATGGCTATGGGCCACCACTCTGAGATCTGCTCTGAAGCTGGAGTTCTTGATCACCATGCCATCAGCTTGCAAATGGCAGGGTAAGTAGGGCACATAGGTATAGCCATTTAAAAAAAAAAAAAAAAAAAAAAAAAAGGTCTCACAGAGAATGTCACAAGTATGGAATTGGAAGGGGCTGGAAGCAGAGACTGGAAACCCCAGGAAACTCCCCAGGAACCTCAAAGTAATGGACTTGGGAATCAACAAGAATCCCAGTGCCCCACTCCACTGAGAAATACCTAGAAAAGGGGTGCCTGGGGGGGCTCAGTCAGTGAAGTGTCTGCCTTCAGCTCAGGTCATGATCCCAGGGTCCTGGGATTAAACCACACATTGGGCTCCCTGCTCAGTGGGGAGCCTGCTTCTCCCTCTGCCCCTCCCCCCACTCCTGCTCTCAAAAACCTTTTAAAAAATGAAAGACCTAGAAAAGACAACAGCAGAATACATACCAACTGTCAGGTTAGGAGTGACTCGGGGGCTGGGGTCTCAAGTTCATACCCCCTTACACTTTTTCAGATGTCAAGAACAATCTGTACATTTATTCTCCAAAGTTAAAAAGAAAAATCCATCAGCACATCATTCAGTTTTAAAGAAGTATCTGCCTTAAGAACTAAAAACAGTTGTAAAGGTTGCTTCAAGGAGAAGAAATAGAATGGAGGAACTTATGAGAATGAAGATAGAGGGAGTATAGTCATGGCTTTTGTTAATAAAGTATGGAGATGAACGTCCCATAATGTGAAACCAACCTTAAAGTGACCAACTGAGCCATGCTCAGCACACTCAGCATCACACAGCCAGCACCTTGTTCTAGTTGTGAAACTAGACCCCTCCAAAGTAAAACCCTTCACCCAAGAAGCAATTTCTCCCACACTACCTGCCACCCTGGTGTCCCCAGCACCTGCTCATCTGCATTCTGATTCTGTGCAATTTCCTCTCCCAGAATGTCCACACTTCCAGTCCTACAACAGGTAACCTTCTGTTCCTGGTCTAGTCCACTTAGGTTTCCGAGGTCCACCCACATCGGAGCACGTACCGGGGCTCATTCCTTTTTATGGCCTCACACCCTTCCATGGTAGGGATAAGCACATTTGGTCCATCTTTCATCCTTTGATGGACATGTGAGCCACTTCTACCCTTGGTGACTGTCACTAGTGCCGCATGAACATTTGTGTACACATACTTGTTAGAGTCTTCATGATCAACTCTTCACATTAGGCACCCGGGAGAACTGCGGGGTCACAGGGTAATTCTGCACTTTCTGGAGAACTGCAGAGCCTTTTCCCCCCTGCAGGGAGGCAGTAGAGTTGTTTACGCTCACTGCATCTCACAGGAGATTCAGATGTGTGTAGTAGAGAGCCAGGCCCTCAGCACCCAGCACAGTCAACTCTTATTCTTACTTTCATCATTATTCACTGCAAGTATACTTTAAAGCAAGAAATCACTACAGATACAGTTAAAATTGATTCTGGAGAAGGAGTCGGGCAGTGGAGATGGAAGGAGCAGAAGACAGCTGCTCACCTAAGAGGTAATCATTGCAGGAGGCAGCAGGTGGTTTACTTCACCGGCCTACAGACCTCGCCCTCTCTCCTTCCATTTGTAGGAAGCACTAGTTATGGGCTGGAGCATTTTATTAAAAAGGCCCAGTGAGAGTAGAAACCAGTCCAGTGTCTGGTTTTAAGGCAACAAGTGGAATTCAGGTGTTAATTAGATGGTGTCAGACAAACGCAAAGCTGTACAAAGCAGGGCCTACCTGCTTTTCACTGCAAAACAGCTAGATCAGCAGGTCCCATAAGGAGGTGGACATTCTACCAAGGTACTCCTGCTAGCACCACTGAGAACTTGGGCCATCTTACTGCTGTGCCTGTGAGATTCCACATACCCACCTGCCCTGTGGGTATGTGGAATCCCTGTGTTGTGCAGTACAGCCCAGCAAAAACTACATCAGAAGCTCTTGGGACAGATACATCTTACCTGCTGGGCCCCATACCTGCCTGAGGTTTTATTGGCCTGACTCCTAAGCCACACGGGTCCATAAGCCCTGGGTAAATGGAGAAACCAGGCTCCTCCTCTGCGGTGGTGGTAAGCACAATCCTTACTATAGAAAGATTTCTGACCATAAGGAACACAAAGATGGTAGCACCATGCCCTCCCCACTACTCCAGAGATACCACTGTCAGAATTCTCAGCTCCCACAATGTCACAAACGTGACACCATGAGGAGGTCCTTCCTGGAGATGGTCTCTTGGGACTGACCAAGATCCTGTCAGCATCCATGACATTCACATACCACCGTAAATCAAGGGGCAAGAGGACCCCCCCACCCTGTTCTGTCCAGCACAGCTTTTTTAGGAGTCCAATAAAGGCTGAGAGAGACTAAGTCACTCACTCAGAATCACACAACTGGGAAACCGGGAAGCCTGCTGTGCAGGGAGCCTGTGTTCCCCATCACTACACTGCAGAACCGGATGGGGGAGACACAGTCCTTTGTCCTGAAGGATCGCCACGGTTTCTCTGGGGAACTTGTGGAGCTTTCCCCCTTCAGGGAAAGGGGACAAAGCAGGTATCCTAACACTCAAAGAAGTCTGATTAACCACTCCAGCCTGCTCTCAGGTGTTTACGTTGGGGCTAGAACATTAAAGGGGACACAGCACCCCCAGAGGCGGCTCGGGGTCAGTGTGACTGGGAGCAAGCCAAAAGGGAACAGCTGATGCCGAGGAGACTGCCCCAGGTCTAGCAGTCTCCTGCATGCAACAACTTTGCATATACTGCTAACTTTGGAGCAACGGTCAGGGCTTGGCTGCATTAAAGGAACCAAAGAGTTCCTTACTTCATGGGGCTGATGCGGTCATGCCCCATTTTACAGATGGAAAAACCACAAAGGGCTCTGCCAGTAACAGTAGTTAGCAGGATACAGGCCTCCTCATACCAGATATCAGGTGAAACATTCCAAAAGTGATCTCATTAAGCCCTCTCAGCAGTCTCATGAAACAGGTTCTATAATCAAACCCATTTCATCAATAAGGAAACAGACCAGAACCCAGACCACCTACATTGAGACCCACAACTACCATGTGATACCTACAGTCTCCCCAACCCCACAGTGGCATCTCAGAAAGAGGCCAGGGCTCCATACCAGCTGTATTCTGCATTCCCCCCGACTCACACTCCCCCCAAAAGATTAACATTCTCGATTTTCATCAGACTCAAAGCCTCAGCAGGTTCTAGGCAGAGTCAGCTGGGCCAGAGGTCAAGGACGTGCTTTCCCTAGCTCACTACTCCTCTACTAACAGAGGAGGAGGGAGGCCGGACTGCCTGACCCAAGGCGGCCAGTGCCATCTAAATGCAATGATGTGGGATCCCTGGGTGGCGCAGCAGTTTAGCGCCTGCCTTTGGCCCAGGGCGCGATCCTGGAGACCCGGGATCGAATCCCACGTCGGGCTCCCGGTGCATGGAGCCTGCTTCTCCCTCTGCCTGTGTCTCTGCCTCTCTCTCTCTCTCTCTCTCTCTCTCTCTCTCTCTCTGTGTGTGTGTGTGTGTGACTATCATAAATAAATTAAAAAATTAAAATAAATAAATAAATAAATAAATACATGCAATGATGTTCCCACGTGCTAGAGGCAGGAGAAGGAATACTCCCTTACTTGACTAGAGCTCGTTCCTATCACCTGCAACCAACAGAGTCCTACCCCAGAAGCCACATCCTGGAACCTACAGTGAGCTGGCACTGGAGTCAGTAGCCAGCAGGCTGGGAGACTCATGGGACGAGAAGAGGATGGAAGCAAAGATGAGAGATGAGACCGGTAACAAGTAAGGATTCCAGGTCCTTGGCTGGTTCAGCTGCTAAGCAGCCAGGTCCTTGAGGTATTTCATGGCCACTCGGCATCTCAGGTGTCCCATCTATCAAATGAGCTGTTTAGACAAGCTGGTCCTCTAGACTCCTAGCTCTGCAATGCCAAGCTTCTTCGGAAACAGCAGAGGGACCTTTCCAGTTTCTGACTCCTGCAAGCTAATCTAGAGCATCAGACATCCCCATCATCTGCTCCTTCCCTGCCGGCTAGCTGCATTTGGCTGGACGGCCCCAGGCAACCAGCATAAATGTGACCGGGACCTGTCTAAAGCACCAGGCCTGCTACGGCCCCGAGGGTGGCCACACCGACATCTGCTGCAATTGGCCTCACGCACAGTGGAGTGGTGGGGTTAAGTGACGCAAGGAAGATTAATTGCACGTGAAATACCCATAAATAATTAAGACATCAGCTGCACAGCTTCCTTCCGCCCTCAGGCTGTGATATCCTATGTGTGGCCAATTCTCAGACAGATTCACACACATAATCTGCAATTAATTAGAAGCACACAGCTACGGAGGACATAGGCCAATCTCACACCAGACGGAGTCAAGCGGTTATCTGCTGTCCTGCTCTACACTTTGACACGTGGAGGTCGGGTCTGTGTCACCAGTCCCAGCTCCACTACTTCCCTCCCATGCAGCCGTGGGTATGTCACATGCCCAGACTGTTTCCCTACCTCCAAAGTAAAGCGATTTGATGGGAGAGAGGACAGGGAAGTGCTCTGTAAACAAAAAAAAAAAGGGGGGGAGGCTAATGGCTAAATAGCCACCCACAAGCTGCCACCTCAGTCATGGATGGCAGGGAGGACAGGCACAATGATGCTCCCAAGTCTTACTGTTAAGGCAGGGGAGGCCCAAACAGGTAGAGTGACAAGAGTCACTCAGAACACAAGAGGCCAACAAGCAATGGCAAGCATTGGAGTCTCCGGACACCCAGCATACCACGTTGTCCCTGAGTACGGTTTTTCCACTGCTGCTGCTGTGTGCAGTGAAGCAGTCCTCCAGCACCCTGGGGACTCAGAGAGGGGGCCATCTCGAACATGAGGCAGAAAATCTGGGTGGGAGGAAGAAGAAAGCAGGTACAGACCTAGGAAGGAGGTGGGAGGTACAGAGACCAAGCTGCCCCTGGGGCCGGTGACAGAGACTCCTGAGCTAAGAGCAGAAGGACTTTCAGGACTAGCCAGACTGAAGGAAGAGAGCAACTGGATACTGAACAGTCAGTGGCCTCGAACATTCGTGAAGGGAGGGCTCTTTCACCCCTAGTTCACCTTTACACCCTCTTCTGCAGGAAGCCTTCGGGACTCTAGAAGATGAAGCCAATACTTCACCTTGGGGCAGCCTGAGGACCACCACCCCCCTCCACTGGCTCAAGGGGGAGAACTGTAGGAGCAGGAGCAAGCCTATCCTCCCTGAATGTCCAGACTAGCACAGCGCCTGACAGCTTTCCTTAAGGCTGGAGGGGACTATATGGCTCAGTCCTGGCCAGCAAGATAGAAAACCAAGCCTACTAAGTGGACTAGGGCGGAGGACCTTTTATTTTCCTAGTAAGAAATAGCAGGAGCTACCCTTTCTCCCTTGTTTCCTGCTTGAAAATGGGTATGGTATCTAGAACAGCAGCAACCAGCTTGCAAACACGAGGCGGCAAACAGTAGGATGGAAACACACAACTGAAGAAGTTTAGGGAAGCTTCCGTGTCTCAGTGGTTATAAATAATCCTGCAGTCAACACAGGGGTGCATGTGTCTTTTCCAATTAAGGTCTTTATTTTCTGTGTAAACACTTAGTAGCATAGAGGATCAAGTGGTATTTAAGTTTTTTGAAGAACCCCCTCCCCAAACTGTTTTCCATGGTGCTGTACCAATTTGCAGGTAGAATTTAAGAAACAAGAAAGACAGAAACAGACTCTCACGGAAAGCTGGTGGTTGCCAAAGAGGTGGGGGGTAAACAGAGGATTAGGATAACAATTATCTCAAGATGGTTGAATGTTATACACCTGAAACTAACAGAATATTCTAGTGCAGTTCAAAAGTAAGGAAGTTGGGGAAGAAAGAACCCAAATCAGAGGCACGGAGCACCTGAACCATGCCAGCAACTACCCACCTCCCAACCGGTTCTAGGAAGGAAAGAGGTTTACTTAAACCACAGTGAAAAGGGCTCTCAAGTGCTTGCAGCTGAGAACGCTCCTCCCTGCATGCCCCCCCCCTCGCACCCAGCACCCCAGCTGAACACAGGCCCTCTCGGCTGCTGAAGCCATCTCTGGAAGCAGCCCCACACAGAGCCCACAAATCCCGCTCAGAACCAAGTTAGTGGTGCTCCCTCTGGGCCTTCCAGGTGCCCTGTTAAGAAGGGGATCGCATGACCCAGGCCACAGGCTGGCCTCGGGGATTAAGTGAGACAAAATACTCAGTAGGATGGGACGGAGGACATTGTCATTGAGACAGTGGGAGAAAACTTGATGGTCCAATGAGTTTAGGTCAGTTACTGGCTGTTTTACCTCAGGCGATCGATTTAACCTCTCAACCCATTTCCTCACCTGTAAAACAGCAAGACCCATATTCCCCTCCTGCAGCCATTATGGGAATTAAAGGAGATTATTGGAGAACACCAGGTGGTAGTAAGAGCTGAAAGAGGCCAATCCTAACACCTATTCATGCTCCCCCCCAACCCCCCAAGGGCAAAATCACCCCACATTAAATCTTCTAAAGGAGAAGAGACCACCACCTTCCTTAGATGCGGCCAAATATGGGCAGCTAAGTGTCTTTTGGCTCCCTTCCCAGACAGGAGCAGAAAGAAGGAAAAAAAGCAACTGGAAGAAACAAACAGGCGGGGAAAACCTCCTCCTGGCAGAAACAGTCCCCCCAAACTCGGCAGAGGATTTTGTACCTAAGATAAAAGGCAACCCCAGAGAATGCTCTCCCTTCTTTCATGCTGAATCCCCATTCCCAAGACCTAAGAACCCAAAGAGGAAGGCCTTCCCACTCTCAGATGGTGCAGCCGGCCCTGGGATCCCGGCCCCCGAGGCCTAGCAGAAAGAGAGCATGAGGACCACGGCCCCCATCACCTATTTCCTCCAAAGGCTGAAGGACTCCTCCTGGCCGCAGTTCCCTTCCATCTGAACCCGCAGTCTGGGCGTTCTTCCCATCAGGTGCTACAAATGCTAACCCCATCCCTTACTCACAGTGATTCCTGCAGGGGAATGCCACACCACCAAGAAAACCCGCAGAAGAGACCAGGGTGCACCATAACAGCCAACGGAGCACTCAGGCTGCAGACCAGAAGAGCCACGATCTCCCGGCTTAAGAATGCATGAGGACGGGACCAGATGTTGTGGGTGACCCACAAGCATGAGGCGGCACGCTCACTAACCCCAGCTGCACCACACCCAGGGGCAGGGGATGCTGCCCCAACGCACATACCCAGGCCCTGCAGCTGGCCCAAGGTCATATGGTGAGCACAACACAGAACTGAGCTGCACCCGGAGCCCCAATCCAGGCTTCTTCCAAGCACCCCTCGAAATTTGGATAAAACCCCCTGTTAAAAGAAAGGTGTTGGGAGGTAGGGGGGCATCCATGGAAAAGGAAGGCACCAGGCAAGCACATACTCTGTGTGACTAAGGAACTGCCTGAAGGTCAGTGTGGCTGCTAAGTGACAGGCACAGGACAGGGGACAAAAGGGCCGGGTTTTACAGGCCTCGGTAGGAATCTGACTTTTGCCCCAAGTACATAAAAGGCCCCTGCAGGATTCAGAGGGGAAGCGAGCCAACGCATGAGGGTCTGGATGCACACGTCCTACCTGCCCAGAGAAACCACCACCTTGTAAAGAGGATAAGGGTGCAGTGGTCTGTCTTTCTAGGAGTCCTCGTGCTCAGCCCATTTTACTAAAACCCTGGGCCTCTAGAGAAAACGCCACCTCGTGTTAATCGTCTGCTTCCTAGGCCACCAGCCTGTCTTAAAGGGGCTGGAACCACAGGCTCTAGAGAGGTGGCTGACGGGTCTGCCAGGCAGCACAGTAGTGGCCTCCAGACACCTTGGCCTCCTCAGAAGCAACAGCGGTCAGCTCGGGCTGCATGTTTTTTAAAGTCTGGGCCATAGGCATGCTGGGAGCTCCTAAGCCTTCTGGAAACCAGGGGTGTGTCAAGCAGCCCAACCTCTCACATGAAATGCCCTCCTGTCCCAGTCGCTGGGCCTGGCAGGCAGGTGCTAATACTGAACGCTGCCTTTGTATTAATCCTGGCCCACAGTCTGGAGCACCTGTGCAAAGCCCACTCATCTAGAGAAATCTGTGCCAAGTTTCACCTGAGCAGCTGAAAAATTAGTCCTTAATGAAATTAATGCTCGACACTAAGATGGGCAACAAGAGACATGAGATGGGGCGCTGGCTGCTGGACCCTATAAGGGCTGAGACTGAGCACAAGTGACCAGTAGCACTGCCACCTCTATCCTGCCACAGGACCTGCTGGGGGGGACAGGCCTCCAAGCAGGGAGGTGGGAAGAGGGTCACCTGACACCTACTGTGTTGCAGACACTTGAGCCTGAGGCTCTGACAACCTCCCACCCAGCTCAGCACTTGAGGCAGATTCTGGCTTTTAGGGCGGCGGCAGTCCGTCATCCTCAAAGCGCCTGAAACTTTACACTGACGGTGAAGAAACCAAACAGCTGGGATTGCTCCCATTTCAGAAATGAAGAAACAAGGCTGAAGAGGTTAAAGCCTGGGCCCTGTAAGAATGTTTGTGTCACTCCCAGGAACCTCCTAGTGTCTGTAGTGCTGGGCTTCTCCGCTAGAAAACAGGACAGCTTCCTAACTGCTGTGTCCTCGCTGTGCTCTGGCTGACGGCAGCTCCTGGGTATGGGCATGCACACCTGCACATAGACGGTTAAGGCCGGTGTAGCAGTGAGGCCACCAAGAGACTGTGAGGACACCTTGGCACGGTGGATGGAGCAGAGGCTTCGGGTTGAGCCTGGGTTCATGTCCTCATGCCAGTAATCACCAGCTGGGTCAATGAATAGCAAACTGAACCTCCCTGGGCATAGGAATAATACCACCCACCTCACAGGGTTGCTGGGGGGAATTGAAGTAAAGCTAAACTCGCATGCTCCTGCCAGCATAGTGACATAGTAGGTCCCCAACAAGCTTGGACACCTCTTATTCCTCTCCTGAAAGAAGGGACAACATGATACTTCCAAGACCCCCAAAGGGTTGAGGGGTTGGAGCCAGAACTAACAGCCAAGTGCTTCTAGCACACCTGCCGCCTTAATCTCCCATGGTCAAGTCCAGCCCAGTCATCTTTACTGATGGAAGCCACTAACCAAGCGTCCCTGTGGTTTGGCATGGCATCTCCCTTGAAAAGGGCATCAGCACTGGCATCCCAGCCCCAAGAGCCAAGTGGTATTCTCCTCAAGCCTCAGCCTGACCCCTTCCTCATTTTCATCAGTGCTTCAAAGAGTGTCAGATACAGTCAGTAAAAGTCAACTTTCCCTGCCACCAAGATCCTAAGGATGGTCCAGGAAGATCCTGGTCTTCCAATGCCAAGCCCATCTGCCACCTGGGCCAGAGTGCCACAATTATCCTCTTTGGGACAACAAATAGCCAATGATTAATCAATAGGAAAAATCTCTATGGTTCAACATTTCCCTTTTTCCTGTCATTTTCTAACAATTTCTAATACATTTCTACATCTCCTCCAGGGGCCATCAATCAATCCTTGGTCTTAAAAAATATCCATGGCAGAAGTCCTCCCATACCTTCTCGGTACCAAGTGCTATCACTGCACCCAAGCTCTTTCATCTTTCTGCGCCTCCGTTCCTTCATTACTAAGATGGATGAAAGAACAGCTTCCTATGGAGTCACAGTGAGGACGCATGAGGGTGACAGTCAAGGCCCAGCAGAGGCCTGGCACACAGTAAGCGGTGAGCACATCAGCACCTGATGGTGGCCTTGATTCTGCTGTGCTCACTCGACCAACACTACTAATCACTCACGAGGTGCCAGACACAGTACGAGGTGTTGGGGACACGCAGATGAATGAGAGCAGAGACACGATCCCTGATCCTGGCCCCTCGCCCTCAAAGAGTGTGCAGACTTGGCCCAGAGGCTGACAGGCAAGCAGTGAAGTGGGGAGCGGCATGATGGAGAGAACAGAGAGGAGACGTTACCAATCCTGTAGGGTGGGAGGGCCATTAAGTGCTTCCTTAGAGGGAAATGCTTGCACAAAGGCTGGAAGGATGAGTAGCTGGCCCCCCAAATTTGGATAAGGCCCCCTGTTGAGAGAGAAAACTGCTTCTGTTAAGGAATCGGACTTGCACCTGCCAGGGGGCCAGGCAGGAAGCACACGTGAGCAGAGTTGGCAGGTGGGACTAGGAGGGACTGCTATTAGGCAGCCAGTAGCCACCACTGGCTACAGCTGAACGCTATGCAAAAATACCTAGTGGTCACAAGATGTTCTGATTTTTCCACTGAGGTTAAGTGGTTTGGTTTGTTGTTGGTTTTTTTTTTTTTTTTAACATGAAAATCACCCAATGCTTAAATGTTGGCAACTAATTAAAAAGCTATTTTCAACACTGTGCAGCCCCAAATGAAACCCCTCTGTGGATGGCCAGTTTGAAACCCATAGGCATAAGCAGGGGCAGGAAGTTAAGGAACCTCACAGTAAACAAGCAAACCACCAGCTGTTTATATTTCAAGATCAAGGAATGGCAGGATGAAGCTCAATCTTGGGCAGGGACCCATGGCTCGTGCAGTCCTGGACTGGATCCTAGGGGGTGGGCAACTAGTAAACACCATTTGCATGGTAGCTACACAAATCCACATGGGTGATAGCTTTTCTCAGTGCTACACACACACACACCAATGCATATAAAAACGGGTGAAATCACGTAAGGCCTGTAGAGCATCGCTTCTCTGGTTTTTACAACATACTCTGGTTCTGTAAGATGGTACCACTAGGGGAAAGAGGGAGGAAGGGTACATGGAAATCTATTTTTTTCACCATTTCTTGTGTAAATTCTTTCAAAACAAAAAGTTTAATGCTAAAAAAAACAAAAGCTCCACGGTCAGATTGACCATGTGATCTTCCACCAGGAGTGGGCACCAACTGTCCCAAATCCCATTTTCTTCTTCTGTAACTGGCCACATGACCACTCAGAATGACCACATCCCTCACCTTCTCTTTCAGTTAGATATGGCCACAGGATGCATGTGAGCCGAAGTGAGGGGAGTAGGAAGCCACTCTGGGAGTGTGAGGCCATGTCTCCTTTCTGGCAGAAAGGTCAATGTCATGGGCATGTGGAACAAGGGCAACATCTGAGAGATGATGGCGTAGCCACACAAGGGAAGAACCAGGTCCCAAGCTATTATGGGGGAAAAGAAAATTCCACCTTGTTTAAACCAGCGTCACCACAGGTCTTTGTTAGCCAGAGTGACTTCCTGCCTAATACGCTACCATATGCATTTCTTGATGAAGCAACCAGTGCATTAGCAAGGTGGCTCCTCAGTGCCATCCCATAGCCCCCACGAGCTGGGGATGAGCAAAGGAAATTTACAGAAACCAAACTTCTCAGGTCCCTGGTGAAAGCATTGCGTATTAAACTGTGACAAGCTTGCTTCACTGTCTCTCCCTCCTCCGCAATGTGATTTAGATGGAGACGTACTCCCTGCCCCTCTAGAGGAGCCATCTTAGTGAAGATGGATGGTGGAGGGCCGCCTCTGGAAAGCAATCACTCCTTATCTCCTCCCACGCTAGACCAAGCAGCACACCCACTGAGGAGCTCTCTATTAAATATGGTTGGGGTCCCTTGGTTCCAGCTTCTCAACTCAATCACCTGAACTTAATATCCACACAGAACTCTGCAAAACTCTCCTCTCCAGAGTGATCTCTCCACTTCAGGGACAGTGACTCATCTGTGTGACAGGACCATATTGATGAATCTGAAGGCTTCTGGGAGGAGAGAGAAGGGACAGGAATCCCCAGACAGACAACCCTTGTCATCAGTTTTTGAGTTTTCCATGGCTCACGTGTTACCTGGAAAAAAAAGAAATCTGCTGCTCTAAGTTATCAGTGTGACTCAGAAGAGAAAAAATTCTACTGTAGACTAAAGGGTCAAACTTCATTAAAGATAAGCTGGTGGATAATTTCCCCCAAAATAGTCTTTTTAAATCAAATTCTTAGAGCAGTCTGGCTTCGTATGTGAGTTAACTGTGGCCCTGACTGTGGAAAATCCTGCACATTGTGTTGTTCCTAACACTCTTGGGGAGTGAGGCTGACTTCCCCGAACCCTCAACCTCCCCCCCTGCAGTGATCAGCCAGGAAACTGGCAAAAAGAAGCACTGTTCGGACGCGAGTGGGTCTGAGTTCAGAGCCAACGCATCCCACCTGCAGGAGCTGGGCCTCACCACATCCCCAGCAGATACCCAGATGCAGCTGAAGGCGAGTCTCTGGCACTCTTCCCGGTTTCTTTTCCTCACATACTTTGCTGTTTGGACCGATCTCTAGAAGGCAGAGAACGCTCTGAATACAGTATCCAGCAATACAGACAAGGGTCAGCAACTATTTTTAACAAAGACTGGCACAGAAAAATGCAGATTTCCAGGACTCGCGGTGATCAGTGAGGCAATCTTATTTTGACTACAGCACATGACAGTGACGGCCTCCACCCAAAGCTAATCCTGGAGCCATCCTGAGAGAAGCCACGCCACCAGGTAAACGTGGTGGTGAGAACTTTTTAGAAAGAACTTGCCCCAGAGAATTCTAGCCAGGGCGATGTCTGCGTCTGGTTTCCCTTGAAAAGATTCTCCTGGCGTCCAAGTGCCCACACGCCCCAAACCACACCTAGATTTTCCAAACAGGGCACCTAACGGTCAGATGGTCCGAGACCACATCGTAGGCACAGTTCAAGGAAACACATTCTGCTTTTTTGCAGCCTCATCCTGAACAACTGTCTTAGATGTGGGTTTCCGATTCCGGGAAAGGAAAGGAAAGAGGCTGCTGGTTTTTTCAAATATAGTTCATCTTTTTTATCAGTGAATTTCGGAAGGGCCCCAATCACACAGGCCTCTGGGGATAAACCAATAAAGTAATGATCACGAGAACACCATGGAGAGATGATAAATGGAATCAAGGACACGTTAAGAAGACACTTTCCTTTCTCGTTATTATGAAGGAGCAGCTGTGACTAACCAAAGTTGCCAATACAGAATGATTAAAATTAATCAGGGGGTCAATAAACTGTGGTGGTTGGCGGAACACAACAGGAGGGAAATGAAGGCTCGGAAGGCAACATGAACCAGAAAGCTACCTTAGGGCAACTGGATTTAGAGGAGGAAAAACAACAACAACAACAACAAAAAGAGCCTTGAGGATGAAGAGCAGAAAAGGCTGCTGCTTCCTCAGCCCAGTAAGGTGCTCCCCTTTCTCCAGGAAGCTAATTGATCTTTCCTAAAAATGCTGAATCAAGAAATGAGGTCAAAGAAGAGGCCTGAGCTGCAGAAGGCACAGCTCAAAGATTAAGAGGCACATGATCAGTCCTGAGAGGGACGGGACTCCAGGTGGGCAGAGGTGGGCCAGGGTTTTCAATCTAGAGCGAAAACAGCATTGATCATATGAATTTCAAAAGAGACCATAGGTCATCCTCTTAAACGGAGAGCCCAGAGCCTCCTCCAGTGGCTGGCTCTGCTGCCAGGACGCTGATCAGTTGTTCTCCTTTGCCCCCCAGCCCGCGCACTGCCAACTCTCCACCCAGTGGCCAGCATGGCCCTCCACTGCTCCAGAGTCCCCAGTGGTTCCCATCCCACACAGAGTGACAGCTAAAGCCACCCCCACCCTCCCTACCCACTCTCCTGCTGCCCCAGCCACACTCAGCACCCTCCCACCCCAAGGCCTGTGCACGGCTGTCCCCTCTGCTGGGAACTCTTCCTCCACAAAGCTCACAGCTCCCTTCCTCATGGCATCAGGCCTCTCCTCAAGAGGCCCCTCGTCAGAAGGGCCTTCGCAGACAGCAGGCCACAGCAGCCCCTCCAGAGTAGCTGACTCTCCATCTGTGCTCGTGTTCTGCTTCATTTTCCTTCAGAAGACGAAGCATCCCCTGATACATTTATTTGTGTGTGTGGTCTCTGAAATTCTCCAACAAAACGTAAGCTCTTGGTTTCCTGCTATCCCCCTAGAGCAGTGGTTTTTACCTGAGGGGGGGTTGCCCACCCCACAGAACATCTGGCACCGTCTGGAGACATTTCTGACTGTCAGAACTGGAGAGGAGGTGCTTCTGGCATCGAGTGGGAGAGGCCAGGGATGTGGATAAATGCCCGACGGTGCACAGGACGGCCCCCATGGCAGAGAATGGGCCAACCCAAATGCTAATAGTGCAGAGGTTGAGGGAACCTGCCCCAGAGCCCAGGGCAGTGCCTGACATATAGTAGGGCCCCTGTATTTGTTGAATGAATGCCCAGCCAGAGGGACCCCTGTCAAGCACTCACTACCTGTGTGAGGGTCATCGAGCAGTTTCATCACCAGGACCCAGCTCTTGCTCACCAATAAGACAGGATGATAACACACAGGGCTGGCAGAGCTGCTGGGAAGACGGGCGGGGGGGGGAGGGGACACATGGAACACGCTTAGAGCAGAGCCTGGCGCCTAGAATACACTGAGTGCGCACTTCCTCTTGCTGCATCCCTGCGGCCCAGCCTTCATGTCCCTAAAGCACTCCGGAGTAACGGCTTTGCATCCAGGAGTGTCCGCTCGGAACCCCTAGCAGAACCAGCCACGTACGAGGGTCTTCGGTCACAGGGAGGCACGGACACATCTGGGCATTCTGCTTTCTCCCTCGGTAGGCATTCCCCGAATCGGAAGGGCACAGAACGTTGGCGCCATTCTCCCAAACCCCCGTGGAAGTGGGGGAACAAGAGGGCAGTCGGTGGCTGGCAGAACCCAGCTCCCTTCCCCAAGCCAGCAGGGCTCCACCTGTGCTGGACGCAGCTGAGGGAACCCAGAGGCAAGGGGAGACCCACGCAAGACAGGCTACAGCTGTTCCTGTGCCCTAAGGCCTCCTCATTTCCCCTAAGCTCTGGATTCTTGGCTAACTGAATTGGAAAACTCAGCAGGAGAGTGTGTCCATACCGGGAGGGAGAGAGCTCAAAACCCACCTGGGCCACAGCACTCCCCCCCACCCCACGACCATGCCCCCCACAAACACCCAGCCTGTGTGCAGCAGCAGAGGGGAGGTACCGACTCAGGGGTCACCACTGCTGAGCTACAGCCTGCCACCTGATGCCCCCGGGGCTGCACCTGACCTCCCTGCTAGATTTGTGGCCCACTTCTGTAGCTGCTTCCCGTTTCCCTGCTTCAGGGAGAACAGGAGATGTGCGTTTGGAGATGGATCAGGGAAAATGAAGGCCGGCTACCAGTGAAAGGAGTCATGGATTCCACACTCAGCCAGTCAGCTGACTCAGGCACCATTCCTTACGTGCTCTATTTTATCAGAGGTTGCTGGCAAATCTGTCATGGAGAGATCACTGATCCCATTTTGCAGGAGAGAAAACAGAGCCTCAGGAGAGTCACCTACCCACAACCATATACCTAAAAACAGCCTGAATTCTAAGTCTCTTCTCAAGTGAGGTGCTCTGGGTGGGAGAGACGCCACCAGGTCTCTCACTGTCCATCTCTACGGGGAAGAAGTGCCCCCAACTTCCCACTCCGAGTTCTCTGCCCTCATGACTGCTCCCCGGAGGAACGGGTGACATCCCACTCTGGAGCCCAGGAGGAGGAACTGTGCATGCCCAGCCCAACCCCTGTGGGTTCCCTCTCTTGGGGCCCACGGGCTGCTCACCCACCCATGGGGTACACTCAGGACCTGCCCCTGGGGGGACCTCGCCTGACTAATGAACTCAGGGCTGACATTTTTTCATCTTTGCCAGCTCACAGCTTTAAAGCGATTTTCCAGGCAGCATTATTGATTACAAGACTGCTACTGTTTTAGAGGCACCACCTAAACTAAGCCCTAAAGATGAATAAGCGCTCTGCAGGCCACAAGGAGGGCGGAGGGGGGCACAGCTGGGGGCGGGGGAGGTGGTTCAAGCAGAAGGACCAGAAGGGACAATAAGCTGACGGTGCAGGGGCCGAGGCAGCCTAGAGCTGCTGAAAAGCAACCTGACAGCCTGTCAGAGGACGAGTGCAGATCTCGTGCCAGCCCTGTCAGTCTGGCAGCTGTTGTCCTTCCGGAGGCTGAACTCCACAAAGGTTCGGGTCCCGAGGCTGGGGGGCAGCTAAAGTGGCTGGGACGAGGGGGATAGGCAAACTCTTTACTGAGATCCATGAGTATCTTCTGGGCTTTTTCCATGCAGACGTATTCACACAGAGAATACAGATTTTAATAGTTACCTTGAGAGTTAGTACTTAAGATCCAGGAGAGGAGGGGGAAGAGGTGCAGGTAAAGGAAGAAACGCCAGAACCGAAACACAAGCACCCCTCCCCTTCACTGATCAGGCCCTCTCACAGGTGGGTGCTGCTCACCCCTTTTTAGGACGGGAGCCCCTGGGGCATCCTCTGGACCTCACTGCTCCAGTGACCCACCACCTCCACGGGATGTCCGGCCCAGCCAGCTACCTCCACCCCGAATTCAAACCTGGTAATTGCCCCCTTGACACAACTCTACAAACTGAGCTGCCCCAGCTCTTCTGATGGCACATTTCGAACAGAGCTGATATTTCAAGCAAGTCTGACGGGTGCTTCCCCCTGAGCAAGAAGTCTGCTCTGGATCAGCTCTGAATTACAACAAACTGTTACATAAGCCGCTGCAAGGCCTAGCCAAGAGCCCACTAAAGAGCTCAAGACCAAAAATTATTCCTGGCTGGGGGATCAATGAGCACCCACCCCAGAATGTCTGTCAACAAATATGGAGACTGCATTGTTAAGGGGGCCGGCAAGAACTCAACTGACCTGAGACTAGACGGATGTAATCCCCAAAGGGGGGGGGGGGGGGGGGGAGTCATATTTGGCTCAGAAGCACCAGGAATCCAGACAGGATCCTGAAACCCGGAGAGTTCACGGTAGTTCATCCATAGTAGCCCATGGTTACAAAGGTCAAGGGAAAGCTTCCCAGGGGAGTGACCCCAGACTAAAGCAGGAGGTCGCCCTGAGACACTCCTGGCAATGCCCTGGGGGACAGGCCAGCTAAAACACAGCCTTCCTGGGCTATGCACACACAGTGAGTCCCACAGGCTGGACCATCACACTTCCTCTGGAAGAGCCCCTCCAGGCCCGCAGCATGTCTGGCAGCGTTCAGCAGGGCTCAGAGGTGGGGCTCCTGGGCTCCTCATTCAGGAACCTTTGCACACAGCTGCCCCCTCCGTGGAGTGCCCCCCCTCCTCATCAAGGCTGCCCCAACCCCCACACACACACCGGCCCCCTCAGCCATTTCCCCTCCTCTGTCCTCCTGGACAGCAGCCCCCAACCCTCAGGAGCAGCAAGGAAACAGCCATCTCTGTCAGGCAGCTGGAGGCCTCTCTGGTTCCATGTCGGGGGAAGCTGGACAGCCTGATCTCAAGCTCCAGTTACAATTTCCTGCTCCGGTGCACCTGGGTGGCTCAGTGGTTGAGCGTCTGCCTTTGGCTTAGAGCGTGATCCCAGGGTCCTGGGGTCGAGTCCTGCAGCAGGCTCCCCACAAAGAGCCTGCTTCTCCCTCTGCCTGTGTCTCTGCCTCTCTCTGTGTGTCTCTCATGAATAAACAAATAAAATCTTAAAAAAAAAAAAAAAAAAAAAGGATCTCCTGCTCGGCGGGGGACTCCTTCCAGGTCAGGGTAAGGAAAGAACATGATGGCGGTCACTCAGTGCCCATAAGCAACAAAGAATACATCCGCCCTGCATGACCCAACTGCCTTCCTTTGCCCCATGCAACCATTCTTCTCTTATTTCTGGGTCTTCTCATCATGGTTACTTCCAAGAGATTCTGAACTTCAGGTGGGCAGGGACCATGTAACAAGAACTCACACATGCCAGATGTATTGGCATAAGCACTTTATGTTAAGTTCTTCAGTCCTCACAACAACACAGGGTGCTGCTACTCTTATAACCTGCATTTTCAGGATGGGGAAACTGAGGCACAGAGTTCCTGAGTAGAACTGGATCTCCTTCACCTTTGACTCCCCGGCACCTAGAATAGCACCCAGCATGTGAGAGATGCTCAGTAAATGTCTGTGGACTGAATAAACAAATCAGTAAAGAACTGAAGCATGTCTGAATTCCATCTGGAACATTCTAACTACCAAGACAATGACTGAAAGTCTAGTAGATAACACTCAGTGGGACATTTCCCCTTTATTTTTTTTTAAAGATTGTATTTATTTATTTGAGGGAGAGGAAGAGAGAGCACGAGCGCAAGAGCAGGGGGAGGGAAAAGCAAACTCCTCACTGAGCAAGGAGCCCAATGCGGGGGATCATGACCTGAGCAGAAAGCAGATGCCTAAACAACTAAGCCACCCAGGCACCCCGAGAAGTTTTGTCTTTAAAGAAACTTGCCTAACTAGAGGACCTGTGTTGGCCATTATCAACTAGAGTCACTCCCTGGACTCAAGGGGGCAGGGGGCTTAGAGTAGAGGCAGTGCAGCGGCCTGCTGGCCCACCCTGCCCGCCAAGCAACCAGCCGGCCGTGGGACCTCACCTCCTCCTCTAAACCATTACTAGAGCATCTTCAAGCTACAGAACGTTTGGAACCGTGTTGCCAGGCAATGAGCCAGACCTCCTCACTAGTACTGAGACTCCCTTCCAATAATAGCTAGGACAAAAAAGGACCCGGTCAACAAGGCCTATTGACAACCAAGGATGTTTCTCTTGCCCTCTGCCCTGGCTCAATATCAAAAGTGAGGAGAAATCAAAAGGAAACAGTCATGGTGATTATCCGGGCTTACTTCTATTATCTATCACTCCTCACCCAACCCCCAACCCCACAAGAAAGGAAAAAGGTGGCAATGACTAGGACTGCAATGATGAACAAACCTCCACGGATAATTAATTCCATCTTGTGGAAAGCGATGACAAAGCAGAAATATTTTCTAATTAGCTTTTATTCCACCTTTACCTCCTCAGAAAGCCATCAGCAACAATACAACCGCAGTTACACTCGTGGCAAATACGATGTTCTGTGCATGCTCAATGTTCCTCAACTAGAAAAGACCGTCGCTGCCACTGCCATCACCACCCCACCTCACAGTTAAAATAGGGCACAAGCGCTGGACATCAAAATTGAGTCCGCAACACCCCCCAGCTGCAGGAGGAAAGCTTGGGCGAGCAAGACAGAGAAAGGGCCGGAGCGCCACCTGGTGGCCGCAGGGCTGCCCTCCGCAGCCCGCAGGAAGAAAGGCTGAGCCGCCTGCCTGCAACTTCCCGCTCCCAAATGACCATATAGTCAAACAAAGATTTCAGTTCAGGAGTAGAAACTCTTTTTTTTTTTTTTTTTTACTGAGGGAGTGAAGGAATGTACAGCCGACGTGAATACCAATAAGTATCAACTGAAGGAATTCTCAATGAGTTGAGCCCCAAGGAGCTACACATGCTGAATGCGAAAGTCTCTACAGCTATCAGATCCAGCTGTGATTTATGCTGGTACATGCCACAGGTGTTTATGCTTATGCATCTACAGCCCCCCTAAATTATCTTCACTGCAATGATGGGACGAAGCAGCTCCCAAAGACAGGCCCAAGAACAAAGGCTCTATGGGATGTATCATTTTGTTTGGGTCCATTTGAGGTTCCTGTTTCTCTGGAGTCTCATTCCCTGAGCACGCAAGTGATTATAAAACAAGAAAAAGGTCTAAAACAAAACACGGTTCCTGGAGAATAGTCCCAGTGCCTCCCCCTCCTACTGTGGACTTTCTCATCCTCTGCACTACTGACAACTGCTGGATCATCCTCTGCTGTGGGGCGGTCCTGTGCACCGTAGGGTGTTAGCAGTGTCCCAGGCCACTACCCCACAAATGCCACAGCATCCCCATCCCGCTGTGCCACCCAAAATGTCTCCAGGTGTCACCCACTGACCTCTGGGGGCTGGAAGCACCCCTAATTGAGAACCACTGTCCTGACTATCGCTTCCATTACAACCACATGGAGTACACAAGGCACCTGGGTGGCTCAGTCGGTTAAGTATCTGCCTTCAGCTCAGGTCATGATCCTGAGCTCCAAATCGGGCTCTTTGCTCAGCAGAGAGCCTGCTTCTCCCACTCCTTCTGTCCCCATCCCATCCCTCTACTCATGCTCACTTGTGCATTCTCTCTCTCAAATGAATAAATAAAATCTTAAAAAAAAAAAAAGTATACATGTTAATCTCCTTTTAACTAGGAGGAAAAATTAAGGAGTAAAAGCCAGGTAAAGGGAACCACAGTGACCTGTGCAGCAGGGATGGTGTCAGTAAAACAGGAATTGGGTCTATTTGCAGCTCAATAAATATCATCCTGAAGGATGATTAGCCGGCAGTGTACCCTTCGAGGATCTTAATAATAGCACGTATAATATGCCAGGCACTCTCCAGAGTATGTTTTTCCAATTTTTCTTACCGAGGTATGATTTGCATAAAGTATCTTCAGTATTTCTCACATATTAATTCATTACAAAAAGTACTAGGCTATATGCAACTCCTCACAACCCTATTAGGTGAATACTACTATTCATCCCATTTTACAGGTGAGAATATTGAAGCACAGACAGGCTAAATAACTTGCCTGGGCTCCCACTGCTCATCTGTGGAAGAACACGGTTAGGAACATAGCAAGTCTACCTGGTAGTGACTTCAGAGCAAAATGTACTGGTTCATCCTTCAGAGCAAGGATGAACAGCACCTGACCTACTGGGGGGGCTACACACACTATGTGCAATTATCGCAAACTGAGCAGCTACGTGGTCCTTTTTTCCAAGGTCTGGAAACCTCTGAGGGAGAATGGTGAAAGCAAAGGAATTCCCCCCAGGGAAAATCCACATATGAGCACAAACACACCAAAAGAATTTTGCACACAATCACGAGGGCTTCCACAGTCTCTGAAACCATCCCTGCACTTCCAGCTAAGCACCAGACACAAGACACTCTAGGCTCCATGCTAGACACTGCATATACCTCGTGAAGAATCCTGGAAGCAGGTAATATTTCACTTCCTTTCGGGGGGAAGGCAAAAGCATTTGCCCAGAGTCACAGAGCTCTTGAACAGTGGTACTTTGGCCGGCCTGACCCCCAGTGTTCTTTCCACTCCAAAAGGCTGCCTTCTCAACTCATCTGCAACCACTTGGGCCAGAATGCTATGGAAATATAAAGGATGCATAAAGGCTTTATACATCTAATCCTCCAGCAGCCCTGGTGAGGAAACTCGGCAGGGACAGTGTAAAGGAGGGCTGCTTGCCACTCAGAATTAAAACCTGAAGGTGACATTTGTCTTTCCCAAAGGTTAATTCGCCTTTCCCAACTCTGTAAGACAGCGTCTCCTGCGAGCAGTCCACAGGCGTCTGGGCACTCACACAAACACCACCCTGCCTCTCTCCAAACGGCCGTGCCTCCTACATCGGCCAACACTTGGCCTGGAAAACAAGTTACAGGCCAAATGTCAACGCCAGCAGGTTTGCATTTACCAGCTTCCCTAGCAACCAAAGGTCATTCAAGGTCAGCCCAACAGTCAAGACATGTGCAAAGGAGACAGCACAGGGAGAATGAAGAGGCCTGTGATGGCAGAGCAACAAGCCGGAGCCAGCAAGACACCAGAAACACCCAGACTTCCACGACTTGGCTCCTTCATGGTCATAAAGGAGAATGCAGGGATCATAAGTCCTCTCCCAGAACAGATGGTTAGAAGTGCAAGGAATCCTGGAGTGTAGGCTCCTCCACTTTAAAGCTGGGGAAACTGAGGCACAGAGTGGCTGAGGGACCCACTGCTATCAGAGCCGGTTTGAGCACCAACTTTTTCTGATCCCCAAGCTAGTGCTCCTTCTGCAAGCACCAGCGGCCTCCTGCCCCATGCGGGACGGGTGGAAAATCACTCACTCCCCCCAACCCCGTGTAACCCACACTCCTGGGCTTGTGCTGCAGACCAAGCTGGAGACCCACCAGTGACCCGGGAACTGACCCTCGGGTCATTCCTGCAGAGCACTTGGATGTTTTCAGGCTTGTTAGAACTTGCATCAACATCAGTTCATTCCTTCACCCCCTAAACTAAGATTTCTTGAGTCACAACGCCACGGCAGGAGGCCTTGAGGTGCTGGGGTGCAGGCAGTGAAGGAGCAGGCAAAGCACCTGTGTTCAGGGAGCTCACAGACCGGTGGGGACACAGCAACAGTATGCCCAGGTCAGGAGGGCTTCGAAAACCTGGGATCAGCAGCCGTGGAGGGAGAGAGTGGGCGGTGCAGGCGAGCTCTCTGGACGAGTGGTCAGGGGAGGGAAGAACTCGCCAGCAGATCTGCTATCAGAAGTGACTGGCCAAGAGCACCTGGAAAGACCAGGATGGAAATGTCAGGGGCCAGGCTCCGCAGTCCTAGGGGTTTGGGCTCTAACTAGGGTTTGGAGCTTGAACCCCTGGGGCTACTGAATGAGCTCCAAACTGACCCCCCAGGGGATTTCGAGAAGTCATTTCAGAAAGAACCAACATCCCTAAGACAATGCCGCCACCTGACACCTAAATACCAGGAGAGGACACAACAGTGACTCGTCCTCAGTCTCGGCCTGGTCCCCCCCCCCCCTCCCCGAGCATTGCTGGGCAAGGACCGAAAGGGAGTCAGAACAGCAGCGCTCAGCGCTCAGCACATGTGGAAGCTTACAGGCACTCGCCAGGGCTCCCATCCCGCGTGAGGCCCACTTCAGCACTCAGGCCTCCCGAGAATGCGTTCATCTCTCAGAACGGCCCTGAGATGCCAGCGTCAGTCTCTTCACTTCACATATGAGGAAAGAGAGTTTGGGGGTGGGGGGGAAGAGAAGGAAGAGAAAGGGAAATCTCCCCAGGAAGCACTGGGGCTGGGCCGGACCCCAGGATGGTGGCTCCAGGTCGCCAGCATCCCTCTAGCCCCCCGCGCTCTTGCAGCACTTAGCGTGCTCCAGCATTAAGGGTGTCAGTGCCCAGTACTCAGGACATTGACTGGGGGCCGCTGGAAGCTTCAAACAGTGAGGACACCCTCGTCAACGCAGGAGGTCCCACCCAGGGAAGGCCTTCAAGGACCCTGAGCAAGCAAGGGCAATCAGGGACCCCCGGCTCCTGACGATGCTTCAGGTAGCAGACGCGCTGCACAACTGCCATTTGCAAGAGCAAGTGAGAAGGGTCGCATGATTCGGCTTGAGACCCCCCCTACCGGCTTCCCACTGCCCTAGGGATGAAATCTGACCTCATGGCCTTGAGAGGGATGCCTGGGTGGCTCAGAGGTTAAGTGTCTGCCTTTGGCCCAGGGCCTGATCCTGGAGTCCTGAGATCGAGTCCCACATCGGGCTCCCTGCATGGAGCCTTCTCTCTCTGCCTATGTCTCTGCCTCTCTCTCTGTGTGTCTCTCATGAATAAATAAATAAAATATTTAAACAAATAAAATAAAATAAAATAAAATCCGACTGAGAGCACCCTCGGCTCAGCTCACCCCTCTGCCCAGCCCCACTGCCACCGTCACCACCCACCACCAAAACTACACAGTCCCCCTCACCCCGAAGGCCTCAGCTCCGCAGCTACCTGAGCCCGACTGCGCTCAATAGCACCACCTAAAACAGCCCCCCTGTGCTCACCCTCCTAGCACTTGAGACACACGGGAAGTTCATGAGTCTGTTCATGTCATGGCCGTCTGTCCTCCCCTCTGTCCTGGCAAGTCCTCAGGGCGGCCTTTGCCTTCTGGCTCCCTGATATACAGGCTAATAAGCAGGAGCACAGGGAGGTGGGGGTCCTGCCGGCCTGTCCCCTTGGCCTCCTCCCCAAGCCACGTGGCCAGTGCCAGGAACGGCAAATAGCACTCTGGGCCCCCATCCCCATTTCAGCTCCACATCAGGCAGAAGGGCCAATGGGAGGACCAGAGACCACAAAATAAAGAAAGGATCACACAAACAACGCGTGCAGTGGGGCAGGGGTCACAAATGTCAGACAAAGGCCTGGAGGGGGACTGCCCCTCCAGAGAACGCATGGCCACCCAGCCTCTAAGGGCCAGTTCTCCAGCTCTGAAAATGGCAGATGCATTAAACGTCAGCAATTACGGTCGGTGGAGGGGGAAAGAAACTAGCAGCTGTCCCCACTGGCAACATGTTCACTCCAAACACAAAATGGCTACTGATAACAAACCCACAAACACGGGACTCACCTTTGGCCCACCCGCCCCATAGTCCAAGAATTTACCACAAAGAAACACACAGCAGACAAAAATAATTTACTCCAAGCCTGGCACTTCTCGGTTTGTTTTTTTTACAATGAGTGAAGAGACTCAGTGCAAAAGCAAAAATCACAAACAAACAAACCTGGCTGGTGTGCCCTCCTCCCCTGGCTCAAATAATCTAAATTGGAATATTACACAGTCATTCAGCAGCATGACCTGGAAGATGTAGAGAGGAAAATGCTAGAAAATAATGCTAAGAAAGCAGAATGCAAATAAGCAGATTGGTCATAGCTGCTATTTACTGACACTCAGCTCTGACCCACATACTCTTCTAGGCAAATGATGGGTGTTTGTGGCATCCCTATGTTTGGATATGGAAACAGGCCTTGAGAGGTTCAAGACCACCCAGGGCAGGGGGACCTGGGAAACAAGGCAGCCTGGCCTCAGGGCGAGCCCTCCTGGGTGGGACAACACATCACCCACCAAAACAACAGGTGAACTGCTGTCGTCAGGCCCTGCACACCCCAAACACACTCACCTGCCGGAAAGGGAAGTGCCTGGAGGCAGAAGTAGGAGTGTTCTGATGTGCTCCAACCGTCTTTACCACTTCGCTAAATAATTAATTTTTGCTAACAGGCTCTGTGGGTTCTTAAGTACCAAAGGGCCTCGTAGGAAAAGCAGGAATGTGGGCCTGGCCACACGGTCCTCTCTTGGGCACCTCATAACAAGAATATACACCTAAAAAGTCCAGGATAAAAACCCTTTGCCACTTCAGAGGCATCCAGAAGGGGAAGGCTGCTTGGCAGGGACTTGTCAGTCATCCCCAATCACTGAGGATGAAGTGCACCACTGTGCCGAGGCAGCCACCGATATCCATGATTACATGAAGCCAGGGAAGCCACTTGGCAGGATGTGAGAGAATGTTCCCTGCATCACAGAGAAGAGTTGGGGATCCTCTGCCAGGCTCCTCAGGGTCTTTGAGAGTCAAGCATCTCCTGAGTAGAATCCCCTGTGCTTCACGTGCTGGGATGGAATTCTTAATCTGGACAGCTCTCAGGACACTATTCTTGGGACTCCCTGGGACTGAATGAGTCCTCCCCACCCCAGCCAAAATTCCTATGTGAAGCCCTAACCTCCAGTGGGACCGTATTTGGAGGTAGGACCTTTAAGAAGGTAATTAAGGTTAAATGAGGTCCTACGGGTGGGGCCCTAAGTCAGTAGGGCTGGGGTCCTTATAAGCAGAGGAAGAGACACCAGGAATGCAGAGGCAGCCAGAAAAGGCCATCTGCAAGCCAAGGGCAGCGGCCTCACCAGGGACCAACACTGTGGTCACCTGGACCCCCAGCCTCCTAAACTGCAAAAAAGATCTGCTGTTTGGGCCACTCAGCCTGTGGTACTTTGTCAAGGCCACCCCAGCTGATGCCCCAGGCACCCAGACAGGCTCGCTCTTCTTATTTTTCTCGGATGTCACAGTGGCACAGGCAGGATGAGGGGGACACATATCAAAACCACCTTCTACCCAAAATTTCTAAAGAATCCTGAGCTCTCATCCAGAACATATACAAGTGTGTGTGTCCAGAAGGCTCACTAAAATTTGCAGCCACTTCAGCAAACAGGGAGCCACCACCCTCTGCCCCAAAAGCACAGCATCACGCCCCAACACACAAAGGACATCGATATAAAGTATCAAGAGTCAGGATCCCTGAGTGGCTCAGCTGCTGAGCATCCGCCTTCAACTCAGGGTGTGATCATGGAGTCCCGGGATGGGGTCCCACATCGGGCTCCTTCCACGGAGAGCCTGCTTCTCCCTCTGACTATGTCTCTGCCTCTCTCTCTTTCTCTCTCTGTGCCTCTCATGGATAAATTAAAAAAATCTTTTAAAAAAATTAAAAAATAAAGTATCAAGAGTCAAGCTGTGGGTGTGATGACACATCTGCTCAGAGATTCAAGTTATACCGTGCATAGGTCCCTACTTGCCAAAGATACCAAATAAGAAAACTAGATTGACATTTTTGGAAGATCGTAGAAGACAAGAAAAAGAACCAAAATCTCAGCCATCGGCATGATAACAGATGACCGTGGTGTCAACGCACAAGTAGGGCCGGCTGCTTCCTCTGGCAGAAAGTGGCCCGGGGAGACCCACAGAGGTGCCAACAAAGCAGACTGTGGTCACCTGTCAGGAAGGGACCTCACCCCAGGAAGCAGGGAACTGCCTGGAAGCATAATGCCGGGTACCCGCTGGGGCGCACGAAGATGCCTGTGCTCTGACAAGTGGCAAGGCCTGGTGTTCATGCCCACAATCTCGAGGTTGCTGTTCTTTCCAAGACAAACGTAAGGCAGGCACCAGTGTTCTCTGAGACACACCTCAGAGCCGGAATAAAGCCTCAGCCCTCTATACAAGATGTAACCCACGCGGAGAGAGAGCTTTGCAGATGCAGAAAGACAAGGAGTAAAGGAGCAGAGACTCAGACAAGAGGCCGTCTGTCCCTTCTCACCCCCTCTGGTTTCTTCCAGGACAAAGACATCCCCACCACCCTCCTGCTGCTGCTCACTCACTGGCCTCTCCTCACAACAATGGGAAGGGGTCCCAGACAGAAGCTGGGCCAGGCAGTGACATCCAGGCCGACTTAACATCGGTTCCTTTCCAGTGTCTTTATTTTCAGTTACCTGCTATTTCAGGCAACTAACAGCGGTTCTGCACTCACTGTACTCATGCAAAGCTCCCTTCTTAAGTAAAGGCATTTAGGTTTTCTTAAGTGCACCAATTTAAAAAGAAAAAAATTACAGGGTTAAGTACTGGTATGGCAGTAAATAAATAACTGAGCTTTGAGAGCCAGCGACTTCAGGGTTCTCCTGCCCCGTGTACAGACCTACAGGTATCCACTTGGCTGACTCCACCTAAGGAGCACCATAATGAACTGCACACTTTCATTACACAGAGTAAGACTGGTCCTTCCCACGGTGCCTCCCTTACAGAGTCTGCCCATTTCCTCCTTCATCCCCAACTCAGGAGAATGCCAGCTGTCTCCCAAACTCTGTTTTTCCTCCCCTATCAATGAACACCCTAATAGGGCAGTGGGGTCACTGCCTCCCTAGCAGCCAGCAGAGACTGTGGGACTGATGTTGGCAGGGCCAATGGGATACTGAGTGTGCCTTCTAGGAGAGGGCCTTAGAGCTGCGGCAGGGGGTCACCTGTTTAGTACCACGGGCCCACTCTACAGCCTGGTGAAGCCCCTGGGCCTCTTCTCAGAAACATAGTTTAAGATACATAAGACACACAAGACTACAAAGGAAACTGAATATATTGAAAGTGAATTATCAAAATGTAAAAAAAAAAAAAAGTGACCTAATGCATAAAATTATTTAATATTACATTAAAAGCTGTTTTCCAGCAGAAACAACATTCTGAGATTTTTCTCATGTTGGGGTTCTCGAGGGTGCCTGTGGACTTCCATCAGTGACAAAGTCACCCATTTTGCTGACACTGCTGTGGTTTCTAGGGTTTGCTGCTACTTTCATAATTGAGGGAAATGTAAATTTCAGGCAGAGAAACCAGTTGCAGAGAAAAAAGTTGTAATTTCTTACCCTCTGCAAGTTCAGACTCTGAATCCTACCTATGGAAATGGAAAACATCTCTCCTTTACTCCCTCCCCCTTCTGCTGCCTGGGAGGAGAATGGGATGGCTTGAGCTAAAACAGCCGTTTTGGGCCATGAGGCAAAATGGAAGGAGTCCCAGTCTCTGAAGAACATGGAGCCACATACCAGCCTCAGCCTGTCTGCTCTGGAAAAAGAGATGAACTTCTACCTCTGAAGGTACAGTTAGTTTATTCTTTATTATATAAAGCCACATGAACCTAATCTCTAATACTTTTTCTCAGTAGAAAGGTCAGAAACTATCTGAACCTAATCTTCAACAACCTTCATTCTTCGAGAGAGACACTCTTCCTTGCTTCCAAAAATGATTCCTCCAGGGCTAAAGGAAATCCAACTAGCACAGTTCCTCTGTAGCTGACGACCTTACAGGAGGCAAGTCCCTAAACCTTGAACAACAGAAGTTTCCCTCTAACTCAGTGCTGTTCCATCTCGGCAGCGTGTCCTTTACAGCGTGCACACGTCCAAGCACCACGTTATTCACCACAGCTCAGGAAGCTTAGAACCGCACACACACTTCAATTCCATGACCAGGTACACACATGCCTGGTTTTACCCCACATTTCGTGAAGTCCACAGTGCAACAGCAAGCACAAAGCCACTCCACTGATATGCAGCCCCAAAAGTCACCCAGTATGGGTGGAGGACATGCAGAAAGTACTTACTAATTGTCATCGACTCTGGCACGGAGGCAGAAGGTAACAGGCTGCTCAGAGGGCTTCCCTGGCTGGGAGGACTGGCTTCGACACTGGGAGAAGGCAGACAGAAGGAAGTTAGACTCGGCCACTGGAAATACACAACCTCATCATTCAAAAAACTAGCAGGTGCTGAGTGTACTCAGGTGTACCCACCAGAAGCCGGGGAGGCAGCCCTTCAAAATCACAGGCAACCCTCATCATATGCAGATTGCAGATTCCCTATTCACAAATTTGCCTTCTCACTGAGGTTATTTGTGTCCTCGAAATCAATACCTAGTATTTTTCTAACACAATCAGCAAACATGGCACCCAGGGTGGCTCAGTGGTTGAGCGTCTGCCTTTGGCTCAGGTCGTGATCCCGGAGTCCTGGGATCAAGTCCCTGCATCGGGCTCCCCGAAGGGAGCCTGCTTCTCCTTCTGCCTGTGTCTCTGCCTCTCTCTGTGTGTTTCTCATGAACAAATAAAACCCTTAAAAAATAAAATAAATAAATAAAATAATAAAAAATCAATGAAATAAAATAAAATAAAATAAAATAAAATAAAATAAAATAAAATAAAATAAAATAAAATAAAATAAATAATAAAATAAAATAAAGCATAAAGGGCTCTGCATCCTGGATGGAGCTGGTGACACCAATCCTCCCTGACAGTGTACTCCCTGTACAGAGACCTACAGGTGGTGTCACCATCGGACAGCAAGGTCCTATAGACTCAGGGAGAGAGCATAACATCAAGCATACTTTGAGGTAAAAAGTGACTCCCATCCTGGAGCTAAGGCTGAAAATGCAGATGGGATCTATCCCCACTCACTGAAGTTTGCACCAAATTTAAAACATGAAGACAGAAGAAAACAACTGGAAAAGCACCGAAGATCCTGGCAGTACCCGAGAGACTTCAGTGTCCATCCTAGCTCTGTCACCCAACATGCGATGACTTTGAGCAACTCAGTTTCCCTTTGAGATACTTTCACTTGAAAATCAGAAAACAATACGGGGCTTACTGCCATATGCCAGACTAAGCACATCTCAAATAGAGGAGAACTAAGTGGCTCCAACAGTATCTAATATTAAAATCGTGCGTTAAATGTCCACAATAGCCAAACTGTGGAAGGAGCCTCGGTGTCCATCGAAAGATGAGTGGATAAAGAAGATGTGGTTTATGTATACAATGGAATATTCCTCAGCCATTAGAAACGACAAATACCCACCATTTGCTTCAACGTGGATGAAACTGGAGGGTATTATGCTGAGCGAAGTAAGTCAATCGGAGAAGGACAAACATTATATGTTCTCATTCATTTGGGGAATATAAATAATAGTGAAAGGGAATATAAGGGAAGGGAGAAGAAGTATGTGGGAAATATCAGAAAGGGAGACAGAACATAAAGACTCCTAACTCTGGGAAACGAACTAGGGGTGGTGGAAGGGGAGGAGGCGGGGGGTGGGGGTAAATGGGTGACGGGCACTGAGGGGGGCACTTGACGAGATGAGCACTGGGTGTTATTCTGTATGTTGACAAATTGAACACCAATAAAAAATAAATTTATTATAAAAATAAAATAAAATAAAATAAATAAATAAAATAAAATAAAATAATAAAATAATAAAATAAAATAAATAAAATAATAAAAATAAATAAAATAATAAAATAAAATAATAAAATAAAATAAAATAAAATAAAATAAATCATGCGTTAGGGCAGCCCGGGGGGCTCAGCGGTTTAGCACCGCCTTCAGCCCAGGGCATGATCCCGGGGTCCCAGGATCAAGTCCCATGTTGGGCTCCCTGCATGGAGCCTGCTTCTCCCTCTGCCTGTGTCTCTGCCTCTCTCTGCCTCTCTGCCTCTCTCTCTCTCATGAATAAATAAAATATTTTTTAAAAATTGTGCATTACTGTGACTGAATGCTAAAATCAGGCATAACACTAGAGGCAGCACCCAGGTATGACCCTCACCCCATAAAAGTAAAGGTGGTATGCAAATGAAGTTTGATAAACACTGTCTCTCATGCTCTGACACCCTTGGCAACTTCACATTATATGATGCAAGCTACACCTGAACATTAGTGTGAACTAAGGCCTTGACCTTGAATCCCAAAAGGTGTGCTCCTACCTTTAAAAGAGAATAAGGGATCCCTGGGTGGCGCAGCGGTTTGGCGCCTGCCTTTGGCCCAGGGCGCAATCCTGGAGATCCGGGATCGAATCCCACATCAGGCTCCCGGTGCATGGAGCCTGCTTCTCCCTCTGCCTATGTCTCTGCCCCTCTCTCTCTCTCTCTGTGACTATCATAAATGAATAAAAAATCAAAAAAAAAAAAAAGAATAAAAAGCACAGTTGTGAACAGGACAACTCAATCTCAAAAACAATTTGGCTTCCGAATACTAACCTGTACCGGGGACTGGGCTCCGGGAGAATGTGATCCTCTGGTCCTGTCCCATTCTCCAGGCTTCCGAGGGGGGCATCTGTGCACAGAGAGCAATTGCAGAGAGAAAGTCAGCTGTCTGTTTTCATTTCATTTTCTCCATGAGGCAAGGACACAGTGCAGACACTGGCTCTGCTAAATCAGTCCACTTACAGATGTTTCCTCACCTGCTCACCAGATTTTAATCTGCTGCTTGTTTCATTCTTTGGGCCATAATCTCAGATTTGGGACCAATCACTGATGGGAGGCCCCATCCTCCCACTTAACCTTTTTGACCTTGAGCCACCTGGAATTATGCATGAAGTCCACATTCAGAGCCAGCCTCAGGATCAGGGAATACTAATCAGCTGTTAGATAAAAACGCTCTCGCTGCAGGGGCTTCTGACAGACACAAGGGGGCAGCACAGCCTAATCACTGACAGCACCTGCCTGCATCAAAACCAAGTGCCCTGCTGCTTTCTAGAAAGCCACCTCCCTGCTCAGAGAAGGGTGGTGTGGGAAAGGCATTCGGAAGAAGTGAGGCCACAGATAATCTCCAGAGGCACTGAAGATTTTCATAAATGTATTAGCTGCTGTTTGAGTCGCTTTCCAGAAAAAAGTGCCAATGCATGGCCCTCAGGCTGGCCGGGGACACAAAGACTGGGACCAGCCATGGTGGCACGTGCCCTTTGGAGAAACTCCTGGCTTCGCTCACTGCAGAGCCAGGCCCAGATGGAGGATGGGACACACAGGTGGAAGGGACCACCCCTCACTGCCCTCAGCCCCACGGCCGCCTCCCTGTCATTCCATTTCTGCCTGACTCTCTTCCTGCTTGAGGCTCCCCAGCTCTTACGGCGTTGTACCAGGGGATCCTAATGAGAAAATTATTCTTCACTGTTTCTTCCACCCTGCTGTCCCCATTAAGCTATTCCACTCACTCCTGGAATTTTTTAAGAAGTTTGAAGGGGAAACAGCGAATGTCTACCCCTCAGCTTCCCTCCCTACCATTGTGGTTCATTTAAGGTTGCAGGCTTGGCCTCCAATTTTACATCAGCGAGTCACCTAGCATCTTTGCGACATGGTATCCTCAACTATGAAAGGGGTAACACCGGTGACTACCATATGGGCATTTTAATAACACCAACCGTATGTATGATCAAACTCCTATTTTAATACACGTCTGCTTTGGTGAGAATAGTCACTGAGTGGCTGCTAGTGCAGCTCGCTCTAGAACCCAGCCTGCCTACCACAGCTCCCACCATCACCTTCATCATTGCCCCCACCCCCTCTGTCCCCCTCGGCAAACCCAACAAGGTGCCAGCTACAGCTCCCCCTTCATGAAGAGGACAGCTCCAGAGTACGCACCTCTGGCTGGGACCTCAAGCCTGAATCCTCATCCCACAGGGCTCACTGTCTGCCTGAAAGCTCTACTGGAATACCCTGCAGGGCCCACCACCTGACCATGACCATGCAAACCAGCCTCTTCTGCCACCCTCTCCGCTGGACCACGGCCTCTCAGAGTGTAGCACCCCTGCCCCCATCATGGCACTTAAGGGTACCCCAGACCTGCCGGTTCCACTTCATTCCACTCCTCATCCACTGCCACCATAGTGCTAAGGCTCCATGCCTTCTACGAGTCTCCTGCAGGGGGTCCCCACAGTTCTGTTTCACCCCTGCTAATCCAACTCATGGCTGTTGGATTCCTCTCCCTGAAGCGAAAACAGAGACTCTGACATGCACCACGGAAATCCACGGCAGGAGCAATGGCCAGCACAGCCTACCAGCATTCCAGATACCATGCCTCCTCAGCCCAGGTGATCTGTGATCTCCCCCAGTAACCTACCACCTTGAGCAGTGATGCTGCAGGGGGTCTGACACTCCGGGGTGCAGAGCTACCTCTCAGTATGTGCCACTCATCCACAAGGCACCCTGTGAGGTTCACTACTATTAGTTTAATTTTATAAATGTGGAGACGGCCAGGGAAGATTTCAGGGACCTGTCCCAGACCGCCAGCACATGAGAGTCTGAACCTCACTCTGCCCAGGGGCAGAGCTGAGCCCTTACCCACTTCATGATCTCTCTGCACAGCTGATCTGAGCTGCATACCCCTCCCTCTACAGGTCCTTGGACTCCCTGCCCCATTCCTTTGTCTACACTGTGTCCCCACCTGGATATCATTTTTCCAACTGCCAGGTGTCCACTCCCTTTGGCATGCCCCATCCCCACGTGCCTGGTCCACCCACTCACTCTTCACCCACTCTGCAAAGGATTCCTGAGCCCCCCACTGTGGGCCTGACTCTAGCCAGGGCCAGAGTCATACTGGAACCAGACAGACATGAGTCTGTCCTCACAGACCTCAAAGACCAGCAGGGGGAGAGGAATTACCAGGTGATTATACAAACACACGGTTACAAGCTGAGGTCAGGGTGCTGGGGACGTAAGAGGTGTATGGCAGTGTGAACATGAGGCCTGGCCCGCCTAGAGAGTGGGCAGAGGAGCCCTTTATAAGCCAGCACCACGTGGGCTGCCCCCCGCCCCCCCCCCAAGGATGCACACAGGGTGCAGGAGGCAGGAGGAGAAAACCTGGAAGTGGAAGCAGGCTGGTGTGCCCAGGGGCATGGAGCTAAGGAGAAATGGGAGATCAGGCTGTGCAGCGAGCTGGGGCCTGGGGGGTACAGGGCGGCCACAGTGAGGATTCTGGATTTTATCCTCAGTGCACACTGAAAGGGTTTGGAGGAGAATGATGCAACCTGACTTATGTTCTAAGAAATCACTCCGGTTGCTAAAAGAAGAATGGCCAGGGTAGGGGTAGGGGTAGCAGAGAGAGCTGTTGGTGTCCCTTGTCCCCCCCTTACATGCAAAACTGCAGGGGGGAGGGGTCACCTCTGGATCTCCCCGGAGCCTAGCATGGTGCTGGCACAGAGCAGGACCACCCAGTAGTTGCATAAAGAAAACCATGAGCCCTGAGTGGCACATGACCCCCATGAGTGGGGGTGGAGACCACACACAATACAGGCTTGGGGGGTGGGGCACCACAGTATCCTGACTCTCCAAAAGTAACATTACCCCCTGGGAGTCCAGCTCCCAGGCCAACCGTCTCAGATCGGAGCAGCGCTGCAAAAGAGCCTCTTCAACCTCAACCAGCAACCCCAAAGACCCACTGGTAGGACAACACGTTGAATATTCTACCCAATGGGGAAATGAAAGTTCGAGGACCCAAGGTCTGAAATGAACAAACAAGCCCTCAGAAACTGACTGAATTTACTACAACGCAACACTAAACCCAGGACCCTCGGTGAGGAGGCGAGCAGTAATGTTCCACGTGTGCAGTGGGTAGAAAAATGGGTTTTTGTTCACCTCCATTGAGTATTCGTAGTTGAAACAAACTTCGGGGGTTCTCTCTCCCTTGCAGCTTCAAAGAGATGTTGGTAAACGCGCTTTGCTCAGTTGCAGGTAATAGACGTGCCCAGAGGAATGACTGTATCTAATCCTCCTTCCGGGCCTTGTGGGACCCTGGCTGGTATCTTCCTTCTCTGAGCCTCTAATCCCAGAAATGCAGCTCCAAAGCACAGCCCCTTAATCCACAAGGCCTCCTTGTCCAAGAATCAGAGGATAATACTTCTGTGTTCAGAGTCCCCTTCTCTGCCATCCTCTCCCTCCTCAGATTTAGCTACCGAAAACATTCATCTTTCTTCACCATGTGCCTCCCCACCTCTTCCTCTAAATGCCCTCAAGGGCACTAGAGGCACTAGAGGCAGTAACACTTTCAAAGATGATGAGAAGGTCTCTTAAGGGTAGAGTCCTCTGTGTGCAAAGCTGTCATTAAGGACACAAAACAGCTCCCAGTCACGATGAGAAGGAATAATTTAACTTTCCTTTGTAGGAAGATGTCAATTTGAAGGGACACCGGTCAGAAATGAGCAAAAGAAAAGGAGCTGGGAGAGACATGCTGACATCGTGCACCCAGAGCCACCCAAGGAAAGGCCTCTCTGGCAGGCAGGCCAGACCCAGCACCTCTGGACCAAGTGCCACCCAAGGGAATGAGCATCGGGCCAGGAGGGACTTGAAGCAGCCTGGCATTCCCATCAGGTAGCAGATTCCTCCAGTTCTGATTCTAGTATCTTCTGCAGCCCGAGCATAATTTGTCTTCCTATGCAACTCCTACCCACAGTGACTTTGCCCCTGAGGCTGTCACAAGCTTCCAGGACGCCTGGCAGCTTCGTTACTAGAGTAAATTAAAAAGTTGGCAGCCCAGCTCATACACAGCATTTCTGATGAGGATAATCACGATAAGCTGGACCTCGGGGTCCACTAAAGGGACCAGATGAAGCCTCTGGGTCAGGAAGGCTGGAAGGTAAGCAGTGGGACCCTGGGAAAGCTGAAAGGGGGATGCCTTCACACCAGGATGCTGGAGGCCAGCCAGAAGCCTCTCCCTGGAGACACTGCAGGAAAGCCCAGAGGGAGGAAGAGCGGGGAGTTCTCTAAGACTAAACCCCAACACAAACGGCAGGCAGCAGTGCCCCAGCCCTCAGCCCTCAGTCCCCAGGCCCAGATGGGTGAGAGGAACCCAGCTAAAAAAGGAAGGAGCCACTGAAACAAAACAGAGCACCAAGGGCACCTGACAGCCCAGCGACCATTACAACCCAACACAAAGGCCCCCTTGGTAGGGAGGGAGACAAGGTGAGTGGGAGGGACACTGGCTCATCAGGCGGACGCCATATGGTCCCAGATAGGTGTCAGGACCACCTGCTCTCTGCAAGCTAAAAGCTTCTGGCTGAGGACAAAAGGGGAGGGAGTGAGAGAGGGCAAAGACTCTCAAAGGAAAGAGGAGAAGGGCAGACCCCATAGGGAAGTGTGGGGCACAGAATGGGGGAGACACAGGAGCACCCTCCATTCCAACCATCAGCTCCCGGCCCACACACATCCTACACCAGGTGCCCCGCCACGCCACTGCTGCGGTGCCACAGCAGGCTTTCACGAGGCCTTAGCTGGGGCCTGGCACCTTGCCCCACGTTCACATGGGGAGCCTTCACTACAAATCTGAGAGAAAGGTAGGGTAACAGTGACCAGCCTTTCCTCACAGGCTGTGGTGGAGAGGGATGTACTCATCGGATGGGCCACCTTATGGTCCTGGGCTCACTCCAGGACAAGGGCTGGCTGCTGTTACCACCGTTGGTTGCACCTTCCAGAGAGGAGACCCGCTGGTGGACTGAGTCACCCACCACACACACTCAGCAGCCCCAGTTCCCTGCTGCTCAGAGGGGAACCCACCCTGCCGGTGCGGCTCCTGGGGCTGGGCCATCTGATCCCCACCCCAGACGGCTGCCAGCTGGCGTCCCACCCGCCCCTGTGTGCCAGCTACTTTGGGTGGGTTTCTGTGCCCGCCAGTGACAAGGAACAACAGTCTATCATCTGGTTCAGACTGTAGGCAGCTTCCTGAGCAGTTGGTGGGCCTCCGTTATGATTTCTTAAAGCTGGCCTTGGAAGGGTGAGAAGGTGCCTGTGGGGAGGTCAGGGGGGCACTAGGGCCTTACTCACCCAGTGGTGCTGTGGGGCAGTGACGGCCACCTGGCACTGCACTGAGCTGCTCCCTGCACAAGGGGCCCCTCCTCCCCCTCCCACCATTCCCCCAGGACCTGCTTTAGCTCAAGAAAACAGTAACAAACCACAGGAGAGCACACTCAACCAAATGGAAGGAGTCAGGATCACTTATCTTCTCCCTGTACAGGCAGGTCTGAAGCAAGCTGCTCTCTGACCCCCACGTGCTTTGCTGCAAAGGGTGCTGGAGACTTTAGAGCTAAGTGTTCTCTAACTTTCTCCCTCAAAGGCAAAATTAAGGGTCACCATTTGTGGTCAGTTTGTACATGACCAAGTTCCCAAAAAATCACTAGTAAGGAAAAAAAAACAGGCTTCGGGGCTCCTTCTTGACTTGTCAGCTGCTCTGGCCCAACACACCCGCTCTGGTTAGGAACAACTCAAACACTCCGGTTCAGCAAGAAGAGAAGCCAAACCCTTATTCCCTTCCAGTCTCCCGCTCTGAGCCCCATGCCTCTTTGCTCCCTCATGCCTACAGAGAACTGGTTCTCCAGCCAAAGCACAGGAGTGGAGGGAAGGAGGAGTCAGGAAACACCCACCTGCAGGGCTGTAGGAGCCCACTCCGCTGACCGGAAAGAGGACTTCGGCATCACCGTGCAGCACCTGCAGAGGAGCCCAGCTGTGCATCTGGGAGAGGTGGGTGTTCCCATCCAGCGGCCTAAGGTGAGAGAATACAGCTGCGTGACAGACCGAAGAGCCTCTGAGGGCTCAGACCACCACAAGCATCGGTGGGCCTCCCTCAAGTTCCCTCTTGGGAACCAACCAGACCGTGACAGGGCTAAAGATAGGAGGCCCATGCAGTCCAGATCCAGACCTCATGCATCCATTCTTCCAACCAGTATTTACTGAGCACCTACTGTATTCCAGGCTCTGTGCTCACACAGATTTTGTGCTGGCCAAAGAGCCAGCCAACAGTGTTCATCTTGCCCTCGAGGAGCCTACAGTCTGGTAGGGCACCAGGACATGAATCCCACAATCCCACAAGAAGATGTAAGACAGCAGCTCAGATTTGCAGAGCTGGTCAGGAAGGCCATGGAAAGTTTCCCTGAAGAAGGGAGGTTAGAGGTGAGAGCCAAAGGCGAGAGCCACAGTAAACGGAGCAAAGAGGACAGAGGGGAGAATGCAGGAGAGGGAATGGCACGTGCAAAGTTCTGAAGCAAGAGGAAGCACGGAGTCCCAAGCTCTGAAATGATGTCAGCCAGGTGACCTGGGGCTAGCGTCCCTTCGCTTCACTGGTTCTCAAACACTCATTAGTAAAAGTGCAGAATCAGACCTAATTGCATCTGGGTCCCTCCCAAGAAAAGGGGTCAGCTTAAAGATTAACCGGGCTCATATGACCAGTTATGTCGTCACCTTATCCACGAAGTACAAAAGCAACTTGGACCATCTTTGTCACACCAGCTGGTTCAGTTGAGTTTGTTTGGGGAAGGATTTGCCCACAGGAGCATTTGCCTCTGGGCAATTAGGAAACAGTAATAAATGCCAGGCTGTATTTGCAGGGGACTTTAAAGTTTATAAAATCACTCTGTAACTCAGTTGTAAAGGAGCCTAAAACTTCTTTAGAGGAAAGATGGGAGGAGGGAAGGAAGGGGAGAAAAAGGGGACACAAGGTCCAGGAGATGCCATGACTCATTCAAGTTCAGCATCCTGGACAGAACAGAGGCTTCAGGGGTCTGAGCCCCCATCTTTCAAACCCCAGTACAACGGGCCTTGTGGCTGCTGCCGACATGATATAGGTAGGCTTTTTTCTTTTGATTTAGAGCAGAGATCAACACAATTTTTTTTGTAAAGGACCAGACTGGAAATATAGGGTTTGTGCCCATAAGTATCCTTCTCTTTTAAAAAGTAACCACCAGGGATCCCTGGGTGGCGCAGCGGTTTGGCGCCTGCCTTTGGCCCAGGGCGCGATCCTGGAGACCCGGGATCGAATCCCACGTCGGGCTCTCGGTGCATGGAGCCTGCTTCTCCCTCTGCCTATGTCCCTGCCTCTCTCTCTCTCTGTGACTGTCATAAATAAATAAAAATGTTCAAAAATAAATAAATAAATAAATAAATAAATAAATAAATAAATAAATAAATAAATAAATAAATAAATAAATAAAAAGTAACCACCATTCTCAGTTTGGGGGAGAATCTTGGCCTATAGGCTACTTTGTCCCTGCTTTCAGAGGCCTGCCACTTAGAGATTTTCCTTTCAGCCCTCTCTAGCTTTTAGTCAGACATTTGGCTATGAGCAAGAAATGGGAAACAATCCTAACAGAACTGTGCAGAATCCATTATTTTATCCTGCAGGTCACACCCACAATGAGCCCCTCAGAAGCCAAAGCCATACTGGGATGGGGCTATGGGGTGAACTGGGCTGTACCTCTAGAATCAGCAGAGAACTGCCCTCCCGGGGCTCTGATCCAGCAGCTGGTGACAAGGGGGCTCCCAGACACCCAGGGGCGCTCCAGGGCGCCCCTCAGGAGAAAGCAGCAAAACCACCAGCCCTTTCTGGGCCACTGCACTGGCTCCAGGCGGGTGGGATTTTCCGCTGTTTATTCTAAGGGGAAATTTTGCAGCTTCACTTCCCAGCAACATACCCAGAGTGCAGGTGAGGACAGGCTCCATCAGGTGAGGTTTTAGAACCCAAGCAAAAGTGCCCAAGGGCCACCACCCCCAATGTGATTTACACTGAAGTGAGTGCTAAGGCGGAGACCAATTCAGAGTATGTGCCATCATTGGCTTACTAACTCAATAACAGGTGCTGCTTTTCATTAGAAAAACCAAACGCTTATTTTAAAACCTAGAAAGTGCCAAAAAGAGGAGGGGGGCGGGGAATACACCAAAAGCCACACTCCCAAAAACAAAACTGACTTAGACACTCTTCCCTTGGTGTTTCTTTCTACACATACTTTTCTTTAGGACGTCGTAATGAAACTAATGCAGGACTCATAGTTTGCTTTTTTCATTCAATATTCATTCCAAAGTTGGTCTCCACACTATTGGCACCCTCTTAAATGTCATTTAAGAAGTTCAAGATCCTACCAGGTCATGGACAGAACAGCTGAATCACTATAGCCAACACCTGGAATTAATAAAATACTATATTAACTGTATTGGAATTAAAATGAAAAACTTAATTAAAAAAAAAAAAAAGATGTTTGAGCCCTGAGACGCTAGGATGTTAAAGTGTAAGCTACAGAATAGTCGGCTGTTAACGGAGGTCAGCTCATGTTCTGCTCCTCTAAGTGCGGACTTTGGTATATATCTCTCCTCGGGGTAGAGTCCCAGCGAAGGAATGCTTAATCGAGTGGGATAAACATTTCTAAGGCTCCTGACATCGCGTCAGACTGTCTTCCCAGGGGGCTGTCAACACAGGGGGTGGCCATCTGTGAGGACGCCCAAGTGCACCAGTCATCCATCCCTCAGTTGGTGCCTTCTGTGTGCCTCGAACACACCAAGCGCTGAGGACATGCTGAGCAAGCCCTCCCCCAGGGCGCTAACCCAGAGCTCGCCCTTTATCCAGTTATAAATCATGGCAAAATAGGGTGTCTACCGGCATTCTGTATTTGCTTAATTGCTAGTGAGGTATAACATTTGTCCCTATGTTTGAAATTCTTTTTGAATTATGTTTTCACCCCACGTCCCTACTGGTATCAGAGGTCACATATGAAATGGCAGAAAAATCCCTTCCTGTAATAAACATACGATCCTCTTTTAAGAAAAAAAACAAAAAGCAAACTGAATACATACAAATTTTGAGGTGGGAGGGACAAGATTTTTCCTCTGTCATCAAGGCAGTGGTTTAATTGCTAAGCAAACAGAAATGTAAACCCAACTTTTGGCCAACAGGGCATTTTGGAGGCAATCACAGCCCTTCTCCGGGATGGGCCACCTTTCCCTCACAAACTTGGCTGTGCTGTTCAACTGCTCAGGCCCCTCTAGGCTCCTAGACCTTTCATGTGAACATTAGTTTAAGATCAAAATGCAAGTATTACTCAGTAGGCCATGTCATCATTCCTCTGCTCTTCCCCAAGATGCTCTGCAGAACGTTCGATCAAGATCCCCCCCTTACGCCAGGGAGAGGCTGTCCATAACCTGTAGGAGGCCCAGTGGCCTCAAAGGGCCTGGACCCCTGGAAAGGTCACCCTGCACTGTTTTGTGTTTTACACATCACAATGCTGGAGGCACCTACCTTGGCTCACAAGCTGGCCTCCCCCCTCAGGCTTCCCTCAATGGCACAGTCTGGGGTAGGAAGAGAGATCACTGTGCCTGAGGCCAAAAACACAGAGTGAATCAACTCAGGGATGCACTCACCATGGACACACAGAAGGACACGGCACTTCCTGAAAGGCCCAGGTGAAGAACAAAAAGGGGAGGCTGCGGTAGCCTACTGTCAACTCAGCTAGGCCATGGTACCAGGGTATCTGATCAAACATTATCCCAGTTGTCTCTGTGAAGGTATTTTTAGGTGAGATTGACACTTCAGTCACTAGACTCTGAGTAGATCAGATCACCCTCCCCACTTTGGCTGGGCCTCATGCAATCAGTGTAAGGTCTTAACAGGAAAAGGCTAAGGTCCCCCAGAGAAGAAGAAATTCTACCAACAGCCTGCCTCTGGACTCAAACTGCAACTCTTCCCAGGGCCTCCAGCGTGCTGACCCACCCTACAGATTTGGGACCTGTCAAGCTTCCACAGTCACATGAGCCAATTCCTTAAAATAGATCTAGACAGACAGACATAGATGGACAGGCAGTAGTTCCCCTCATCATCCATGGGATATGTTCCAAGATCCCCAGGGGAGTCCTAAAACTGCACATGGTACTGAACCCTATATATACACTATGTTTTTCCTATTCATACACACCTGGAATAACATTTAATTTATAAATAAGGCATATTAAGAGAGTAACAACACTAATAATAAAATAGAACAATTATAATAATAATCTGCGATAAAAGTTATGTAAACGTGGTCTTTCTCACTCTCTCTCAAAATATCATACTGTATTACAGTCACCCTTCTTGTGATGACAGGAACTGATAAACTGCCTGCGTGATGATGAGATAGGGAAACTGAAGGACTCCATAAAAATCTGCTTTCTGCTCCTTTTCTTGCTTCTTTTCTTGATTAGACCCATACTTCCACTTTACACCTACCTCCTGATACATAAAGCATCTGTCCTCCTTGTAAGGGACAAGGAGTTAATGACTTCATTAGAACAGGTAACGTCTGAGGAGGGACCAGGTAAGAATGACTGGAGGAAGTCACCATCTACATATTCTCATCGATGTGTTCTCCACTACAGGCACTAGACATCTCAACACCAAGATCTCCTGGCTCCAAGGAATAACACCTGGATCCTCATGTTTGTTCTAACCAGTTCCTGGAAGCCTGAGAGGTTCCAGGAACCCCCAGACCCAGAACAAGGATGAGACTCCCTCCTTTCCTTCCTGGGTCTCCGAGACACTCTGTACCTGCCCTCTCTCTATGCCTTCCATAAACTTTGCTTTCACCTCTTGCTGGCTCACATTGGATTTCTAACCTGCATGCACTCAGGGACTCCCTTGGCTGGTCCTGTGGGACCCCCCTCTAGGTCCTTAGACCTGGCCAGCCAGCGTCAATGAGATGAAGTGGGATGAAGGCGCTGTGTAGTGTAGGCATAAGCCAGTTCACTACCAACCTTGTAATGATCCATGAGGAGGAGGAGTATTTGCTTCAGGACCATGATTGGCTACAGGAAACTGAAACCACAGAAAGGTAACTGTGGCAAGTGAACTCACAGGTAAGGGGGGATCCCCTCCCCTTGGTTCTGCTTCTCTGGAGATCGACTCACACAGCAGGTCGCAACATGCAGTTCCCAGGTAGAAAGCACTCACCCCATGACCAAGAGCAACAAACGCTTCAGGGAGGTGACCCTGACCAACCCGTCAGGAGTAGAAAAAAGGCTTGTACATGAAAACATTCATTTCAGAATGGCTGATAACAAAAAAGCAAAAACAAGAACAACAGCAAAAGCCAAAGACCTAAATACTGAACATCCAGGGGCAACATCAGCAAATCGTGATGTGTTGATCTGTCAACCAACTGATAGTCCTAATTATGTAGAAATGTGGGAAATATCTGACAGTAGAAGCTTGTGAGCACAGCACAACTGACCCTTCATCCCTGCTCTACCCACTGCTCTGACAAATCTCCACTCTCTGAGGAATCCCATCCTTCCATCCGTGAAGATGGTGACTCGCATTAGCCTCCCACGGGAGCTCCTGGTGTTGTAGCAGGGATGCTTGGGGCCCGCCCGGGCCCGGCCCACCGCAGAAGAACAACAAAGTGATGCTGCTAATACAGGTACCCATGTGAATGAAGATGAGAGCAGAGATCAGAAATAGGTATCATCTCATGAGAAAGAAAAAGACTCCTATTAGAATAGACGGGACTTGAGAAGCCTAGGGCCAGAGCGGCCATGCCCCACATCTCACACCTCAGGGTCTTGGCATCTCCATGTTCCTCACTCACCAGCTGGGTTTGAAGCTGGGGGTGGTGGATGGCACCAGGCACTGCCATGCCCAAGCGAAAAGGCAAGCTAGTTCACTTGGCATTTGGAGTAAGACCAAGCACAGGAATTCTCACAGAGCAGCCAGAGAGGCAGCAGTTGACCAAAGGCCTCCGTGCAATATCCCATTAACTCAGCAATCACTCTGAAAAGCAGGTGCTGTTTTTCTCCCAGGTTTCAGATGAGGTTCTGGGAGGTAAACTCATCCAACCTAAGCCATGCAGCTAGTAAGTGAGAACCCAGGCTGTCTCGATTCCAAGATCCACACTCTTAACTAGGCTCTTCTGCTTGATGCCTTCTCGTGCATCAAGGCTCTTCCATAAACACTCATCTACTGCAACACCACCGTTAAAGCAGCAAGCTCAGGCAAAGTCCTGTTCACACCTCTGTAGATAAACACAGAAACTGCCAGCGGGTGACTCTTGTCTAGAACAACGCTGCCTCTCTCCTGAGCTTCCTGTGCTAGGAGCAAGTTAGAGATACAAGGAATATCCAAGCAACAAAAACAAAAAACACACACAAAAAAAAAAAAAAAAACAAAAACAAAAACAAAAACAAAAAACACATACATAAGGCAGGAATTTCAGAGCACCCATCTTGACACCAACTTTATAGTAAATACCTTCAAATATACTCCCTTCTGTTCATTCTCAGAAGGACAGTAAGCCCATGCTCCTTCTTCTTCAATCAAGATGAGAAAAGTGAATGATGCTCTTTACACACATAGTGTGCTTGGATTTCACCCAATACTGCCAAAAGAGAAAGCCATTAATGCACCACCCTTCATTAAAAGCTCAAGTGGCACTTACTTCTCAGGTGACCCTGAATGGCCCAGGCACTTCCTTCCTGACATGTTCCCATACGCATCATCCTCGTTGTCATCCACATCTTCATCATCAATGCTTTTCACATCGAGCTTCTGGTACCCAAACTCCCCATTCAGAGATAGAGAATCGATTTTCCATGAGCTGCTGCTCTGACTTCCGTTGGAATTTGGCCCAAAGGGGCTTTCAAAGGCAGACATGATATTGATGGAGGAGCGGTCTGAGTTCTCTTCTGAGCTCTCCCCTGCCCCGGGTATCTTTTTAAAAACATCACCAGAGTTCTGCTCCTCTTCCTCATCATCAAATGAGATAATGTTGGTCACCTTCTTTTTCTTCTTCCGCTCCTTTTTACATTTGGCATCTGGCAAAAGAAGATATGGTATGAGGAAGCAGCAGGCAAGATTAAGCCATGATTGAGCCATTTTGCCTCTATATTGTAGAAAATCCTCTACTATTCTCCTGAGAAATAAGATAAATTCAGATTTTCTTTTTTAAATCCTTGAGAAAAAAAAAAGTCTGTCTACAGGAGACTGAGCAAAATAGATGTGGGGCTCTACTTGTGATTTAAACAAACACTCCATAGAGCATACATAACAATCGTCCCTTGTAAGTACTTCAAGTCAGAGAGATGAAAGGACTTTCATTGTTTCACTTTGGAAAATACTCCTAGCTGATTAATGAGACCAAGAATATCAGTTTTGGGTGGTGGTCAACTGTTCAGCAGCCACCATTCATCCATCTCTGTAATGAGACTTCGCTGCTGCATGCATTGAGGGTGGCAACTACTTCTCCACCCCCTTGGGTGTGGGCTGGCTCAGTGCTGATTTTACCAATAGCATGCAGCAGAGATAACGGTGAGTTCTACAGCCCAGGAACCAGGATGTGCTGCACCCTCCTGGAACGCTGCCCTGAAACTCCCAGGGAAGGAAGCCAGTCTAGTTCATTAGAGCATGAGAGGCCACCTGTAGAAAAACAGATGCCCCAGCTAACAGTGAGCACTACTTCTAGGCACATAAGTGGGACCATCTTAGATCTTCCAGCTCAGCCACCAGTTCAGTGCAGCCCTATGAGGGAGCCCAGGTGAAATCAGTGGAACCATCTTGCCAACCCACAGATTCATTAAAAAATAATAAATCGTGGCTCTTTCAAGCCACTGCATTTTGGAGCTGTTTGTTACACAGCAAAGACTAAGTGAAACTGAAATCAAGGCTGCCTTTGTAACCAGTACTTACAGAAGTCAGTCTCTTCACCCATCTGAATCATCAAACTTGGCTGTGAGACACTTTGAACTGACTCTAGAAATTCCATCCCATCTAAACCAAGGTGTGACATGGTGATGCTTCACCAGTGTATCAAACACTGAGACAATGTCAAAAGCAGTGAAAATGACACTCTTTGGGGTATACAAATTCCAGCTTCTTTGTCACACAAAGCCCTCAACAGTCCTCTTTCCTATGTCATTCACCTAGGGTCTCTACTGGATAAGGAGCAGACAAGACAGATAAATCCAGCATATATACCAAAACCCCAGAAGATTCTGAGTTTTCACCATCATTAATAATTCCAAAAAGATGACCATGATTACTGCCTTGTTTAAAGGAATTTGAGAATATTAGGACTACATCCTTAAACCCAAAATTCCCTGTTTTGCTATAGCAACACTTTGAATGTCCCAGAAGGCTCAAGGCATATTACAAAGTTCTCACAAAATGGATCTTAATTCAATCAATTTTCTTTCCCCCCCACCCCACAGCCTAGAGTCAAAGCTAACTCTCCCTTTCTCCTTGGCATCCACTTAAACATCACCCTCCCCAATAGTGCACATTCTCCGTAGCACCCATGCATTGCTTCCATCCCATTTATCAGAAGGATCATTACTTACTTGTAGAATTCATCATTAAGTATCTATCCTTACCCAACCCAAGAGCCTGCAGATAAAATGCTAGAGATCTTCCTGGTTCACTGCCAAGCACACAGAATGCAGTGAATGAACCCATGAATGAAGGGAATGAAGGAATAAATGAGTGAAGATCAAGCTCATCTGGCTTCATGAGACCAACACACCCTCACAGTCTTTTTGCTGTCATTGAGCCGAATGCTCTCCCACCCTATGGTCTTCACATCTCAACAAGGGTCTCAGTCCCTTCCAGAGGAAACAGGGGGAAGAAAAATATACATGAGTATGAACTGAAAATGCAAGTGCGTGAGACTTCATTCCCCTTGGCACTCTCAGACCACAAGTTGTGTCCCCCTCGGCCATGGTCAGCCATCCTCTGACCCGACCCCGCTGTTCAAGGTCCCACCCCCTTCTCACTCACCAGCACTGACGTGCTTGGACACGACAGGCAGGGGGTCGGTGTCCTGTTCAGGTTTGATGAGGATGGAGACAGCAGAGGATGCTGTGATCTCCCTGAAAAGGCTGCTCACTCCTTGTGTGGATTCCTTCAGCAAGGAGGTCACATTCTGTGTTGACTCCTTTAAGAGGTCCGAGACGGTGGGAGCAAACTTACTCTGCCCATTCAAATCCTTGTTGTCGATGTTAATTGCAAAGAGGATAGAGTTCAGACCTGCCCAAAAAAGGGAAAAGTCTGGAGTGTCTACCACAGGAAAGTCACACCTCCAACACAATAAATGAGTGGCAAACAATATAGTACACAAGAGGGGACACCCTGATTTTAAGCACGAATTTAAAAACCTCCCACAATATGGGGTCAGTAGAGATCAGCTATCACAGGAGCTAAGTCTTTCCAAATAGTCTCCCTATTAGTCAAAAATAAATAAGGGATCAACCCCAGGCTGATAAGACATAAGTTCTGAGGTCAGACAGCCTGGGTTAGATCCCACCACTGCCACTTTCTAGAGACCTTGGTCAAGCCACATACAACCTGAGCTTCAGTTTCCTTAGCTGGAAAATGGGGATGAGAATATCTCTTTCACAGGGTATTAAAGACAATCACCCACTAAAAACAGTTCAGCAAACAATCAAAAATGTGCACCAATAGCATTACTAGTATCACTTCAGGCAAAAGCTTGCACTGGCCTACACAGGAAATCACAGTCAAAGCCTGACTTTTCCTCATCAATGGGACAAGACGAATGTAACTCTCTCTCAGTACTTGGGACTTAGCATAAACCTTCAAGAAAGAAAAAAAAATAGAGGTAAGGAAAGATTTGAAAGAAGCAAGTTACCCATTTCTGTTGGGCTCACCCTTTGAATGAGAGTCAAAAGATAAACAATCTAACAATTTGCCAACTAACATCAATCCAGCCTTTCCATATTGACAAATCATGTACATGACTCTTCACCACAATTGATTTTCTCACTGTCCTATGAAAGCAATTCCCATGCTAACAGGATCCCCACCTCACAGAGGAGGGAAGTAAAGTTAACAGAGCTCACAGGACCTGTCCCAGGTCAGGAGCCAGGAAAGGGTAGAGCCAGGTGTCAAAGCCAGGTCTTCTGCCTCCAATTCCCCAGGCCGTTCAAGGCCACAGCCAAAACCCCCAACCCTATGCTTTCCCTGCCAGGATATCCAACTCAAGATAAATGGACTCAATGACCAATGCCACTAAATAAAGGACAGTGACAAGTAACTCATTAAGTAGGGGAGGAGTAAGGAAAATCACAGCCTCCTTTGGAGTTATAAATTCCCAGCCGACTGCTCACCAAGCTTCAAGGACCCATCACTCCTGGCCTGAGCCAGGCTTACCTGCTGCCATGGTAGGAAGCATGCTAGATCTTTCTTCATCCATCACAAAAGACCAGTCTTCATAAAAAGTGCTGCAAGTTGAAAGAGAAAGGGAAAAAGTTCTGAACAGTGGTTCTCTGCATCCATCAGCCCAACAACTCCCTTACATGGTTCCCTAAAAATCTGTGCCTGGTCATCCAAGGTCTCTGCCAGGCTGAAGCTTCTGGTTATAAACAAAGGATTGAACGTATGATGAATTCCTCATTCATCCCCTGAGCTTGAGTATACTGAAATAGGCATGAGATGGAAACTTGGTTATTTATGAAGCAGCAAAGAAGGGCACAAATGGAGGGGTGGCATCCAGTCAAGCAATCTCTCTAAGACATAGGCAGGAAATCCAAGCTGGCTCCCTAGGTGCCATGACCGGGCTACCACAAGAGACAAATTCAGAACTAGAGTTCCATGGCTCCATCAACCAGAGCGTTTGTATGTAATAACTGCTTGGGCTGCAGACCCGAAAGTCCAAGTTAGCCCTGGAAAGGGCTGGGAAGACCAACGGGCCCCACAACCTCAACCGGCAGAAGGAGAGAGGTCAGCAAGGCATCCAGGGCTTGTCCAAGCTCATCTGGCAATAATGGGACAGTCAGGGCTCTGAAGCAGGTGCCCCAGTCCAGCTCCCTAGCTCTTTACCTGACCCCTGCTAAGCAGTTACAAGCGAATGCCCTCAATCCCTGACTTCCCTACGAGGTCAGAGAACTTTCAATTAGTGGAGACAAAGCTCACAGGCTAAAGCAGGGTCAGCGGCGAGGGACCTACAGTGCAGCATGAGATGGGACGTATTCACCGCCGAAGGGACTGAGTACAACAGACAGAACAAAGGAACGCCCCACTTCTGATACACTTACCCAGCAGTGTCGGTGCAAGCGCAAACTACATGTTCAACCTGGCACTGCCACTCTACCTCCAATTCCCAACACTGTGATTCTTTAATAATCTGGGCCAGTTTCCGTGCATGTAAAAGAATTTGGTTTTCCCACATCTAGTTAGATAAGTGGCTAGAGATTCAGCTATGTTCAACTGTGATTCTAACAGCTGGATTCACTCTAATTGCTCATCATTACAGTCGACCTTGATAATGAGTTGTACAACTCTGAACTACTTGCAAATGATTTGCTGGAAAAAGCTTCGTGGAAATTCGTTTTAAGAAAGAGGAGTATGTTCTCCTCAACTAAAACTGCTTAATGCTCAGGGTAGGGTGGCACCCAGACATTCATAGCTTCTGGGCTCATACCTAAGCGTCACACAGGTGCAGTCAGCACAGTGGCCCCACAGCCCGAGCATACAGCCAGACAAGGCACTACAGGCAATGTCAGTGGGAGAACTTCAGGAGTATTTGTCAGAATCTTTGTGCACAATCCAGAACACCAAATGAATTGCTGGTAGACAGGTGACCACGAGCAGCGCACACACACAAACAGATGAGGAGACAAGCCAGGGAACACAGGGCAGCATATAAAACCATGGGAATGCATCACGGCATGAATGAAATACCAGCTTATTGAATTAAATGAAATTAATTCACTCAAATTAAATCCTCACTGTTGAGGATCCAGACACTGCTAATGTGGAAGCTATTCAAGGAACCAGCGCAGGACTGATCACTGTCCCTCTGCACCAGCAGGTGACAAAACACATGTCTAGTCCACCATTCTCAGACAGTAAATAACAGCCACTGACATAGAGTCATTGTTAACATCATGAGTACAGGAAAATGTCAGCACTGTCACATGTTTCTGAGAGGAACATGGCTGACAGTACTACAGTTGATGCATATTCAGTACCCTCCCCCCAGTGCTATGAGACAGCACATGCCTCACCTTGCTGAGCCAGGCTATGGCCATGTGATTTGCTGGCCAATGAAGTGTGAGTGGAAGTGAAGTATCTCTCTGGGCAGAAGCTTCAAAAGCCAGTGTTCAGTTCAACCACAGCCCCTTTTCCTACCTTGACAATCACAAAAGCATTTGTCAAGATGGAGCCTATGTCAGCCTGGGACCCTGGGATGGGAAACCCCGACTCATCCATGACAGACATGCAGCAGGGGGAAGAAGTAAACCTGGCTGTCTCAAGCCACTGAGGGTTTTATGATGTTTGTTAGAGCAACATAAACTGACCTATACTGATAGAGTGAACTGTAGGTTTACGATCAAGGGGGGAAAAAAGAAAACATCATAAAATAGTTTTTTGGGTTTTTTCCTTTTATTTTTTAAGATTTTATTTATTTATTCATGACAGAGAGAGAGAGAGAGAGAGAGAGAGAGAGAGAGAAGCAGGCTCCGTCCAAGGGATCCCGGGTCTCCAGGATCACACCCCACCCCAAGGCAGCGCTAAACCGCTGGGCCACCGGGGCTGCCCTGTTTTTTTGTTTTTTAAATAACAATTGACTTTTCTGCCCAGCACAAAACTTCCTTATTTCTTTCAGTCAGTTTGGGATTAACCTCAAAAACAAATAAACAAACAAACCAGAAGGAATTGCAAAGAACCCAGCACAAAGGAAAAGCAAACACAAAACAGCACTAAATCCCCAATTTAGTCTGAAAGCAGCCCAAATTAAAATTTCACCAAGTGAAGAGCAGGCTGTGCCCTGGGACAACAACTCTCTCCACATCCCACACCTAAATAACAATAAGCCTTTATGGAGTACTTGCTGGATGCAGGTGTCATGCAAGTCCTTTATGAGCATTCATTCTCTTGCTTATTCTCAGATCATCTGTGCACAGCGAATAAACTGGGACCATAAAAGGGGAACCTGGGTGCCCCCAACGGGGAGACCAGGATGCAAACCCAGGAGGTCAGTTTCTGCAATTCCAACCTGTCAGTTATGGTTATGCCTCCCCCGAAGCCCATCCCACGTACCTGAGCCTGCTACGGTCGGCCAGGAGCATGTGCAGGTAGCGCTCCAGAGAGTGTTCATTGAGGGCACAGCGCAGCCAGGCCCGGCCGCGGCCCACATCCGAGGCAATGTGGTGCAGGGAGTAGAAGCGAGGCAGCTCGTGCTTGCTGAGGACCTCCTTCACATAGAACCAGAACACCGGCTCTGCAGAGACAGGGATGAGTATGGTAGCACTTGGCCTGGGACGCACATCGTTCTAGAGTGACGTTCCCTAGGCATTTTTCAGGACTTTGAGTTCTTTCCTTAGCACAGAAAAGGAAGATACCATAGAGTATAATTTTGCACCTGGGTTTGTTTCTTTACTTGTCTAGATCATGAACGTTTTCCTGTCACATTTAAAGATCTTTGAAAACATGATTTTTGATGACTTCCCAGCCAAACATATTTAAGTATTTCTATACTTCTGGGAACATGATATATTGCCCATTTTCCCTACATACTGCTTTGAACATCGTTGTCCATAACTGTCCTCATTTCAAGTTCCTTAGAAAAGATTTCCATATGTCTGAGAATAGGAACAGATTTAAGGCTTTAATGGAAAGCTAGGAAAGTTTGTTTGTTTGTTTTTTTTTTTAATTTTTATTTATTTATGATAGTCACAGAGAGAGAGAGAGAGAGAGGCAGAGACACAGGCAGAGGGAGAAGCAGGCTCCATGCACCGGGAGCCCGACGTGGGATTCAATCCCGGGTCTCCAGGATCGCGCCCTGGGCCAAAGGCAGGCGCTAAACCGCTGCGCCACCCAGGGATCCCGGAAAGTTTGTTTTTATCCACAATGTAGTTACTGGATCTCCTTACATCCCACCTTTTTCATCCACATGCACACAGATTTATTCATAATTTTCACTCTAGTATATACCTCATGTTGTGATCAACTTTCATCACATAAGCTCATCAAGCCTTTTCCATGCTGTCAATAATAACCAGTAACATCAGCAAGGGCTGCTCCTGTGTGCAGAGCACCAGCAAAGTACCAGCCACTGCACTGAGGCCTTGACAGCCGTCCGCACTCCTCATAAGCAGTTATGTCATCTCTATGTCAAAGACAAGGTCCGAGGCCTGGCCAAAGGGTCAGTAAGCGGTGTGGCAGAAGGAGGCCTCGGAGCTACATGACTGCAAAGCACTAACTCTGACAGCCTTGTGTGGGGACGGAGGGCTCTACCCTCTTCAAGATAATCGTGTTCACACCTGCTCAGTATCCCACGGGAGAAAATGCTGAGTCTTTGCGGGCAGATGGGAATTCTCATCCAGAAGCTAAATAAGCTAAAAGACCCCTCTGAGAATGAAACAAGATCTTTCAACATTCCTTCTAAAAGAATGTAAATACACATATCTCCATTAAATGGACACTGGCTTAAGTTCACTCAAATGATTCAGTTCAGCTCAGGTAGCATGGACTACATTCGTAATGGGAGCCACGGACCGGCCACAGCTGTTGGATGAACAGGCCACAACAAGGGTTCATCCTTAACAAAGCTTCCAGTCTAGCAGGCTGGGCGACTGGGAAGAGATCCATCAACAGAATGACCTTGGCAGCTCACTCAGCCATGCCACCCTTCGGATTCCTCTCCCATAAAGTAAGCCCCAAAGTATAGAATCATCCAGAGATACTAGGGTGACTGGAGAAAAGGGAAGTAGAGGCTGAGCACGCTGGTCAGACCATGATGACCAACCACCATCTGCTTAGTGACTACTTTCTCAAATGAGAGCGACTGCATCGTTTCCTCTTCTCCTTTTCCTGATAATGGCAAATAAATGCACATGTATGCATATCTGTGGATGAAGCCAACCTCTGAATCAGTTTGAATAAATATCTCAGGAATGACTGGGGAAACCAACAGTGCGGCTCATTTAGGACTACGTTCTGTTTCAACCCCTAAATGCCACTCACAAATCCCCTTCCCGAACCCATGAGATCAGTCATGTGTAACAGCCTTTTTTCCACTCAAGGCTTCTCTCAGAAACCAGGACGGGGGAATGGTGAGAGCAATACCGTGGGCCAGCAGGCCAAGAACTTGTTTTGAAACATGCCAAACAACCATCTGGATCTCTATCATGATTCAAATCAGGTGACTCTCACCTGCATCTGGTCTTTCTGGAGAACTGCCGTGACCTCCCTCTGACCTTGAATGCACACGAGACACTTAACGTGTGTTTTCACCTTTCAATTTTGCAAATTGCGTAGTGCTACAGAATCCGTCTAAAGCCTGCCAAAGCGATGCCAACGATGATAAGAATTATCCCAGCAGGGCTCCACTTCCACTGCCAGCATTAATACGGTCTATTTCAAGTGCAGCTCACCTGCCACTTAACGCTTGCAGTGTCCGTAATTTAATTTGGGGCTATATACCGATCTCTTATTGCTCTGAAACCAGGGGGTAACTCCAGAAGTGGGTGAGGGTTTCTGGTTCTCCGAACACCTGAACACCATTTGCCCACAAGAACAAGAGCCTCGGAGAGGCAGTTGAGGCAAGCCACCTCCAGGGACACTTGTCAACAGAGGGGGACTCTAACATTACAGGTCTGCTGGTAAATTTTCTTGCAGGCCTAGACTGTAAGAGATGCTGAGATATTCTGGAGGACAAAAACCCGGACACAAATTCTAATTCAGGCACTGTATGACCTTGGGCAACTTTTTTTGTCCTTCATCTGTAAAATGGGGATCGCAGTACCTACCTTTAATTTATGATGAGGGGGGAAAAATGAGAAAATAAAGCATATGTGTAAAGTGCTTCATGCCAAGGCAGCACAGAAAGCAAAAAGCACCCCTTCCCTTTACCCCTAGTAGTTGCATCCCCCTTTCCTAGGAGAACAGCACCCCACCTGGTTCCCTGTGAAGTTGCCTTCAGCACTATGCACCTCTCCTCCCACAGTGCTGGACAAATAACCCAGACTGGACAATCACTCGGCCAAGCAGAATGTGTGCTGCAACTGGCCTCATTCAACCCACCCTTCTCCTGCCCTGGTTTGTTATTTTGAGCACCGTGATTTTTTTTTGTATTAATTTTGACTTTTTAAAAATATTGCATGAAAATGTTATGCCTCTCAATTGCTGAGTTTTTTGGTGCTGGGACCTGGACCACAGTGTTCTCCTCACAACTTCTACCTGAACCACCAGAGGAGAGACCTTGTCTCCTTAGAGAACTGAAGACAGGAAACAATGGTCTAATGGCCAAACCTGGCCTACTACTTGTCTTTGTAAGTGAAGTTTTATTGGAACAGTCATGCCCATTTGTAGACATAGTGTCTGTGGCTGCTTTCCAGCTACACAGTCATAGCTGGGAAGTTGCTACAGACACCTAAGGCCCACAGAGTCCAAAATACCTACTATCTCATCCCTTAAGGAAGAAGTTTGCCATCCACTATTTTAGAAGTAGGTGCTCTAATAATCATGTAAACCTGGAACCACCTTCCCTCCCTTTCATGTAGAGTATGCCCACCTGGGAAAGACACCTACCCAGACAGAAGCAGGGCTGAGAGGCAGAGACAGATGTGGGGGATGCTGAGCCCCTAAACCCAGTTCTCCCTCCAGTCTTCTTAGTTCCTTGAGGTAGTAATGCCCTTTTTTGCTGAAGTTGTCTAAGTGGCTTGCTGTCACCTACAACCAAAAGCCTGATGCAATGAGAGAGGGTATTCTTCAGTCATCTGATAATCATTTACAGAGGAGGGGCAACCCTCCAGGCACTAAGCAGGGCCTACGTGCATACAAGTGACAAATGCATCCCTCAAAAATAAAAAATTTTTAAAAATACCATGGCTCAATGAGAAACAGAAAACCAACTACAAGGAACTAGGCTCTTAATAAACAAAGGCTTAATTTTCTCACAGATTTAGTCTGGAGGTAGACAGCTGATTCAAAGGCTCTGTCATGGGCAGAATTTCCGACCTCTTGACCTTCACCTCACTGTCACAGAGAACTGCCACCACCCTGGGTATCCCATCGACAATCGGAGCAGAAAGAAAGAGGACAAGATAAAGCCAGCTCTATCACTATCACCTTTTTTAAGAAAAGGATAAGTAATCTGAGAAAACCAAGAGGAACAGAGATCTAGAATGTCAAGACTGGCTGAATCACTCATGATCCATCACCCAGGGGATATCCCATGGCCCCGAGCAAAATCAAGGCTCTGTTAAGCCAAAGAAGAAATGGGGAAAACTAACAGAATCACCCATACGTGCCATCAAGGATTCCAGGAACATAAGGCAACCAAGTGCTCCCTTCTAAACCAGCCTCAGGCTTAGGTAACCCCAAGGGCCCCTCAAACCCCAGTCACATCCAAATCTGGAGGAGCCTGACTACAAGACACAAAAAGATCAGCAAAGCAGAGTTCCTGACTAGAGGCCGCAGCTTTGTCACTCAGCCATCTCCTAACCAGCCACAGGACTGCCTTCTGAAACTAGAACTCAGGAAGTGTGGTTTAAACATCACATAGTAAAGACTTCTTAAAAGTCTGTAAACGTGATACTTTTTTTTTTTTTTTGCTTTCTAAAAATTGTGGTAAAATATACATAATAAAATTTAGCACTTTAACCATTTTTAAGTGCATAATCCAGGGGAATTAAGTACATTCGTGGTGTTGTGCGACCATCACACTATCCATTTCCAGAACTCTTCCATCATCCCAAACAGAAACTCCATACCCAGGAAATGATAACTCCCTCATTCTCCCCTCCTCCCGGCCCCTAAGGCTCTCTATTCTCCTTTCTGTCTCTATGATTCTGACAATTCTAGATAGTTTGTATCAGTAGAATCATACACTATGGGACCTTTCATATCTGGCTACTTTCACCTATCAGAATGTTTTCAAGGCACATCCACGTTCTAGTATTTCTCAGTATTTAATTTCTTTCTATGACTGAATAATACCCTACTATGCATATATACCACCTTTTTATTCATCCATTCATCTGCCAAAAGACATTTGGGTTATTCTATCATTTGGTTCTTAGAATAATGCTTCTAGGTACATTCATGTATAAGTATGTTTGAGTCCCTGCTTTCAATTCTTTTAAGTCTGTATTTAGGAGTAGAATTGCTGGATCATACAGTAATTCTAGGTTTACCTTTTTGAGGAACCACCAAACTATTGTCAATGGTGGTTACACCATTTTACATTGATGTATCTTTTGTTTGTTTTTGAGATGAGATTGTCTTTATTTCTCTGCCACTGAAATTAAGTCCACTATTAATTCCCTTCCAGTTAGAAAAAAACTGGGATCCCTGGGTGGCACAGCGGTTTGGCGTCTGCCTTTGGCCCAGGGCGCGATCCCGGAGACCCGGAGATCCCGGTGCATGGAGCCTGCTTCTCCCTCTGCCTGTGTCTCTGCCTCTCTCTCTCTCTGTGACTATCATAAATAAATAAAAATTTTTTAAAAATTTTAAAAAAACTAAACTTCCCAATTAAAGGTTAACATAGCCACTTCCAGGTTTATTTTTTAATTGTGGTAAAATTCACTGAATATAAAATTTACCATTTTTAAAGTTTATAATTCAGAACTTGATACATTTTTTAAAGAACAAATAAATGCACAATAATCTGAGATATTGAATTAATTTTGAAGACTCCAGTCTATTTAAATCTAAAAACTAAACATCGGGCAGCCCAGGTGGCTCAGTGGTTTAGCACCGCCTTCAGTCTAGGGTGTGATCCTGGAGTCCGGGATCGAATCCCACATCAGGCTCCCTGCATGGAGCCTGTTTCTCCCTCTTCCTATGTCCCTCCTTCCCTTCTTTTCTCTCTCTCTCTCTGTTTCTCTGTCTCTCATAAATAAATAAAATATTTTTAAAAATAAAAACTAAACATCCCTACTGACTCCACAGAACAAGGGCCAATTAGCTTGGTGGAGGTAGGTGGAGATCAGAAGAACAGACAAGACAAGGAGGATGATGAACTGCCACTCACTGTCCATCCATGGCTTGGCTCCTCTCCCACCTCTGGGCTTCCATCCTGTTCCACTCTCCACCTTACTCACCCTGCTACAGCCTCACCCATCCCCTTGATGCTCCTCTGACACGCCAAGCATGCTCCATCTGACACCTGCTCAGCCATGAACAGAAACCACACCAGGTAGTCCACTGAAGGAATTTAACACAGGGCATCTGTTACAAAGACTCTGGCAGGGCTACAAAGCCAAATAGGAGATAATGAGGCCACCTAAAGACTACTGATGCCAGAAAGCCAATCCATCCCTGAAGCCAGAGGAACAGAAGGAAGAGGTAGTATAAAGAGTATAAGAACTACATGAAAGGGGATTTAATAGCAGAGTTAATTTCAGTTGCAGAGAAATAAAGGCAATTCCATCTCTACTCAAAAAAAAAAAAAATTACCAATGTAAAATGGTACAGTCACTGTTGACAACAGTTTGGTGGTTCCTCAAAAAGGTCAACACAGAGTTACTGTACAATCCAGAAATTCCAGGCATACATACAGACCCATCAGGCAACAGCTGGACTGTGGCAGAGGCACCAGGAGGGCAGGGAAACAAGAACACCATGGCCTGACCCAGGGGGCCACATGGGACATCTATGGACCACAGAGGAAGCACAGCACTGCTAGACATGCCTCCTGAAGCTGGGAAGAAATGCTCTAGCCTCCCTCTTCCTCTCACCTTCTAAACCCATCACCACCTCCCTCTGGCCGAACAGGAAGACAGTGAGCAAGGGGGCCTGGGAAACAGACTCTGCAGGGAAAGGCAAAGAATAAATGTGAGAGCAGAGGCAAGTGACTGTAAGCTTTCAACTTGTTGAACTGCAAAGGATTCCTTCCCCAGGTAACAGCAGAGCTACTCCCCTTATTCCCTGATGTCTCTACTGAAAAGTCCCATAAAGAAGGCTGCTGACCACTCCATGCAAAGGAGTGAACGCCCACACCCTCGCAAGCTACTAGTTGCTCATCAAAATCTCTCTTCCTGAACCCCTAGACACTTCCCAGCCTGCCTGTGGCGGCCAGGTGACTCAAAGTCTCCACCAACCCAGGTGCTTTTCGCAGGCTTGACTCATTCATTCCTGTCTTCTGCCTGGCCCCCGAAGTTGGCAGTCCTGAGCTCTAACAACTCAGCATAGCACACCTGGCATTCACCCACGGTATACAAGAGTCTACAGCACCTCCTTTATTACAAAGTGGGAACCTTCTCTAGTGCCAAACGAAGGACTTCTAAAGCTTGTGTCTTGTCTCTTTTTAGGGATGTTCCCCATCCTTTGCTGAAGGTCATTTTCATGCCGACAGGAACAAAGCAAAGGATCCATGGATCCAACAAGCCAGATAATTATGGACTAAAAATTGACAACTCTGAGGCCAAATTTACCAGAGTTTTAATTTACTAGACCTTAGGATCAAACATCTTTAAAACAGCCAGAGGTCACTCCTGGCCAAAAGGCATCAGTCTGCCTATATGAGATCCTAAACTGCTGGGACAGTTTCATGCCTCTGGGTAAGTAGCCCAAGCCCTCGGCCACCCCAGCTGTCACAGACCCTCCCCAGGACTCTACGGACAACCCCATAATCTAGGAACTCGCTGATTAATACCTAGCCGGGAGGCGGGTAGCGCCCTGGCTATGGCTCTCTCCCTAAGCCAGTGGTTCCCAACCAGCTGTTAAACATTCTCATCAGCACCCCTGGACAGAGCACAGTATTTTCTTTCTACCTTCCACTGACATCCTTCCCAAGTCTCTTGCACCAGAGCTAGCTGATTTGCAAGTTCATGAATACAGCAGAGAGACAAAGAGAGGGAACTGAAAGCTGTGCAGGGATGGAAGGGCGGTGGAGTGGACTTCCCCTCACAATCAAAAGGATGGGCCCAGGCTTCTCCTGGCCCATGAAGCTTCTCCAAAAATACTTTTCTACAGAAATGAAATTGTTACCCAAGGTGACCCAATGAAGCAAAATATAAATTCTGCTCTGAGTTAAAATGCAATCAACCATTTTCAAAAATCCCCACTGAGGATTAAGGAAGTCCAGTTCTCTAATTTTACAGTTGGGTATGTATTAATACCACCTGCTTTCAGCTGATTATAAAAGAAGATGTGCACACAGCAGAGGGTGGGGTCTGGCTTCCAGGGACAAGAAAGCAGCAGGACCAGTCCTCAAGTCTGGGTCCTGGAGTCATTATTTTGAACATCCGTTTTGGTGGCCAGGGACCTTGCAATACATTGGAGCTATGAGGAAGAGTGATAACAGATCTGGTCCTTGACCATCAAGAGAGACAGTCACAAAAACAGATAGTGCCATAAATAGGTTTGATAAGAGGAGGACTCAAGACTAATGAGGGCTGGGGAGGGGGAGGCAGAAAGGAGACATGCAGAGGAGGGGCACAGGCCAGCTGAACTGGGTAAGGAGCTCATGAATGACTTCTTGGGAGGAAATCTGAGATTTCAAGAAAGAAGAGATCAAAATCACATTCACCTCCATTTGAATGGCTAGTATCAAGAAATAAATACATGAAAACAACAAATGTTGGCAAGGATGTGGAGAACTTGGAACCCTCGCACACTGCTGGTGGGGACGTACAACGGCATAGTCACTACAGAAAACAGTATAGCAGGTCTTCAGAAAGTGAAACACAGAATTACTATCTGATCCAGCAATTCCACTTCTGGGTACTTATTCAAAAGAACTGAAAGCAAGGATTTGAATAGTTATTTGTACAACCTGTATTCATGGTAGCATTATTTAGCAGCCAATAAATGGATGTCCATTCACAGATAAGGAAATAAAGTGGTGTGTGGGTGTGCATACACACAATAGAATATTATTCAGCCTTAAAAAGGAAGGAGGGGATCCCTGGGTGGCTCAGCGGTTTGGCACCTGCCTTCGGCCCGGGGCGTGGTCCCAGAGCCCCAGGATCGAGTCCCGTGCCAGGCTCCCTCCCAGCCTGCTTCTCCCTCTGCCTGTGTCTCTGTCTCTCTCTCTCACTCTGTATCTCTCATGAATAAATAAATACTTTTTTAAAAAAGGAAAGAAATTCTCCCATACTACATGAACCTTGAAGACATTATGCTAAACAACATCAGCCTTAGGTACATGGAGTATATAAGTGAGCCTCACTCACATGAAGCACTTAAGATAAATCATAGAGTACGAAAGCCAGGGGCTTGGGGCAGAGAGAATGAGGAGTCAGTGTTTAATGGGGATGGACTTTCAACATGGGAAGATGAAACGGTTTGAGAGATGGAAGGTGGGGATGGTCATACAATGTGTACACTTAGAATGATTTAAATGGTCACTTTCATATCATGTACACTTTGCCACAATTTAAAAGAGAAAACAGAAGTTTGAGTTGGTAATATGTGAACAAGAATTGGGGAGGGAGGAGGGAGTGGAAGAGTAAAAGCAATGAACACGTCCAGATTTGATAGCTTCAAATGTAGAAACCAAGCATGCTGTTCAAAATGTAGGATTTAAACACCGAAACTGGTCCCTGACAATGAAGAGACAGTGGTACTGAACACCTTCTCCCCTAGACTGTCTAGTATTAACACTTTAATTGCTCAATTATGAAGCGGTCCCAGGGGTTCCCCGGGCAAGGGCTCTGGCAGTAGGGCAACATGGAGGACTCAGGTCACGGTTTCTTTACCACCTGGTTGGAAGTGTTGCAATGCCCTACCTGCAAGCTGCATGTTAGTCCTGGGTGTGGGGTAGAGTTTAGAGAAAGAGCAGAAACAGACAAAGCTGGTAGAGGACAGATCTTGGGACCCAGGTCAAGGAGTGTGTCCCCTGCCCCATCTCTGAAGAGAAACATGACAGTGCTTTAAGTAGAGGGCGGGGAACAGGTTGGTCACTGAAGAATCCCCAACCCTCAGCCTGGCACAATGTGCAGAGTGGATCAGGGAGGATGGAGATGGAAGGCAGAAAGACAAAATATGGCAGAGGGAAAGGACAAAGAGGCTGTAAGGAAAACCAAGGGCTGTCCAGGAAAGCCGAGGAAAGGGTAGAGCCATAGGTTAAGCCATAGGTTAACACAGGAACCAATGGAGCTGAAGATGAGGATTCAGTTGTGAAACCTGCAATAAGCCTATGGTGCATCCAAATAGACATGGAAGAGAAAGGGCCCCAGGAAATGATGTGGACTGCAGGTAGAACTTCGAGTCATCTGCACATGGAGAGCAATTTTCACCAAGGAATTCAGACAGGATGTGTATGCACAGAAATGAGAGGCAACAAAAGAATCCGCAGATGAATGATATTTACTATTTGAGGGTGTAGAAATGATATATAAGAAGGATGAACAAAGAAGCAGCAAGTATCCCAGGAGGTCGTGGCACTGCAGAAGAGAGGGGGGATTGGTGGGTCAACATCGGAGGGTCCTTGGTGCCAAGGGCTGCTGAACAGGCAAGGAATATTAGACTTAAATTTTACAGGACAGACAGCTAGCTCAATGATAGCAGGTGTGTCTCTGGTATGTTCTGAACCAGGCCTACGACCTTGTAATGGACTGCCACCACATAACCTCATGATGATCCATCAGTCATTAACAAGAACATCAAATTACAAGGTTTTGCCATGAAATGGCAGTACTCTGGTCTGAATGTGTCCCTCCAAAATTCCTATGTCAAAATCCTAAAGATGATGGTGTTAGGATGTGGGGCCTTTTAGAGGACCCTGACATCATGAAGATAGTCTTCATGGAATGGGATTAGTGCTCTTATAGAAGAGGCTCCAGAGGGATCCCTTGTCCCCTTCCATCATGTGAGGACACAGTGAGGAGGCAGGGGCTGTGGACCAGGAAGAGGGTCCTCACTCAACCGTGCTGACACCTTGATCTTAGACTTCCCAGCCCCCAGAAATATGAGAGGTAAACTGCTGTTGTTGATAAGCTCCTAACTCTGTGGTATTTTGTTATGGCAGCCCAAATAGACTACAACAGGCACTAACTGCAATGTTTCGTTCTCCTTTCTCCAATAGAAGGAAAAATACTTTGCTTTTCCATACTGCATTCTGCATTGGTGACTCTAGGCATCCAACATCTGCAAAACCCTCCAATTCCAAGTCACGCCTATGTAAGTCTCAGTCACTTTTAATTCATTTTCATCAAATCTAAAAATCAATCTTTGTTCTTTTCCTTCAAATTTAATCACTTCCTTTGTAGACCTCTGCTGGTATAAGGTATCTTGGCAATCATGAAATACAGTACTGTGCAAACTAAAATAATAAAATATGAATATATTTTGATTGAAATACTGATATATTTCCAGATGCTATGCTAGGAGATAGGAAGTCAGAGGAAGTAAAACAGACATGATGCCCTGGGGTCCCAAAGTTTACCATCTAGTCATCTAGGTAAAGAGACAACAGACAAGTGAATATAGTGTGATAAAGTAAAGTGGAATCCCCTGTCCTTGTTCCCTAAGACAGGGATTACCAAACTTCTCTAGAGGGCTGAATATTAGGTACTTCATACCTTATGGGACAAATGATCAGTTACAACTGCCTAAAAGCTGCCATGCAGAGTAAGTAGATGAACATGTGTTGCTGTGTTCCAATAAAACTTTATTTATAAAAATCCATGGCAGAAAAAAAAAAATCCATGGCAGGACACAGTTTATCCACCTCTGCTCTAAGTGATTATAACTTACAATACTTGCTGCTTCATTTACTCATGAATTCAAACTGGGGAAGAACATGATCTTTCAGAGAGTCCCCTCCTGGAAACAATATGCCATTATGAATAAAATAGTAGGAGCTTCAGAATCACAATCACTAAGACCTAAGGCCAAACCCTGGCTCTGCCATACTTATTACATCTGGAGTATTAAGAAAATTCTTAGAGCCTCATTTTCTTCATCTATCATTCACTATGCATAGTCATTTCAGAAATAAAATGGAACAATAACAAATCCCCTGGCTCACAGGAGCTGCTCAGTATGTCAAGAAATGTTTGCTTGACATTGTCTATGTTTGCTGCTCAGCAAACAAGAAAGCCAGGCCTATGGTCAGCCAATTCATCAAAACAGAGAAACACCCAGGTTTCATTTCCAAGATTAACTTAAGTCTAAAGACATAGGTATAGAGGTGGTTAATTCAGAAGACCCTACCAAGGTACATCTTTCTGAGCTGCCGTACTGGCTTTTGTCCTCAGATTTGTCCCCCTTCAAAATCTCAAGACCATTGCTATAGCTTCAAATGTCACAGTCTCATGCAACAACCCAACACCATAAAATAAGTCTTAGGCCTCCATTCAAAAAGCAAAAATAGGGAAGCCTGGATGGCTCAGCAGTTAAGACTCTGCCTTTGGCTCAGGGCGTGATCCTGGAGTCCTGAGATCGAGTCCCACATCGGGCTTCCTGCATGGAGCCTGCTTCTCCCTCTGCCTGTGTCTCTGCCTCTCTCTTCACTCTCTCTGAATGAATAAATAAATAAATCTTTAAATAAATCTTTAAATAAATAAATAAAAATAAAAAAATAAAAGCAAAAATATTTCCCAGATGGCCCTCAGCAGACTCCTTCCTTCCCCTTGGTCAGAATTATGTCCCATGTCTATTCCAAAAGCAACTACTGGCAAGCTGATAATTATTAAGGTTGGCCTGATCTGATCTAGATTCACTCCCCCTGGAGCTAGCTTCAGGCCTGAAGCTCTTGAAAACCCAACATGTGAACAAAATCAGAATTCTATTAGCAAGAAAGAAGGGGGAGAGCAGTTTCTGCTATAATTATTCACACTAACCTGCGTAACTGAAGAGAGAGTTACACAAACTGCAGGACCAGACTCTAAAATGCAGATTCCCGTTGTATCACCACCAAATCAATGATTTGTGTAGATAAATCCAGCCACTTGTCAAAGCAAGAGAAAACAGCTCCCCCGGACACAGCAGACTTTCACTTCTGGGGTTTGAATCCCAAAGGAGACACACTGGGTAACCCCACCCCCCAAGCCTCTCTGGGTCCTGCATAACCCACCTGCCAGAACCATTCAAGGGGATCTCAGCTAGGGATGAACACTGCTTCCCACACCTGCCAACAGTGCTTGACAAGACAAAACTGAGTTGATGGCATAACACTTAGTAATCATGTCCACCCTACCAACATTTCATAACTCAGGAACGTTTGGGTAAAACTCTCTAAGTCAAAAAACACATACACACAAAAAAAAACAAAACAAAACAAAAAAAAAAAAACAACACATACACAAACAAAACCTGAATGCTAAGCCAAAAACAAAGACAAAACAAAAGCGCCAAACAAGCAAACTAGGGAATGGGGAATGGATGCAGGCACTAGCTAAAAACCTCACAGAACCGGAGGAAATTCACCTGCAAACTCCTTTTCCCAGGCTACAGTTTATCACAGAAGGAATGCCTGGCACCTGACTTCTAGACAGGCCACTGACATGGCCATTCACGAAGATGGCAAGCCAGCAAGAGGAAAAGGCCTCGCAGTGTGGCCGCAAGGGGCCACGTCCAGCTTTGGAAGAGGAGTCCAGATCAGACCACTTCTCCCAAAAACACAACTGAGAAAGCGAGGCGGCTATTTAAAGTTATTAAAACAAAACAGAGGACCCCAGAGCACTACAAAGGCAAGGAACAAAGAACCCAGATCCCCCAGAGAAGGGAAGTCCACAGACCAGAGGCCTACACTCAGGCCTTTACTTGGCCCTTGAGGCTTCTGCCAGCAACAGAGTTTCTCTGATGAGAAGCTATGAGGGGCTTTCAGAATTCCCACAAGGTCTGATAGGGAAAGAATCCGAGCTCAGAACCAGTGGAGGAGGACAGAAACTGGTAAACAGCTCAGGGTAACAGAAGAGCATCCCTCGAACATTCATGCCTGCCTGAAACCACACAATGTGACTTTATTTGAGAAAAGGCTCTCTGCAGATGTAATTAGTTAAGTTGAGGTAATAGTGGAGGAGGGTGGGCCAAAATCCAATAGGGCTACTGTTCTTTAATGAGAGGACACGGAAACAGAGGCCCAGAGGGAACGGGCCATGGGAAGAGAGTGGCCCAGGCTGGAGCAAAGCAGGCATAAGCAAGGGGTGCCAAGGATGGCGGGCGCCAGGGACGGCTGACAACCACCAGAGGCTGGGAATGCGATCTCCCTCAGAGCATCCAGATGGAATAGGCTCTGCCAACACCTAGGTTTTGGACTCTGGGCCTCTAGAAATGTGAGAGAATAAATTTCTTGCTGCTGTTTTAAGCCACTTGGGGTGTGCACATTTGTTATGGCAGGTCTAGGAAACAAATACATGCTGGAAACCCCAAATAAGTACGTCCTAGCAATAGGCAAAAGCAGAAATATATCTTCACCAAATGCTGAAGCCCAGGCATGAAATGCTCAACCCCTGACGGAAGTAAACTGATCTTCGTCTACCCTACTTGCTTGAGCAGCAAGAGTGAGTCCTCCTGAAGAAAGATAACATCCCAAGCTTCACACAATTCTTCATACACAACACTCAGTTGAAACTACCAGGCACATGACAAAGACAAGGATGGATTCAAAAATCAAAACTAAAAAAAATAAAATAAAATAAGGGACTTCAGGCTATAGCCAAATGAGAAGTTAACAAATCCTCTCCCCAAAAAGCGACTACAAAACTGGACAAAAGTGACAACCATATTGGCACTCTGGAAACTGACTTCAAAGGCTTATCATCTGAGAGGTGTTTATGCTTGAAAACTGCTAAATTTCAGATAAGGACATTGGCAATAACAACAGTGGGACAGTATATGACAACAACACTCATCTCAGTATATAACAACAACACTCATCTCAGGGGCAAGAAGAAGAGGGGGAGAGTGTGGGGAACCAGAGTACTCGGGCCCCTCTACAGATGGCAGGGGTGGTGAGCAGAATGTGGGCCCAGAGCCACAGATCCTCCAGCTGAACAAAAGCTAGAAATCTGTATTTCAACATGAAATCTCATAATCTGTAAATGTGGACAACTTTTTTAAAGCATTTTTTTAAGTACACCATAAAGGGCACCTGTTCCCAAACTCAGCCTTGTAGGTACCCTAACCCCAGATGACCAAATGCCGTCCTGCCGCAGCAGACTCTCAGTATTATCTACTGTATGGTGATTTTCAACAATATCATTTTGTTTGGTCATTACTTTGGATTCAGTTCTTCTCTCTTCAAAAGGTAATGTTTCCCATCTGTAAACAGAGCTACTACAACAGCCTTGTGGATTAATTCACCATTACTTATTGTCTCCTGTCACTTCCAATTCAGTTAATTGAGCTAGAGTGGTCTACAGAGGAGCAGTAATGGGCATCCAGCCACTGCCAGAGGAGGGGGAAGCTGAGAAGAGCCAGGAATTTGACATCAGTCTCCCTGGGTTGGAATCCTCAGCATTGCTGTTTACTACTATGGGAACTTGAACAACTTCTGAACTTATTTGAGCCTCAGTGGCATCATCCAAAAAATAAGCACATCACCTTGGAAATATGGAAAGTTGTGGCCATGTTATCAAGCACCAGCTCCGACAGCTCTGCACTGAGGCCTGGCGTGGCAGGCACTGTCTCATTGAGCCCCCACCACAGAACTGTGAAGCCAATCCTATGAGTGACCTTATTTTACACAAGAGGAAACAGAAGTTCAGAGAGGGGATGTCCCAAAGAGTTCGTGTGTGACGAGCCACAAAGCCAGGATTTCAACCCCGTCACCTGACTCTAGGGTCTAGCAATAACTGCCATGCTACAGAAAGGGCCCAGGCCAGCAGCCAGCAGGGACTAGGGAGCACAGGGATGCTCATTTCCATCCAACCCTCCTCTTCAGATTTCATTTTCTCCATTTTGGCTGCCAGTGGATGAGAAGATGGCCCTTGCAGGTAAAAACCACCAAGGCTCAGTGCAGCATTTCCCCGGGGTCATCTCATGGTCCAACTCCAAAGCCAAGGTTGCCTCTCCCATGCTATCAGCTGCCCTTGTCGCATGGAAGCTGACCCAGAGCCTAGTGGTCTACTCCACCCTCATTTCTCTACGGTAGCTGCTGCACACACAGAAACGATGGAAATGGGAAGAAGACAAGGGACATGATGATGTTGAGGACAACTCTGGGCAAAGTTATGTCCTTGAGCAGTTCATCACGCAGCCCGCAGCATTGAGCCACCCCCATGCAGAGGCCACGAGAGGCCACCGAGACAAGAGAGGCTAACAGCCCAGGTGACCAAGGCAGGAGGCAGTGGTTTCCACAGGGAGTGACTGAAAGGTGGCTCCACTCTGACTCAGCCCCTGGGTCCCTGACTTTTAGAGAAGGGACCCAAGAGCACAGAAGAAAAATCAATAGTGGGCAGCCCGGGTGGCTCAGCAGTTTAGTGCTGCCTTCAGCCCAGGGCCTGATCCTGGAGACCCAGGATCAAGTCCCACATCAGGCTCCTAGCATGGAGTCTGCTTCTCCCTCTGCCTGTGGCTCTACCTGTCTCTCTCTCTGTCTCTCGTGAATAAATAAATAAAATCTTAAAAAAAAAAAATAAAGAAAAACTGATAGTGACAGGAATCCCTCTGGCAGCTGTCCCCTACCCCAAAGGGGACTATATTCTTCTGAGAACGAGCGCCTGGTGAAATGAACGACAGCAATCAAAAATCTGTTGAAGGACTGAGAGCAAAAGGAAGAGAAATGCACCAACACAAGGGAGCAGGAAAGGCACAGGGCTCATTTGGCAGACACCTCTGCCAGACACCTCTGCCAGACACGGCGAGAGATGACGGTCTGCTGTGAACGAGGGGCAGCAGCAGTGATACAGATGTCGTTACACTAATGAGATTCAGTAATTTGGGGCAGCAGCCACAAGTTGAGGGTCTGAAAGAATCTGCTCTTTAAAATGTTGGGTAAGAGGGCACCTGGAGGCTCAGTAGGTTAAGCGCCGACTCTTGGTTTCTGCTCGGGTCATGATCTCAGGGTCCTGGGATTGAGCCCTGTGCCCAGCTCTGCACTGGGTGTGGAGCCTGCTTGAAATTCTTTCTCTTTCTCCTCTGCCCCTCCTCCTACCCTCACCCCCCTGCTAATGATCTCTCTCTCAAAAAAAAAAAAAAAAAAAAGTTGGGGAAGAAGGACATAGGATGTTTCTCATTTGACATGACATACTTTTAGGTCCAGATCCAAAACAAATCATTTTAAGGTTTCCTCATCTGTACAATGGAGAAAATAAAGGTCCCTACTATTCATTAGACTGTCATAAGAACTGAGTGAGTTAGTGTATATAAAGGACTAACGAAGTTCCAGGCTTGTACAAAATGCTCCCCACCTGTTGGTAGTGATTATTAGCATTATCCCTGTCATTCAGACACACAGGAGCATGGCATGCAAGAAGTGCTTTGACAGTACTAAAATGGATGGTAACAGGGCTGTAAGCTCAGAGACCTATTGTTTTTCTGTTGCTGGTGTCGAAAGCAGATTTAATTACAAAATGTCATGCTATTCCCATGTACAAAATTAAAACATATCTTCGATTTCCCAGCAACTGCCACACCACACTGGTGACAAAAGCACCTGGGCTGCAGAACCCTTAGCCCCCAGAGATTGCAACATGTGGTTCTGAGGATTCAACAAAGTACAACACCATTACTGACTAGAGGTAAGACGTTCTCACACGTGGATTTCTGCACCAACATGCTGCCCCCATTCCAGCCCCACACAATGCCTGCCTTAACCACCAATAAAAAATAAAAACTTTTTAGAAAAGACTACATCCTCTGTGCTCCATTAGAGTGAGCAGTACCTGTTTCAGTCTTGCTGGCAAAGCCTGCTGCCTGTTTGATCGCAGCCGCCGTTAGTGCTAATCCCCGGCTCCTCTTCAGGCCATGCTGCAGGACGGCCTCAAACTGGGCACACAGACAGGTTACCCTGCAAGAGAACCAGTTATTCATCAGTCCACCTGTGTAAGAAGAGAGACACCCAAAATAGCCCCAGTACCTCCAAGAAGCGGGTGAGTTATCAGTTATAAACCTCAGGGAAGGTACACACTTGACACCTGGATTTATGGGCAGGTAATTGATATGGAATTGACTTGGGTCCCTCAGCACACCTCTCCCCATTTATGTTCCTTTCACATACCTCCAGGAAGCCCCACACAGTCTAGCCATATTCATCAGGCTCTTGAAAGCAGAGTAACAATTCACAAGAAAGGTGGGAAAATGGAATTGGTGCCAGCCAGCAGAGGAGAAAAAATTAAAGCCAATTTAAAAACAAATCAGTCTGGTGTGGGAGGGGTGGACAGCTAATTGTATCCAATTCACAAGTTCCAACTCTAATTCATATCACATATAGTTTAAGGAATTACATTATCTTTGAAGGGATTGAATGTGCCAGCCTCCCAAATTGGAAACATTGTATAATTTCATGGCCTGTTACATACACTAAAAAAATAATAATATGAATTCTGATACTTATCCTTTATGTTGCTGTAAGAGATTACATTATGAAGTCAGATCCAGAGTTGATGGGATGAATTTTCAATTAAGTTACTATTGTGGATTCCATTAAATTCATTTCTCAATAACCAAAAAAAGAGGACCTTCAAAAACATGTTGGCAAAGAGATGAGGTCACAGCTACTACCTTCTATTCTTTACCAACCTCATAGGGCTCCTGGGCACCCAGGCCCACTGAGTCTGTGGACTTTAAGGCTCTTCCATTCACTCATGCAACCTATGTCAAGAAATCCTTGGGATGCCTGGGTGGCTCAGTCGGTTAAGTGTCCAACTCTTGATTTTGGCTCGGGTCATGGTCTCAGAGTCCTAGGATCAAGCCCAACATCAGGCTCCACACACTGAGTGTGGAATCTGCTTAAGATTCTCTCTCTTCCTCTCCCTCTGGCCCTCCTACCCCACTCGTGCTCGTGTTCTCCCATGCCCCCTCACCTCAAAAAAACAATAATAAATCCCGAACTCCCCCTATGTGCCAGGCACTACTATTCTAGGCTCTGAGGATACAAAGAGATAGCAAGGTCTCTGCCTCACCACATTTGCACAGTTCTAGCAAAGGGAGATACACAAAACTAACCAGACCATTTCAGTTAATGAAAACTCTGAAGAAAATCAAACCAAACAAGGTGGTAGATGAAGACCCAGCAGGAACAGGCTTAGATTCTAGGGCCTAAATGGAGGTAACCTTGGAGTTATGACCTGGATGTGACAAACACAGCAGACTGGGCAGAGGGACCCAGTGCAAAGGTCCTGAGACCATCACCATCCTGTTCAATCTTGCCTAACTTCAGGCATTTCCTGTTCTACTCACCTCCACACCTGTAGTAATAATACTCTAAGAGTTTATTGCTCTGTGGGTGGTAAACTATTTTCATACCTATTATTTCATTAGCTCCTCCCATCAACATTATTATATAGGTGAGGCAGGTATTATCTCCGTCTTATACCTAAAGAAACAGGCTAAAGACATTTAAGAGACAGTACATGAGTACATAATAAATAGCATTATAAGACTACATAAATAACAACATCCATACTCCAGCCCTACCAAATCCCAAACTGATCCAAAGTAGATTCCATATACACCCCATGCTTATTCTGAGACAAATGTCTCAAGGCAAGCATGCTTATTCTGAGACAAATGTCCTCTCTTTTCCATACCCCATCTTTATTCAAGCCATCCATCTACACCAGAAAACCCTAACATGGTGTCAGCAAATACATAGCAATTGTACATTTACTCTCTGTCTGTGCTCATGACAGACATCAGTAATCCATCCCAGGATTCTGGGCAACCACTGCTAAAGATTAAAGTTGGCCCTCCACTGGAAGGAACCCCAACTGGCATCCCAAATGTAACATCTGTCCTCAATGACACTATTTAGAAACCTACCTTGACTACCCTGCATCTAACTGAATGTCTAGTACATAGTGTGTGCTCCATAAACACTTTTTCAACAGGTAAGTAAATAAGTAATTAATCTTGAGCCATAAGTCCCAGAATACTCCCCCACATTGAAACAACCCTCTTTGCTAGGCAGATGTCACTCTTAAACATGAGATATGTATATGCTAGTCCTCTACAATTTCATGCAGGTACACATTTAAGGGCTTCCTGAAAGCTGGGACACCTAACAAAACCATCTAAATTCCACAGGAATCAAAACAAGCATGGCAAAAATGGAGCCCAATGAAAGTCCTACCTCAGGGGAAAAAAACAAAAACGCTGGGCTATGTTTAGAGTACTCCATACTAAACCACAGCTTGGGGGCGCCTGGGTGGCTCAATAGGTTAGGCGTCTGCCTTCAGCTCAGGTTGTGGTCCCAGGATCTAAGCCCCACATCTGGCTCCCTGCTAAGCAGGGCATCTGCTTCTATCTCTCCCTCTGTCTGCCACTCCCCCTGCTTGCACACTCGCTTACTCGCATGCGCTCTCTCTCTCTAATAAATAAAATCTTTTAAAAAATAAAAATACTTAAAAAAATAAACCACAGCCTGCACCTTTAAACAAATAATCTGCAAATATAATAATTAAATCAACAATCCCTGTTAGTTTACTTGGCTCTAACATACAAGTCAGTAACTACCTCGCCAACTCTAGATAATATCTGGCCCCTAAAGGGAATGGAATGCAGGTGAACAGCACAAACCCAGTCACCAAGGTTTGGGTTACATCATCAGTATTACCTTCCAGATGAAGACAGGTCACAATCAACTTGATACAGCAGAAAACCCAGAGGGAGTACTAAAGGGAGTATTAACCCTAAAATTAATTCACTATGATGACTACGTTGCCAAAGGCCATGCTATTTATTACCCTCCCTATGTCCCCTTTGCATTTCCACACTGGGCCTGAGTTTATACCTACTAATCACTCAAGACTTAGCTTCTTCTTAACTTCTACTGTAAGTCAATGAACTGGGCATGTTTGTAATTAAGTAGGAGAACTTAATAGCAAATGAGGTGTTTTGTTTTGTTTTTTTAAGCACCAGTCAAGAAAATCACTTCAGGCTTTTATGCATACAACTACTGACCAGATGAATGGATAAATAAAATGTGGTGTCTTGATACAATGAAATACTATTCAGCAATACTAAGGAATAAAGTACTGAGATATGCTACAACAAAGATGAGCCTTGAAAATATTATGCTAAAGAAGTCAGACCCAAAAAACCACAAAGTGTAGGATTCCATGAAATTTTGAGAAAAGGTAAATATATAGAAACCAAAATTAGTAGTCAATTAGTGGTTGCCTAAGGCTGGAATCAGGGATTAACTATAAACTGACACAACAGAAATTTGGCATAATGAAAATGTTCTAAACTTGGTTGAGTTAATGGTTGTACCACTCTATACATTTACTTCTAAAAATCACTGCAAGGGGCGCCAGGGTGGCGGCAGCTGGTTAAGCAAATGACTCTTGGTTTCCATTCAGGTAGTGATATCAGGGTCATGAGATCAAACTCCACACTGGGAGTCTGCTTAAGATTCCCTCCCTCTTGATCTGCCCCTCCCCAAACCCCACATGAACCCTTGCTCGCTCGCTCTAAAATAATTAATTAATTAACTTTAAAAATTACTGCACTGTACGCTTACAAGAGGTCAGTTTTTATGGTATGCAAATTAGATATCAATAATGCTGTTAAAAATCAAAAAAAAATTGGGGGTGCCTCAGTGGCAGAGTTGGTTAAGCATCCAACTCTTGGTTTCCAATCAGGTGGTAATCTCAGGGTCCTGAGATCAAGCTGCATGTTGGGCTCCACACTCAGCAAGGAATCTGCTTAGGATTCTTTCTCCCTCTCTCTCTCCCCTTCCCCATCGTGCTCCATCATGCACATGCGCTCTCTCTCTCTCTCTCTCAAATAAATAAATAAATCTTTTTTTAAAATGGCCCTCAAGATGTTTAGTAAAGCCTGATAAAGGAATGAAAGAATGGAAAATTAATGGCCTTGCTCCTGCTGAATTTAAAACTACCTACCAATACCAGCACAGCTGGACACCACATGAGCTTGACAAGTTTACTGCTGAAATTCTGCAAGTGGTTTTCCTGAGCTTTGACCTATATTTCAAGACTCCTTATCCTGCCACATGAATCTATAATAAGATTCTTAAGAATCCTGTACTTTTTAATGGCAAATGCTAGAAAAAAATGACAGGATCAGCAATAAAAGCCACATTTTTACAAATGACATCAAATTAACTTTATGAAAGAGGGCATATTTCAAAGTGCTCTTTCACTGTGTTATAGGAACCTCTGGAAGAAAACCCAAGTACAATCATGAAAACAGACTGGATTATCCTCCTGTGGATGTCACCTGGAATGGAGTCAACTGTATCCATAAAAATCAGTCAATCAACAGCATTAGCCATATCTCAGACTTAGGACAGTAGAATCACCACTAGCCTTGCTACCATATGGCATTCATGTGCAATGGGCCATGCTCTACATTTATGTATAAAGAATAGTTTTCCAAAGGTTCACACCCTTTAGCCTGTGAATTTTCCTGGCAGATATCAATCCTTGGCTGAAATCTACAAGTCACATAAAGATTTAAGAATGAAGATACTCAAAACAACATCATCTATACCTGGGGAAAATTAAAAACCACCTAAAGATCTCACATTTGGACAATTGGTTAAACATAATTGAATGCTATTTACTCCTTAAAACTCATACCAAGAGTTGATAATGAAAACCCACAGGTTTGTAATATAAAATGAAAAATCAGCACAATGTGAAATTATATATTGTCTGCTCTCAACTATGCTAAAAAAGAATCCTAAAAGGAATTATGTGAAAACATTAATAGCCACTTGGTAAAAGAATTACTGGTGATGTCTTTCCTGCCTTTACGCTTTTCTGAACTTAGCTTCTTTCCAAAACAAGCATTAAAGAAGTATTGACATCTCAAGAGCCAGAAATATTGCTACATTGAGCTATAACAAATGAAGAAATACAACTTGAAAGTTATGGTGAGGAAAGGAGTATAACTATTTTAAATGCTTATAGAGAACTTCAAATGGCATTTTTAAAAAGCTTAGATTACAAAATAAATAAACTTTTCAAAACAAATAAAGAGCTTAGATTATAATGTTTAAGCCAAAAAAAGCAGATCTACAAAGATATAAAAGTGTTTCTAACCCACAAATAAAAAATGCTGGAATAAATGAAACTATAACATTAAAATTTGATTTTTTTTTTTTAGGTAAGCAAAATGGGACAAGGGAATTCCATTTACAATAGTAACAAAAGTAAAATAAATCATATTTTTAAACAAGAAGGATAAAAATCCTATATGAAGAAAAGAATAATATTTTCTTAAAAGGTATAAAAATCAATATAAATAGAAATACCATTTTCTTGAATAAGATTTATTAAAATTAAAATGTCATTAATGTCTAAATTAATTATGTATATATCAATTGATGTATAAATTGAATACAATTTCAGTAATAATCCCAGGAAGGACTTGGCACAGTATGGTTCTGAGTGTAGGAATAAACAAATTGATGGAGTGTAAAGAAACCCCTCATAGAAAATCCAAATAAGGGGTGCCTGGTGGCTCAATTGGTTAAACATCTGCCTTTGGCTCAGGTCATGATCTTGGGGTCTTGGGATCAAGCCCCACATCGGGCTCCCTGCTCAGTGGGGAGTTTGCTTCTCCCTCTGCCTCTGCCCCTCCTCCTGCTCGTGCTCTGTCCCTTGCTTTCTCTCTCTAATAAATAAATAAAATTATTTTTAAAAAACCATCCAAATAAATATGGAAACATGTGAGATATAATAACGGCAGTGCTTCAATTCAGATGCACAAGAATGGACTATTTAAACTAGGGGCACTGACAAAAAGCACCCAGCTACAGGGCTAGAAGGAAAGAATAAACTTCTGCCTCCAATTCCAGATAGAACAAAATTCCAGATGGATCAAAATAAATAAAACTATAAATGGGAAAAAATAAAACTGTAAGAACAATAGAGAAAAATACAGAAGAACCTCAGGACAGGATACTCTAAAAGCAAAATTTTAAAGGTTCATTCAGAGGAATGCCTGGGTGGCTCAGCAGTTGAGTGTCTGCCTTCGGCTCAGGGCATGATCCTGGGATCTGGGATCGAGTCCAGCAACAGGCTCCTTGCGGGGAGCCTGCTTCTTCCTCTGCCTATCTCTACCTCTCTCTGTGTGTCTCTCATGAATAAATGAAGAAAATCTTTAAAAAATAAATATAAATAAATAAAGGTTCATTTGGGGTGCCAGGGTGGCTCAGTTGGTTAAGTGTCTGACTCTTGGTCTCAACTCAGGTCTTGATCTCAGGGTCAAGGATTCAAGCCCCACATTGGGTTCCATAGTAAGCATGGAGACTACTTAAAAAAAAAAGCCTCATATAATTAATTTCATAAAATTTTTAAATTTCTATATGGCAAAAGATACCATAAACATGGTAAAACAATAATGAGATACTGGAGAAAATACTTACAAAATACATATGGTTGAAAAAGGATCAAAAGCCATATTATATGGAGAGCTTCTATAAATGGATAAGAGAAAGACAAGCAACTCAAATAATAATAAACTTTTCAACAAGGTCAATAAACACATCATGAAAGGAGGAAATGTTGACCAGTAAATGGATGAAAATACATTCAGTCTCACCAGTGGCCAGGAAAGTGTCATAATACTAAGACACCAATTCAGGACTATCAACTTTAAAACCAATCACAGACCGACTAATTTAGTTTCTTATAAAACTAAATATGCAAATATCATCCACCCAACAATTACACTCTTGGTGACTATCTCAGAAAAAGGAAAAGCATTATGTTCCCATGAAAAACCTGCACGTAAATGTTTACAGCAACATTATTTGCAATAGCCAAAAACTGAAACAACCCAGATGTCCCTCAGCGAGTTAATTAAAAAACAGAGTTTGGTCCCTACATACCATGGAATACAAGTCAGCAACAAAAAGGCACACACACTACTGATACATGCAAAGACATGGGTCAATCTCCTGGGAATCACACTGAGTGGGGGGAAAAAAACCCAATTCCAAAAGATTATACACTGTATTATTCCACTAATATAATGTTCGTGAAGTAACAAAATTATACAACCAGAGGACAGATTGGTGGTTGCCAGGAGTTAGGGATGGAGAGGGAGGGAACAGGAGGGAGGTACATGTGGTATAAAAGGTCAAGGAGAGGGATCCTGTGACAATGAAACTACTCCATTATCTTGACTGTGGTGATGAGCAGGTGTCCCTATGCAGTGATAAAACTGCACAGAACTAAACACACACACAAACACACACAAGCACATACACACAAATAAGTGTAAGCAAAACTAGGGAAATCTGAAATGCTGTCCTAAAGTGTTTTTTTTTTAATTTTTATTTATTTATGATAGTCACACAGAGAGAGAGAGAGAGAGGCAGAGACACAGGCAGAGAAAGAAGCAGGCTCCATGCACCGGGAGCCCGACGTGGGATTCGATCCTGGGTCTCCAGGATCGTGCCCTGGGCCAAAGGCAGGCGCTAAACCGCTGCGCCACCCAGGGATCCCTGTCCTAAAGTTTTATAAGTTGTTACTACTAAGAAAAACTGGGGAAAGGGAAAGCTGGATCTTTCTATATTACTTCTTAACAAATGCATGTGAATCTAAAACAAAAAAACAAAAACAAATGCATGTGAATCTACAATTATCTCAAAATTAAAAATTTAAATAAACAAATACAAAAATTGGAGGCAAAGATATATAAATAAATATATACACAAATATTTTTATTGTAGCACTGTTTACAATAGCAAAAGCAGAAACAAAATTAGAAACAACTTGCACATCCATTAACAGGAAAATAGTAAATAAGTTATACCACCTTCAGACTGTAAAATATTACACAGAAACTAAAAAATAATGAGATGCCATATCTAATCAACCCGAAGAAGCACCAACTTTTTTTCACACATCTTTGAAATCCAGTTGTGCCTCATAATTGATAAAATTAGACAAATTGGCATTAGTCATAAAGATGCCATTGACAGTAAGCTGCACCATTATGTTACCTACTGACCTGGAAAAATTTCCATAATACACAGCCAGGTCTAAAAACAAAACAAAAAATAGGGAAAGAGGCAAGATGGTAGAAGAGTAGGGAACATTGTTGTTTCAACTAGTCCCTTGAATTTAGCTAGATATCTATCAAATCATTCTGAACACCTGTGAATACAACCTGAGATGTAAGAAAATAATTGCCAGAATTCTACAAATAGAAAAGCAACCACTTTTTGCAAGGTAGGAGGTTCAGAGAAGTGAATCTCAGGGGATATATGGGAGGATAAATGGTGGGCCAAGGGAGCCTCTGTAAGTCCGCTACCCGAATGTGATATAGTCCTGCAGTGCAAAATGGGCTTTTAGAAGTCTGTTCCAGTGAGGGACACCCCTACCTGCAAGGTGCTCAGGTGGCGAAGGGGGGCAGAATCATAGTGGGACAGTCTGGTCTCAGGATCCCCGGGGTCACAGAAAGAACGGGGATGCCTGAGCCAACATAGTTCTCAAGCACTGGAGCCAGGAAACTGGCTACAGTCAGCAAGCCCCGGAGTGGGCTCTCAGCTCAGTTTGCCATAAATGTGAACCATGGCACCATCTGGTGACCCCTCTCTGTGCGGGGGCCCTGCAACAGGCAAAAATGTAGTAACTCTCCTCTTTCCCCAGGAAGATTGTAGAAGATCAGCAATGCCATAAAGCAAAACAATATTAAATTGATTGGAGTCCCAGAGGAAGAAGAGCAAGAAAGAGGGACAGAAGGTATATTTGAACAAATCATAGCTGAGAACTTCCCTAATCTCAAAGGAAACAGGCATTCAAATATAAGAGGCATACAGAACCCCCCTCAAAATCAACAAAAACAGATCAACACCCTGACATAATGGTGAAGTTTGTAAATTTCAGAAATAAAGAGAAAATCCTGAAAGCAGCTCAAGACAAGAAGTCCTTAACCTACAAAGGTAGAAACATTAGACTGGCAGCAGACCTATCTACAGAGACCTGGCAGGCCAGAAAGGGCTGGCATGATATAGTCAGGGTACTAAACAAGAAAAATATGCAGCCAATAATACCTTATCCAGCAAGGCTGTCATTCAAAATGGAAGGTGAGATAAAGAGCTTCCAGGATAAACAGAAACTAAAGAATTTATGATCATTAAACCAGCCCTGCAAGAAATATTAAAGGGGATCCTGTATGCAAAGAGATACTCCCAAAGTAACATAGACGAGAAAGGAATAAAGACAATATACAGAAGCAGTGACTTCACAGGTAATACAATGGCACTAAATTCATATCTTTCAATAGTTACTCTGAATGTAAATGGACTAAATGCTAAAATCAAAAGACACAGGGTATTGGATTGGATAAAAAAAGCAAGACCTATCCATATGCTATCTATAAGACACTCATTTTAGACCAAAAGACACCTCCAAATTGAAAGTAAGAGGGTGGAGAACCATGTAACATGCTAATGGACATCAAAAGAAAGCTGGGATAGCAATCCTTGTATCAGACAAATTGGATTTTAAGCCAAAGATTGTAGTAAAAGATGAAGAGGAACACTATATCACACTTAAAGAGTCTAGCCAATAAGAAGGTCTAACAATTGTCAACATTTATGCTCCTAACTTGGGAGCAGCCAATTATACAAACCAAGTAATAATAAAAATTAAAGAAACACACTGATAATAATACAATAACAGTAGAGGATTTTAACACCCCACTCACAGCAACTGACGTATCACCTAAGCAGAAGATCAACAAGGAAACAAGGACTTTGAATGACACACTGGACAAGATGGACTTCACAGATACATAACAGACCATTCTATCCTAAAGCAACAGAATACACACTCTTTTTAACTGCACATGGAACTTTCTCCAGAAGAGATCACATACCAGGTTGTAACTCACATATCAACTTGTACCAAAAGAAAGGGATTATTCCCTGCATATTTTCAGACCACAATGCTTTGAAACTGGAACTCAATCACAAGAGGAAATTTGGAAGGAACTCAAACACTTGGAGGCTAAAGAGGATCCTACTAAAGAATGAATGGATCAACCAGGAAATTAAAAAAGAATTGAAAAAATTCATGGAAACAAATGAAAATGAAAACACAACTGTTCAAAACCTTTGAGATGCAGAAAAGGTGATCCTAACAGGGAAGTACATAGGAATATAAGCCTTTCTCAAGAAACCAGAAAAGTCTCAAATACACAAGCTAATCTTACACCTAAGGAAGCTAGAGAAAGAACAGCAAATAGAGAGTAATCCAAGCAGGAGACAAGAAATAAAGATTAGAGCAGAAATCAATGAAACTGAAACCAAAAGAATAGTGGAAGAGATCAACGAAACTAGAAGCTGGTCCTTTGAAAGAATTAGTAAAATCAATAAACCCCTAGCCAGACTTCTCAAAAAGAAAAGAGAAAGGACCCAAGTTAATAAAAGCATGAATGAAAAAGGAGAGATTACAACCAACACCAAGGAAATACAATTTTAAGAACATACTATAAGCAACTACATGAGAACAAATTAAGCAATCTGGAAGAAATGGATGCATTCGTAGAAACTTATAAACTACCAAAATTAAAACAGGAAGAAATAGAAAACCTGAACCAGCAAGGAAACTGAAGCAGTAATAAAAAATCTCCCAATAACAAGACCAAGGCCCGATGGCTTCCCAGGGGAATGCTACCAAGCACTTAAAGAACAAGTAACAGAACACCTCGGTGGCTCAGTCAGTTGAGCCACTGCCTTCAGCTCAGGTCATGATCCCGGGGTCCTGGTATCAAGCCCCATATCCAGGCCCCTGCTCAGCTGGGAGCCTGCCTCCTCTTCCCCCTCTGCTACTGCCCCCTACTCATGCACTTGCTCCAATAAATAAAATCTTCTTTAAAATAAAGAAGAACTAATACCTATTCTTCTGAAGTTGTTTCAAAAAATAGAAAAGGAAGGAAACCTTCCAAATTCTTTCTATGAAGCCAGGATCACCTTGATCCCAAACCAGACAAAGATCCCACCAAAATGGATAATTACAGGGGCAGCCCGGGTGGCTCAGCCATTTAGCGCTGCCTTCAGCCCAGGGCCTGGTCCTGGTCCTGGAGACCCAGGATCGAGTCCTACGTCGGGCTCCCTGCATGAAGCCTGCTTCTCCCTCTGCCTGTGTCTCTGCAGCTGTGTGTGTGTGTGTGTGTGTGTGTGTGTGTCTCATGAATAAATGAACAAAATCTTAAAAAAAAAAAAAAATTGGGCAGCCCTGGTGGCTCAGCGGTTTAGCGCCTGCCTTTGGCCCAGGGCGAGATCCTGGAGTCCCGGGATCGAGTCCCACATCAGGCTCCCTGCATGGAGCCTGCTTCTCCCTCTGCCTGTGTCTCTGCCTCTCTCTCTCTCTCTCTGTCTATCATAAATAAATAAATAAATAAATAAATAAATAAATAAATAAATAAATAAATAAATAAATAAATAAATAAATAACCAACCCACAGCAAGTATCATTCTCAATGGGGAGAGACTGAAAGCTTTTTCCTTAGGTCAGGAACACATCAGGGATGTCCACTCTTACCACTACTGTTCGACATAGTACTGAAGTCCTAGCCTCAGCAATCAGAAAGAAAGAAAAGGCATTCAAGTTGGCAAAGAAGTGAAACTCTCACTCTTCACAAATGACTTGATATTTTTAGTGGAAAAGCCAAAAGACTCCACTTCAAAATTGCTAGAACTCATACAGGACAATTCAGCAACATGGCAGGTTATAAAACCAATGCAAAGAAATCAGTTGCATTTCTATACACTAACAATGAGAGAGAAGAAAGAGAAATTAAGGAATTGATCTCATTTACAACTGCACCAAAAACCATAAGATATCTAGGAACAAACCTAACCAAAAAGGTAGAGGATCTCTGCTCTAAAAACTACAGAATACTTAGGAAAGAAATTGAGCCAGACACAAAGAAATGAAAAAACATTCCATGATCATGGCTTAGAAGAATAAATATTGTGAAAATGTCCATGCTACCCAAAGCATCTACATATTCAATCCAATCCCTATTAAAATACCATCAACATTTTTCACAGAGCTGGAATAATTCTAAAATTTGCATGGAACCAGAAAAAAAACCCAAATAGCCAAAGGAATTTTGAAAAAGACAACCAAAGCTGGGGGCATCACAATGCCAGATTTCAGGCTGTACTACAAAGCTGTGATCATCAAGACAGTATGGTACTGGCACAAAAACAGACACATAGATCAAGGGAACAGATTAGAGAACCCAGAAATGGACCCTCAACTCTATAGTAAACTAATCTTTAACAAAGCAGGGGAGAAGATCCAATAGAAAAAAGACAGTCTCTTCAACACATGCTGTTAGGAAAATTGGACAGCCACATGCAGAAGAATAAAACTGGACAATTCTCTTAGACCATACACAAAGATAAACTCAAAATGGTGAAAGACCTAAACATGAGACAGGAATCCATAAAAATCCTAGAGAAGAACACAAACAGCAACCTCTTTGACCTTGACTGCAGCAACTTCTTGCTAGACACATCTCTAAAGGCAAAGGAAACAAAAGCAAAAATAAACTACTGGGACTTCATCAACATAAAAAGCTTCTGCACAGCAAAGGAAAAACAGTCAACCAAATGAAAAGGCAACCTATAGGATGAGAGAAGATAATATTTGCAAATGACATATCAGATAAAGGGCTAGTATCCAAGATCTTTAACGAAGATTATCAAACTCAACACCCAAAAACAAATATTCCAGTCAAGAAATGGGCAGAAGACATGAACAGACATTCTTCCAAAGAAGACCAACAGAACACATGATAAAATGCTTAACATCACTTGGCATCAGAGAAATACAAATCAAATTCATAATGAGATACCACCTCATACCAGTCAGAATGGCTAAAATTAACAAGTCAGGAAACAAGTGTTGGTGAGGGCATGGAGAAAGGGGAACCCTCTTACACTGCTAGTGGGAATGCAAACTGGTACAGCCACTCTGGAAAATGGTATGGAGGTTCCTCAAGAAGTTAAAGATAGAACTACCCTATGATCCAGCAATTCCACTACTAGGGTCTTTACCCCAAAGATATAAATGTAGTGATATGAAGGGACATGTGTACCCTAATGTTTATAGCAACAATGTTCACAATAACCAAAGTATGGAAAGAGCCAAGATGTCCATTGACAAATGAATGGATAAAGAAGATATATATATAGATACACACACACACACACACACACACTGCTATTACTCAGCCATCAGAAAGGATGGGTACTTACACTATTTACCTAGACGTGGATGGAACTGGAGGGTATTATGCTGAACTAAATAAGTCAATCAGAGAAAGACAAATTATCATGTGGTCTCACTCCTATGTGGAAAATAAGAAATAGCAAAAAGGATCATAGGGAAAGGGAGGGAAACCTGAATGGGAAGAAATCAGAAAGAGAGATAACACCATAAGAGACTTTTATCTATGGGAAATAAACTGATGATTGCTGGAGGGCATGTAGGTGAGAAGAGGGGGTAACTGGATGATGGGCATTAAGGAGGGTAGATGATGTGATGAGCTTACTGGGTGTTATATGCAACTGATGACTTACTAAACTCTGTATCTGAAACTAAATTTGAATTTGAATTGAATTTGAATTTGAATGAATGAATGAATGAATGAATGAATACATACATACATACATACATACATACCAAAACAATGGGGTGCCTGGATGGCTCAGTCAGTTGACTATTGATTTTGGCTCAGTCATGATCTCAGGGTCATGAAATTAAGCTCCATATCAGGCTCTGTGCAGGGTGTGGAGCCTGCTTAAGATTCTCTCTCTCTCTTTCTCGCTCTCGCTGTCTCTCTCTCTCTGCCCTGCCCCCCCTGCAAGCCCCCTCTCTTTCTCTCTCTCTTGCTTGCGCAGTTTCTCTAAAAAAAAAAAAAAAAAAAAAAGCAAGTTGTAGAGTAATATAAATTGTATGGTTCTTATTTGTGAGGGAGTAGGAGAAAGTGGAGTGGGTTTCAATGATGTTCTCTCAATTATTTGCACCTTCTACCATCATTTGAGCAGATTTCAGTATCTCTGAAAATTCATGCAAACTCTTCTTAAGCAAGAATCATGAGGGGTGAGGCCCCTCATCCCAGTGTGGCAGTACAAGCATGTGAGGGCCCTCCTCCCACGCTGACTCCTTGCTGTGCCAGGCGTCCCAGGACCTGAGAGTCAAGCCAGCCTCGTACTCTCAATTAGTCCTCATGCTGTGAATCAGAGCATGCTCACTCTGTGCTAAATAAATGAAATGAATGTAAACTGTAGCCCAGAAATAAAGGGCCAAAAAGATCTGTGAAAAAAATAGCAATCATCTAGAAGAAACTAAAATTGGCTTTAGTTTTATCCCACAGGCCATAAAAAAAAAATAAATTATAGGTGGATTAAAAGTTTAACTGCAAACAATAAAAATCTTACAAGAAAATTTTAAAACACTGCATGCACAATCTACGGTTGGGAAGATGTTTTTAAAACACTGAAAACCTTAAAACTGGTAGGTAGGCATATGGGTCCATAAATAGATATTTAATTGTGTAAAAAAATTTTAATGTGGTAGTATAATAGATACTGTTATCTGTGTTTCCAACAATAATGGACAGATTTGAAAAAAAATGTTGCAAAGCAGAAAGGCTTTAGATGAAAGGCTAACTAATTACAATAATGTATAAAGAGCTCTCACAAACTGATAAGGGGACAAATAATCCAATAATAAAATGGGCAAATAATATCAAGGAGCTTCACACAAAACAGTGCAGCCAAATAGCCAAAACATATTTAAGAAAAAAAAAAAAAAACAAGAAAGATACTGATATTCACTAGCAATCAAGGAAATGCAAATTAAAATGATGGTGAGCCACCACCTTTTCTTTATGTTGTGTTTTTTTAAGGTTTATTTATTTATTTGAGAGAATATGTGTGCAAGAAAGGGGTTGGGGGGATCCCTGGGTGGCGCAGCGGTTTGGCGCCTGTCTTTGGCCCAGGGCGCGATCCTGGAGACCCGGGATCGAATCCCACATCGGGCTCCCGGTGCATGGAGCCTGCTTCTCCCTCTGCCTGTGTCTCTGCCTCTCTCTCTCTCTCTGTGACTATCATGAATAAATAAATAAAATCTTTAAAAAAAAAAAAAGAAAGGGGTTGGGGCAGAGGGAGAGACAAAATCTCAAGCAGACTCCACACAGAGCCTGACCCGAGGCTAAATCTCACAATTCTGAGATCAGGATCTGAGCTGAAAGCAAGAGGTAAATGCTTAACTGACTGCCACCCAGGCCCCAAGGGACCACCTTTCACCCATCAGACCTATAAAACTTCAAAACAACATTCACAACTACTGTTACCTGGAAAGAGAAGGGTAGTCTCATGCACAGCCAGTAGAAATTTTTAGAAAGATACCTGATCATAATTATTAAAAATAAACACATATTGGGGAACCTGGGTGGCTCAGTGGGTTAAGCATCTGATTTTGGCTCAGGCTATGATCTCAGAGTCCTGGGATCAAGCCCCATGTCAGGCTCTGCACTTAGCAAGAAGTCTGCTTGTCCCTCTCTCTTTCCCTCTGCCTCTCCCTGGGCTCATGCTCTGTCTCTCTGTCTCTCAAATAAAATCTTTTTTTAAAATAAAATAAAAAATAAACACATTTTGAGGCCCCTGGGTGGGTCAGTCAGGTAAGCATCTGACTCTTGATCTCCACTTAGGGATGTCTTAATTTCAGAGTTGTGAGTTCAAGCCTCACACTGGGCTTCACACTGGATGTGGAGCTTACTTAAAAAAAATAAATAAAATAAAATCACGTATTCTCTTTGACCCAGCAACCCAACTACTGAAAAATCTATGCCAAGGAAATAAAATCCTCAGTACAAAAGTAAAGATGTTCAAGGGTATCTGTTGTTTCACTGTCCACAGTAGTGAATACTAGACATGAAGTCATTATTACCTCATAGGCAACTATTTGCACATATGCATCATGCGATATAATGCAACATCTTAAAAACAATGATTAGATTTACAAAATTAAAAATAATTAAAACTATTAAAACCTTAACTTAGAAAGGTTTTGACAGGATAGTGCCAAGAGAGAAAACAGATACAGAACATTACATATAATTCAATTTTTGAAAAACAAGGGCAATAAAACCTGTGTGTGTGTACATGTACACACATGTGTGTTTTACTTATAAAAATTATATGAACTTGGAGAAAACCACAGAACAAATAATTTTTTGTCATAAACAAGAAGAGGATGTAATAGAGAAAAAAAAAAGAGGCCAAAAAAAAAAAGTTGACAAAGAACCAGAAAAAATGCAAGCCTGGTAGCAGTGAAAACTCACAAGGCAGTAGTTTTCAAGACGCTTTAAGTGTGAAGGTTTGAGGGTGGCAGACAGGCATGCAAGAAGAAATCAAATAAGTGTCCTACCAGAGGAGCCAGAAACTAAAAAGAATAACCAATTCTTCAATGAGTTAAATCGCACAGTTTCTGACCATTTTCAAATTACTAATATCAACAGAGTAACTGCCTTCTTGTGGGAAGACTGACCTCCAGCTCTTCGACTAGCCACAAATACTGCCTAGGATTCTCCTGGCAGATGAGGAGCTTCAAAGTCAGGAACAGGAGCTGGCAGTCGGGAAGGAAGCAGCTGAAGGAGCTGGTTCCCAGGGGAAAAGAGAATGGAGGAAACAAGAGTCCCTAGACGCTGAAGGAGTGAATAAATGGGAAACAAGGAAACACAGAAGTGACACTAAGCCAGAGGACCCAGGGCTCTTCAAGCATAGTTGGTGCCCACAGCATGGAAGAAAGGAAACTCCACACCAAAGCTTGCCTTAAAACAAAATTAAAGACAACACACAACTGCTCTGATTTCTGGCCACACCTTACACCAAAGAACTGGTGTCTCATTTCCCAAGTCCCGGCAGCCCCTTGGGCTTCTCAAGGCTCAGTCACAAGGCTTTTCCAATCCTCTGGCTCTCCTTTCAAGAGCCACGTCTCCACTCAGCCCTCTGGCCCAGTGCACAGACTCACCCCTCCCTGCCTCCCAGACCCCATCTCATCCCACCCCCCTGCACTTCTTCCAGAAATGCAACTCTATGTTGTTGTCTTTCTTTGTTTTTTCCCACCCATACCACACTTTGCCATGGCATACAGGACAAGATGTGATTTTAGGAGGAACACAGATGAACATTTTTATGTTAATTATTTCAATGCATCAAGAAAGACTATAACCAGCATCAGTCTTGGATTTCACTGATGGTATTACTTATGATAAGACCAGAGTATATACGGCCTTCAAATTCCACCACAAGCGAATATCTGACTCAGACAGTATACAGAAATGGCAAAAATTATGAAAATGGCACTCAAGTAGCCATAATCTAAGAAATGATACCCTAGTGGATCAAGTTCAAACACCTCCCCAAGACAGTAAGAGAGGAACCTCCTGACTTTGCAGACCATCTCCCAACACATCCAACACATCCACGATCTCATCATTTTCTCACGCCTCCCTAGACCACCCCACTTGCTACTCCTACTGCCTGGAATTCCCATCCTACCCATCTGGACCACTAAAGATCCCACACTCACCTCTTATATCTGTACTAGGTAATTATAACTACAGGCCACCATGACTATCCACAAATTACATGCTCATCTCCTGGACTCAGTTCTAAGTTCCCTGAGGACAGCAAACAACTCATCCGGTTTATATCCCCAATGCTAACATAGCAATCTACAAACAGAGATCTGTTGAATAGAGGAATTAATGAGCAATAGTCTAGCCTTTAGTTTCCAATTCCGCCAAAATACTGATATGTCTATAGTCAAAGAATGACAACATATTGAGTTTTAGTAAGTTCCTACTGGTTATGCCAAGCAAACAGTTCTACAGCTAAGGAAGTAGGGACTGTGATCATCTTCTGACTTTCCAGAGATACCACAGAGGCCTAGAAAAGCTAAGTTAAGTCTGAAATTAACAGCTGGTAACTGGTGATCTGTGGCTGGGGTGGGCACCTGACATCAAAGTTCACAGGTCAGGACACCTGGGTGGCTCAGTGGTTGAGCATCTGCCTTTGGCTCAGGGCATGATCCCGAAATCCCAGGATCGAGTCCTACATTGGGCTCCCTGCATGAAGCCCGCTTCTCTTCCCTCTGCCTATGTCTCTGCCTCTCTCTCTCTCTCTCTCCCATCTCTTGTGAATAAATAAATAAAATCTTAAAAAAAAAAAAAGCTCATAAGTCATGCTCATGGTCTCTCTCCACCATCAGGGCGGTGATGACAAGGATGATGGCGATGATAGTTTTTACACATTGCTTCCTATGGGCCAATGTGATAGCTATTTTCAATAGCTATTAATATAAATATGTATTAGAATTCAGAATGGAAATGTGCTCAAATTAGCTAAATGCCCTAGGGCTCTGCATTAGCTAAAAATAATTTTTTTTCCAAAAAGAAATCAAGTCATTTGATTGATAGAGTAAAATAAAAGAAAATGCAACGTGAAACTATCTACTACAGATCCTGAAAGTGGAAATGAAGTGTTCAGGATAGGGAGGACAGAGAATCCAATTACCGAACCCCAAGATCCTCTGCAAGATGAGAAGCATTGTCCTCAGGGAACTTAGAACTGAGTCCAGGAGATGAGCATGTAACTTGTGGATAGTCATGGTGGCCTGTAGTTATAAGGTACAGATATAAGAGGTGAGTGCGGGATCTTTAGTGGTCCAGATGGGTAGGATGGGAATTCCAGGCAGTAGGAGTAGCAAGTGGGGTGGTCTAGGGAGGCGTGAGAAAATGATGAGATCGTGGATGTGTTGGATGTGTTGGGAGACGGTCTGCAAAGTCAGGAGGTTCCTCTCTTACTGTCTTGGGGAGGTGTTTGAACTTGATCCACTAGGGTATCATTTCTTAGATTATGGCTACTTGAGTGCCATATCATATCTAGTCAATGTCTCAGACTAATGGGCTGGTAGGAAACCAGTGAAAAACTAAAGACAAAAATCACATGATGAACATCCAAAGACATGTAAAAGAGGAAAAGGAATGCCTGAAAAAGCCATTTGGTTTCATAAGTGTCCAGAGGAAATACATATGACAGTTTTCAACTATGCTAAGAATAACACTAGGGAACAGCAAAGTGCAGCTGGTTTAATTTTGAAGCTCTCTGAAAAGTTCAGAAATGTTTCTAATTCCTCATAGGTAAAGAAAAGTCATCAAAACAAATCACTCTTCCCTGGTAAGCTTGGAAAGGAGAAGAAAGCTCCTCTCTGGCTTCTTCTGACATAGTCACTAAAGGGTCACAAAAATGTACAATTCCTAAATGTTCTGAGACACAACCCGAAGCCAATTCATTGTCCCCCGCTCCCCGCCATAATGGCAAAGAGACCCATTGTGCAGAGAATATTTACCAAGTGTCAGGACACTTTACATAAAATTATAGTGACAATAACAATAGCTAACAATTTCTGGAAACTTACTAGCTGCTAAGGCCCTATTCAAAAGGCTACACATAAACTAACTCACAGCTCTACCAAGTGATTACAACTGTACCCACTTACAGATGAAGATATCAGGGCACAAGAAAGTCAAAACCTGTCCACAGACCAACATGATTCGGGACTGACAACACCATGATTCAAACTCTGAGCTCCAAGTCCCATGCACATCCTGCCACCCCGAAGTTTGGGCTGCTGTTTATAATTCCAAGGGAAAGCTTCCAGATTGTGTGCTGTAATTTCACGTGGAAGAAGATGCTTTTGTGGAAGAATAACGTATCTACCCCTTGAGGTAACCTCCAGTGCCTGCTGAGTTCTTGAGCCACTATTTCTAGTAGGCAAATTATTCAAAAATATGTTATGGCCTCTCCATAGGCCAGCGTGACTGACAGTACGCAGAATAATTTTAATGAAGCACAAGAAAGGGTCATTGTTCTTAGGGAAACACAGAGCAGAGGATTCCAACAGAGAGGGGTGAGGAGAAACACATGCATTTCAGAGCCCAGTGGCTGCCCCCACTTCCTCCTGGGGAGGTTTCTAAGGACAGAATCTGTTGAAACAAGCTCTGCCTCTAATTTCCTGGTGTGTGACACTTCACACAAGGACTGTTGCATCTTGCTGTGTAATCTCAAAATATCAAACAAATCTCCCTCCCACACTCTCACATTTTGGATTCATTTCTGGTATTAGTTGAACAGTGCTATGTATCATATAGACCCAAACGCCACACACCAGCTTCACACTGGACCAGCCAGAGCTCCTTCCCAGACTTCATCTGCCATAAAGAGCTGGGCAACTTTTGTTACATCTGAGGATGGGTACCCTTCCTGACCTGTCCTGAGTTTGGCTCACATTTTCCACGTAAAGAAGTCTGTTTTTGCAAAAGCTTCTTATCTCGATGAAGTCCCAATAGTTCATTTTTGTTTTTGTTTCTCTTGCCTTCATGGATGTATCTTGCAAGAAGTTGCTGTGGCCAAGTTCAAAAAGGGTGTTGCCTGTGTTCTCCTCTAGGATTTTGATGGACTCTTGTCTCACATTTAGATCTTTCATCCATTTTGAGTTCATCTTTGTGTATGGTGTAAGAGAATGGTCTAGTTTCATTCTTCTGCATGTGGATGTCCAATTTTCCCAGCACCATTTATTGAAGAGACTGTCTTTTTTTCCAGTGGGTAGTCTTTCCTCCTTTGTCAAATATTAGTTGACCATAAAGTTGAGGGTCCACTTCCGGATTCTCTGTTCTGTTCCATTGATCTATGTGTCTGTTTTTGTGCCAGCACCACACTGTCTTGATGACCAAAGCTTTGTAGTACAACCTGAAATCTGGCATTGTGATGCCCCCAGCTATGGTTTTCTTTTTTAATATTCCCCTGGCTATTCGGGGTCTTTTCTGATTCCACACAAATTTTAAGATGATTTGTTCCAACTCTCTGAAGAAAGTCCATGGTATTTTGATAGGGATTGCCTTAAATGTGTAAATTGCCCTGGGTACCATGGACATTTTCACAATATTAATTCTTCCAATCCATAAGCATGGAATATTTTTCCATCTTTTTGTGTCTTCCTCAATTTCTTTCAGAAGTATTCTGTAGTTTTTAGGGCATAGATCCTTTACCTCTTTGGTTAGGTTTATTCCTAGGTATCTTATGCTTTTGGGTGCAATTGTAAATGGGATTGACTCCTTAATTTCTCTTTCTTCAGCCTCATTGTTAGTGTATAGAAATGCCACTGACTTCTGGGCATTGATTTTGTATCCTGCCACACTGCCAAATTGCTATATGAGTTCTAGCAATCTTGGGGTGGAATCTTTTGGGTTTTCTATGCACAGTATCATGTCATCTGCAAAGAGGAAGAGTTTGACTTCTTCTTTGCCAATTTTAATGCCTTTTCTTTTTGTTGCCTGATTGCTGAGGCTAGGACTTCTAGTACTATGTTGAATAGCAGTGGTGAGAGTGGACATCCCTGTCTTGTTCCTGATCTTAGGGGAAAGGCTCCCAGTGTTTCCCCATTGAGAATGATATTTGCACAGCAAAAGAAACAGTCAACAAAACTAAAAGGCAGCCTACAAAATGGGAGAAGACATTTGCAAATGACATATCAGAGAAAGGGCTAGTATCCAAGATCTATAAAGAACTTATTAAACTCAACAGCAAAGAAACAATCCAATCATGAAATGGGCAAAAGACACGAACAGAAATCTCACAGAGGAAGACATAGACATGGCCAACATGCACATGAGGAAATGCTCCGCATCACTTGCCATCAGAGAAATACAAATCAAAACCACAATGAGATACCACCTCACACCAGTGAGAATGGGGAAAATTAACAAGGCAGGAAACAACAAATGTTAGAAAGGATGTGGAGAAAGGGGAACCCTCTTGCACTGTTGGTGGGAATTTGAACTGGTGCAGCCCCTCTGGAAAACTGTGTGGAGGTTCCTCAAAGAGTTAAAAATAGATCTGCCCTATGACCCAGCAATTGCACTGCTGGGGATTTACCCCAAAGATACAGATGCAATGAAACGCCGGGACACCTGCACCCCAATGTTTCTGGCAGCAATGTCCACAATAGCCAAACTGTGGAAGGAGCCTCGGTGTCCATCAAAAGATGAGTGGATAAAGAAGATGTGGTTTATGTACACAATGGAATATTCCTCAGCCATTAGAAATGACAAATACCTACCATTTGCTTCGACGTGGATGGAACTGGAGGGTATTATGCTGAATGAAATAAGTCAATCGGAGAAGAACAAACATTATATGGTCTCATTCATTTGGGGAATATAAAAAATAGTGAAAGGGAATAACGGGGAAAGGAGAAAAAATGAGTGGGAAATATCAGAGAAGGAGACAGAACATGAGAGACTCCTAACTCTGGGAAATGAACAAGGGGTGGTGGAAGGGGAGGTGGGCGGGGGGTGGGGATGACTGGGTGATGGGCACTGAGGGGGGCACTTGATGGGATGAGCACTGGGTGTTATGCTATATGTTGGCAAATTGAACTCCAATAAAATAAATTTTAAAAATTAAATTAAATTAATAAAATAATAAAATGAAGTCTTTTTTATTTATTTAAGATTTTATTTATTTATTCCTGAGAGAGAGAGAGAGAGAAAGGTAGAGACATAGGCAGAGGGAGGAGCAGGCTCCATGCAGGGAGCCCAATACGGGACTTGATCCCGGGACTCGAGGATCATACCCCGGGCTGAAGGCAGGCACTAAGCCACTGAGCCACCCAGGCTGCCCAAAGAAGTCTGTTTTAAAAGGGAAAACTATTGCTATTGCAAATGGAAAGCCAGCATCATGGGCCCTACAGAGTAAATGAAAATGTAATTAAAATAAAGTATTAAATCCTGGCTCAGCCCCTCAGCCAGAGGGAGACGGAGACTAAAGCCTCTGTTTCAAGAGGAGGAGGTGGTTGGAGACAGACCACTTTGAACCATAGGATGTTATTGTTTTTGTAGGTCAAAAGGATCAAATATCAGCAATTTCATTTAATTCAACCTCACATTAAGGCTAAACCAAGTCTCACCACCAGTATCATTGAGATTGAAAAAGGAAGGGTGAACCACTGAGCCACTGAGCAACTGAAAGGAATCTAATGCCATGACATTTAATATTAAAAATAATGTTAAGCACTTGCAGTGATAGAAATTTCTCATTTGGGGAAATTGTGTTAGAAAAACAAGAGGAGTTATAATGTCAGATAATGAGGACCACTCCAGGAATATGAAGTCTGACTCCAGTCCTGCTCCACTACCCATAAACCACGTGACCCACCCAACCAAAATCTGTGCCCCTAGCACCAATGTGTACTAGATACTAAATTAATGCTGCATAAATGGCCAGCCTCCAAGTTTCTACACCAGTAAAAGTGAAAAATCATTCCCCTTTCTGCTGGTCTACACCTCAGGGTCATTACAAGGATCAAATGAGGCTGTTGACATAGACCTGAACATTTTTAGACCACATAGTACTGTCCCAAGAAAGATGGTCACTACAGTACAGCAGCAACAAGTGGCAAATGTTGGGCACTGTGGCCAGCCTGTGTTCGTAATAGCCACCTTCATCACAGCACTCAGATTTCATCTGAAGGTTTATTTCTTCCTCATTGGATCTTGTCTTGGGATGGTGAACCCAAGTAGACTTCTTGCACTACACAAGCCAGTGTGGTCCCAGGAAGCTCCTTCTGCTGGTGGCCAGGAAATGGCCATGTGACCTGAGATTGGCCAATCCGGTGTTTCTCCCTGGAATGTCAATCTTGAACAGAATGAGAGAGTCACTCCCGCTGCAGAACCTTAACTAGACCTCCATTCTTGCTAGAAGACCATTTCTGAGCCCCCATTTCCAGCTTAGATTTCTAAAGTTGTCTTGACCCCTTCCTGTTTCCAAACCTGGCCTGCCATCAACTCTATAAGATCACAACATCCTAAACTGGAGTAGATTTCTATTGCTTGTTACCAAACAGCCTTGGCAGAAACACCTGTGGACTACCCTTTCAAAGGCTCCTACTAATGTTCATCCAACCATCTAGAATCTAGTTGTGACCATAGGCCAACACTTCCAGTCATGACTAGAAGTTTGCCTAAGGCAGTAAATTTAAAATGGCATTCAGGGCAGCCTGGGTGGCTCAGCGGTTTAGCGCCACCTTCAGTCCAGGGTGTAATCCTGGAGACCCAAGATCAAGTACCACATCCGGCTCCCTGCATGGAGCCTGCTTCTCCCTCTGCCTGTGTCTCTGCCTCTCTCTCTCTCTCTCTCTCTCTCTCTCTGTGACTATCATAAATAAATAAAAATTTTTAAAAAACCCTTCCAAATATTCATTGTGTCTTAGTAGACACTGGTTCTTAACTTCCTGCAGGAGAATGATGGGGGAAGAGGCACATCTAAAGAGCTCCATTTTCCAAATGGGACCGAGAACTATACCCGGAGTTACATGGAAAGAAATCTTCCATCTTCAGTTCCTCCGAGAGCAAAAGAGAACATTGACAAGGCTCACTAATTCACTTTTGCCCTTCTATTTGCAGACTACTACCTCCATCAGTAGGCAGCATGGGCAGGAGTCACAGCTGAGTGATGACTGTCCCCGCCAGATATCGGTCCCTGTGGAGTGAAATTAACACCTACATGTCTGGCACTTTCACACACAGTATCTGATTTAATTCTCCCAACTGGCAAGGTAGATCTCATTCTGATCACCTATTCAGATGTGTGGGTTTTCCCCACACCACCAAGCAATTTTCTCTGACACCAACTGGGTGTCCTGGGTGTCTTACAACTCAACTCAATTCTGACACTACCTACCTGGAGACAGCATTAGACCCCACAGGTTAAGATCTCAGTTCTACATGACTACACACATCCCACACCGCTTCAGATGCTGGTGGCAAGCTCAGGTTATCACCTGTACTTCTGATTGACTGGCTACATATCTCAAAGATTCCTACAACCTCCTCTGTGGGTTAATTTGCCAGAGTGGCTCACAGAACTCAAAGAAGTATTTTACATACTAGATTACAGGTTTCTTATAAAAGGATGTAACTCAGGAACAGCCAGATGGAAGAAATGCATAGGGCTAGGTAAGGTAAAAGAACATGGAGCTTCCATGCCCTTCCCAGGAACACCTCTCTCCCTGTGCCTCCACAGGTACACCAACCTGGAAGCTTTCGGAACCCCATCGTTTTAGGTTTTTACGGAGACTTCATTACATAGGCAGAATTGATTAAATCATTGGCCTTTAGCAATTGAACTCCATCTCCATCCCTCTCCTTGGAGTGGGGGGTGCTGGGAAGGAAAGTTCCAACCCTCTAATCACAGGGCTGGTTCTCCTGGTAACCGGCCCCCAACCTTTGGGACTTTCTAAAAGTCACTGCATTAGCATAACAGAATACACCTTTATGGCTTTTATGACTTTGGGAATTTCAGGGGCTTTAGAGCTCAGTGCCAAGAATGACAAGGAACAAATATAAATAGTTGCTGATCCATGGTATAGAGCAAGGAAAACAGTCCCAGAGGACTTGGGGGTAGGGGAATAATTGGTGTCAGGGGTCTTAAGATTTCCCTGAAAATTATTAAAAGACTTTAAAAACTAGAAAAGAAAAACAGAAAAGGCCAGACCACGGTAGCTGGAGCAAAGAGAGAGAGAGGCTGTTAGGGATGTGAGTCTTTTTCCACAGAGCAAAGGGAAGAAAGGGAAGGCTCTCCGTGGGAGAGAGACAGGAAGGCATCCACATTCTGCAGAAGTCTCTGTGTGCAGAAGAAGCAGGACCAGAAGGAAAACAGTCTATGGTAGCCGTCCTGAGAGAGATGTGGTGACTGGGACAAGGTGATAGCAGAAGAGCTGGAAAGAAGAGAATACATTTGAGATCACTTCTGGTGCGGGGCCATTTGTCAGGGGTGGAGGAGACCCACTATGTGTTCAGACCCCACAACAAAACATTCACAGACATTCCCTCTTGAGGTTAAGCTTTCTCAAGGAATAAGGACAATGATGTGGCCTTTGCTATATATATGAAGGTGGTGCCACATTTACCCAAACATATTTCAAAGATAAGACCAAGACTCTGTTACTGAGAAGGAACCCTCAAAGTTAGGGAAAAGCTATGTTTCTTAAACCTAGCTTCAAAACCAACAAAATCACTAAATGTAGTATAACATGGGAAGAATAGACATTGAAGCCCTAGAAACTAGGGTCCCACTTGCAAGTCTAACTTTCTCACATGTCTAACCTACGCTGAGTTATCCAACTTCTCTGAGTCTGTTTTCTCATCTGTAAAGACGGAATAATACCACCACTTCTCTCGGAGCTATCCTGAAGTGTCAACGTGAATAATGAGGGACAGAAGCCTTAAGAAGCAGTAACTATGATTATTAATATGAAGCAGCACACTCCTTTTAGCCATAAACTACATTTCTCATTGAAGGAATTACCTTTTTAACTTCTACAATAAAACATAATATTACACCTAATAAAAATCTTAGTAGTAAATTCTATTATATAAGAACACATTAATCTAACATTTAGAGATGGATTCCCTCTCTCAGGAAAAGAACCAGACAATTATGAAAAAAAAAAAAAAAGTGAGGAAGAAGTCCTGAATCCACATACTCATACACATGCACACACACACACACCTGCACATGCTCATGTGCACCCACGCAGGAAGTCAGAAGGGGATGGAGAACTGCATTATTGATTAGTAAGCCTCTCAGATGATTCTGATGCAGGTGGACCTTGCATCCCCAAATCAGGACCCCTGTGCTGACCAGGGCCAGGTCCCATAGTAGAGCCTCATGAAAAACTAATGCAGTAAATCAGTCTAATGATCTGATGCCACAAGCATATGTTCAGAAGCAAATGTGTGACAGGAAGGAAATGTTTGTGCAAAACCCTAAGAAATACAAACTAGAGGAGTGACCCCTCTGCCCTCAAGGCTCACAAGCCTCATGGTGACACAGATATTTAAACACCTGACTATAGCACAGTGCAATGCACATGCTCACCCAGACACCTTCTCCATGCTTTCAGACACGGGGGTACATCAGTGAATAAGACAGCAAACACCCCTGCCTGCACAGCGCTGACATTATGACACATGGAGACAGAAATCAACAAAATAAAAAAGCTTAACGTATAGTCTGTTAGTTGGTGCTAAGTGTTAGGGAGAAAAACCAGGTAAAAAAAGAGATAGAATAAGGGAAGAGTAATGTTTTAAATCTGCACCAGTTTCAAACAGTCCCTGAAGCTCTATTAAAACGTAGCACTACATGCTTTGCTGATAGCTGGTAAAGAATCGCAGACATGGGTCTGAAAGGACAGACAAGGGACTGGCTCCACTGGGAGGGGTGGGGTGAGAGGGTGGGGGCCGCAGCCAGTCTCCAGGATGAGATGAATGCTGAGCAAGTGAGTTCCCTTCCCTTCCCTTCCTTTGCTGGAACGTTCCTCCTGCCACCATGAATCAGCCCTGAATGACTTCACAAAGTAAATGCCTGTGTGTCTCTTACCTTTGCCAAAACATTTTCGTCTCCTCCCAGTCAATGTGAGAAGCTTATGCAATTACATCAGCCCTTCCTGGGTCATGGAGGTCAATGGCAATTTTTAGACTTTTTTTTAATTATAAAAGAAACACACAATCACAGTATAAAATATGAAAAATATCAGAAAGTGTAAGGATTCCCAATATTCTCAACCCCAGGATTACATCTGTTCACATTCTGGTACATTTTCCACCAGAGTGGTGGTTTAACATAGCTAGCATCATTCTGCATCCACATACTTTTGTATCTTGCTCTTTTTATTTTAACTAAAAATGTAATTTATAAATTACTACATGCGCATTTCTCTGCTTAAAACAAATGCTGTATGGACATCAATTTTAATGGCTACATAACATTCCATTCTACTAAGGCACTGAATTTTTTTAAGCATTTCCCACCTGTTGAGCATTTCAATTTCTGAGTTGCCATCATTATCAATTACCCTGAAAATAACTTATGCAGAAACATATTTCAGGTAATTCCTTCAGAATGGACTACTAGAAGGAGGGAGTATTATAGGAAGCTGCAAATACTCTAAACATGTAGTCACTGCATAGGTGGTCTACAATCACCCAAACTGAATCACCGCACCACTTGGCTGCAGAGACAGAATGCAGAAGCTAGTCATCTCTGGCCACCTTTTCCACCTTGACAGTAAATGGTTTTAGAAGCAATGTCTTTACCTGCTGTCAGAATCTGAGGCGATCTCCTTTCTCCCTCCAAAGCGGATCTGGCACTGCATGGAAAAAGAAGCCACTGAGATCATCAGGATGGGACACTCAAACATCACAAACAGCCCACACAGGATTTCAGGATCATGAGACACACAGGGCCAAGAACTCCAGGTGCCGAGTCAGGGTGTCCCCGTACCATGGTGTCAAGCCAAGACATGAGATAGTAGACACCCTGGCCTTCCAGCCACCACTTACAGGAAGCCCTTATCTCCCCCTTGTACAGTGGAGCTAGTGGGAAAACAACACCAAGAGGAAAACAAAAGCACACAGCCTTGTGTACATCGTCTAGGAAGCTGCTTCTGTATGTCAGCAGCTGACTGTCTGAACAAGAGCTCCACAAGGCACAATTAAAACTTCCACAAATCTGATGATGGGTGCCTCTGGAAAGGGCCCCAAAGTTGTTATGACTGGCGATAAAATTATGGCAGCATGACTCAGGCTTCAACCATGTCATCTGGTTGTGCCAAATGACGTTTCATCCAGGGTGGATACAAATAAAAGCAAACCATCATTTTTTCTTTAGTTGTGGAAAAAAAATAGAATATGAGAAGTTTACCATTTTCACCATTTTTAGTTATATATCATTCAATTCAGAATACCATGCTGCCATCAGCAGTAGCCACTACTCTCTTTTAAAGGTGTGGAATCTCCACTGTGGGTAGCAGGCTTGCAAGATTCCAGAGCGTATTCTCCAATGAATGAATGAATGAATGAATGAATGAATGATTATAAATGATATATTTGTCAAAACTCATAGAACTGCACACTTAAAATTAGTGTATTTTATTGCATGCCTCCATTATACCTCAATAAAATTGACCTTAAAAAGGTCTATGTACAACGCTTTCATCCCCCCAAGTCATAACAACAACAACAATAGTAATAGCAGCTCTGGGCATAGGCTCCAATTTATTTCTGTTCAACAGCTATGCTGAAAGTGGCTCCACATCTACTTTATGTTCCCACTGTATTTCCCCACTTCCAGGACAAAGAAACAAATAACGTGGGCTCTGTATTTACTGCTGAGCCCTTTACCTACTTTAACAAATGCAACCCTCTCAACAGCCCTCTAGAGGCAGTGACCCGATGACAGAGAAGAGGGAGGCTCAGAGAGGCTAGGTGGAGTTGCCTCAACACACACAGCCTTGAAGAGGTGAAGCTGGTATTGGACTCCAGCTTCGCCTGAGTCTATGTCTTCTCCACCACATACCCTACCAGGATGCCTAGAGGCTTGGGAGATACCAAGTTCTCTGGGTTCACTTTAACACTTGACACATATCCCTATGAAAGTATTTATCTCCCCATATTGGGACTGCATGCATATGATTGGCAGTTACACCTTCCAAAATGTGAGCTACCTAGAATTCCCAGCATTGGGTCCTAGCTTTGCTACTCATGACCTATAGCTCCTTAAGTGAATTACTGGACCTTTCTGAGCTTCTGTTTCTTTGTCGATAGAATGGAAACCATCACAGGAACCATCTCATTGGGGGGTCAGAAGGATAAAATGAGAAGTTTCGCAGGGAGCTGGGCTCGTGGCTGACACATGCATACTACACGATGCACATCTGGTAGGCACGGGCAAGCACACCCAAGCCAGGCTCACGCCAAAGCCTGCATTCACACCTGCTAAAAACTGGATATCAAGAACAGCATGAAGCAACCGGAGCAGAGCCCACCTGGAGGACCCACGCGACCCTGGGCATGGCTTCATTCGTCCCGTCTCTGTTCTCGTGCCCACAGGGTGCCAACTCCAGCCACCACCTCAGCACCCGGAAGACTTGCCCTAAAACACAACTGCTTGGAAGTGAGACTTTGAAACCAACAGCAATGCCTTTCTCAAAGGGACATCATGAAGGATGGGGTCCTCCAAAGGCATTAGAAAGTCACTACTTCCAACTGCCCTCCCTGCTCTGTCACTCTCTGGGGAACACCGTGAGCCTCACTGCTCCCAGATGGAAAGAGGGAGTAAGTCATGCACATGAAAGGGCAGAGATGACTTGGACATGGATGGCCTGACACTGTTTCCTGACCTCAAAGTCAAATGAGAGCTTTCTTCTTACCTGTTTCACTGCATCCAGCAGACGCTCCAGCAGAAACTGTCTTTTCAGGTCATTGTTCTGTGGTCCTAAAATGCAATGAGGCTTCATTAGTTCTTTGTGGCAAGAGCCCTCTACCAAGACTCTGCCACATAGTATGTGGCTGTCCCCAACCGGCATCAGCCTCCTCTGTAATGAAATCAACAAGAACAGACACCAGTAATCTACATCATTACAGTGAAGTTTGGCCAGTTGCCTGTTGCTACATCACAGGAAAGCAGCTAAATTCATGTTCCCCACACCTGAAGAATGTGTCTGGAATGGTCTAATTCAGGTTTCTCAATCTTGGCGCTATTGACATTTGGGCCAGATAATTCTCTGTGGTGGGGCTGCCCTGTGAACTGCAGGACGTTTAGTCGCATCCCTGGGCTCTACGCACCAGATACCATTAGCACATACACACACCCAAGATGTGGCAACAAAAAATGTCTCCAGATACTACCAAATGTCCTATGGGGGACAAAACACCCCCCAGTTGAGAACCAACAGTCTAACTTACAATACAGGTTCCCCTAGTATGGCAGGCAATACCCATTGGCTGACCTCACCATCAGCTCCAACATCTTTTCCCCATGCCACCTCCTGTGCTACAAGCTGAAAAGTTTAATTACTCCTTTTCTCAGCCTCTTTTGGAAGGGTGACCTTAAGAAGTTCTAGCTAACAAGATGTAAGCAGAAGGACACTGGGAGGGCTCTGGGGAAACCATGCCTTCCTGATAAAAGAATACATGTTAATGGTTTCATTCTTTCTTCCATCCTTCACGCCTTCATTATAAACACACTGGGGTTAGCCAGAGTAGCACCATGCAGCCACAAAGCAACAAGCCAGGAGGGAAGGCCAAGAGACTCACAGAGACACCAGCCCTGATGTCATTTCACTGCTGAACCAATACTAGAAATCTCCCACCTCTCATACAGCAAATAACCCCCTTTGCTTCAACCACTATACACCAGGCTGTTACTTGCAACCAAAAGCATTCCTAACTGATACACATGGTATATGCTTAACTTCCATTTAAAAATGTCCGAGGGAGGGGATCCCTGGGTGGCTCAGCAGTTTAGCGCCTGCCTCTGGCCCAGAGCATGTTCCTGGAGTCCCAGGATCATGTCCCGCATAAGGTTCCCAGCATGGAGCATGCTTCTCCCTCTGCCTGTGTCTCTGCCTCTCTCTCTGTGTGTCTCTCATGAGTAAATAAATAAATAATCTTTTTTAAAAATGTCTGAGGGGGATGCCTGGGTGGCTCAGTGGTTGAGCATCTGCCTTTGGCTCAGGGTGTGATCCTGGGGCCCTAGGATCGAGTCCCACATTAGGCTTCCTCCATGGAGCCTGCTTCTCCCTCTGCCTGTGTCTCTGCCTCTTTCTCTGTGTCTCTCATGAATTAATAAATAAATCTTTAAAATAAATAAATAAAATGAAAATGTCTGAGGCAGGGACACTTCAAAGCACCAAGCAGACTGCTAGAGAGCTACATCTGATGCCCCAGAGGAGACCTGGGGATTCCAATCAACAGAGACACAGCTATGTATTATGATGCTCCAGACAGAGAACATAGTTATTTCAAGGGAGAATCAAATTTAAAAAAAAAAAAGAATCAAATTCAGAGGTACAAGAACAGATGCCCCACACCACAGGCCTTAAAGTACCACCAAGCTGCTTTTCTCTTGGGCAATTTACCATGGGCTTTGCCAGGGAGTCCCAGCAAGGCATCACACCAGAGATGGTCAGTGATTCATCCAAATTATGTCAGGGCCACTCAGTTGATAACAACTGTGACCACGTGTTGAGCACTTCCTGCACACCAGACACAAAATAGTACTCTGCATGTGTTACATCCTGTAATTCCTACAACCACCCTATAAGTATTAGGATCTTCACACTGCAGATGGGGAAAATGAAGTCCACAGAGCACAGCAAGCATGTGCACTGACCCACTCGGTACTTATCTAACTTCAACTGTGTCCTAGGCAATGTGCTAAGTGCTCAGGACACAGGAGTGAAGTCATATAGAAGAAACATTCTCTCATGGAGAAAAGATCCTCTTAGGGAAGAAAGAAATTGCACTTAAGTAAACCTAAACCGAGATGATGTCAGAGTCATACTGAGAAGAAAAACCAAATGGGGTGATGAGACAGGGAGGAAGCAAGAGGGTCCTGTTCACCAGAGCAGTGATAGAAGGCCTCTCTGCAGGTGACGTGTGGGCTGGGCCCTTTATAAAGAGAAGGAGGAACCCCGGAAAGACATGGGATCCCAGCGTTCCAGGCAGGGTATATAGCCAGGGTGGATGCCCAGAGGCAGGAACAAGCTTGGCTTCTAGTCTTCCAGGACCAGAAGGAAGAAGTCTGCTACAACTTGAGCAAAGAGCAAAAAAGAGGAAGGAAAGATCAGACAGGCAGGCAGAGGCCAGTCACAAAGGGCCTTGTGAACCAAAACAACAGGTTTTGTTCTAATTTGAATACTAATTGGTAGAATCGTGATCCTTACTCAAGACCATGTCCCTCAAAAGTCTGTGTTGGGGTCACCACACAAGGCTCCTGCTTCACCCCAGGCCCACAGAAAAAAAAAAAACACAGAATAGACACTCCACGGACACACGGTGATAAGCGTCTTCCTAAATGGTGTCACGGTTATTTTTCTCTGGAGGGGTTTTGAGTAAGGATGTACTACACATCATTCCCACCACACAAGTATGCCAAAGTGTCATTCAGGATGGTTGAAAACACCCCCCCCCACCGCACCCAAAGCCCCCAAACATCTCTCTTGATACTTATGTCTAGCTGTCAATCCTACTTTTTTGTTTAGCAGAAGGTATGGCTTCTGCTCTTCTCTAACACCGGGATGGACAAGTCAGGCTTTCTCTCTTCCTTCTTCCAAGTCTTGCATCCAACAACCCTACCTGTCCTTGGGCAATGCTAGCTGGAAACCTGACAAAGTTTTCCACTCTGAAATGCCTTTGTTATCTTTTTTATCGTGAAAGTAATTTATGTGATCAAATGACCATATGACCCAGCAATTCCACATCTAGGTAGACACCTAAAAGAATTTAAAGCAGGATCTTGAAGAGACATTGTACACCCATGTTCGCAGCAGCAGCATCAGTGGTAGCTAAGATGTGAAAGCAACCCAAGTGTAATGGACAGACAGCTAAGCAAAACGGGGTCTAGCCACACAATGCACTATTATTCAGCTTAAAAAGGAAGGAAATTCTGAACTATGCTACATGGAATGAAACTTAAGGACAATAGGCTAACTGAAATAAGTCAGTCCCCCAAAAGATAAATACTGCATGATTCTACTTATAAGAAGTAATCAAAATTACAGAAAGGGAAAGTATGGTGGTGGTTTCCAGGAACTGGGAAGAGAGGAAGATGGGGAATTAGTGTTAATGGGGACAGAATTTCAGTTTTACAAAATGGAAAGAGTCAAGAGGATGGATGGTGCTGATGGCTGCACAAAAGTGTGAATATATTTAATACCACTGCACTGTACACCTAAAAGTGGTTAAGATGGTGAATTTTCTTACCTGTATTTTACCATGATAAAAAAATTCATGTAAAAAAATAATTATAAATCAGGAAAACCTGCACAAAGAAAATAAAAATCTCCATCATCTCATTACTGATCATTTTTAGTGCAGTGATTCTCAAGCTTCCATGTTCACACAAAATCTCCCAGGCTCTTGTTATAGACAGGTTCTGATTCCGCAGGTCTGGGTGGAGCCTGAGATTCAGTGTTTCTCACTAGCTCCCGGATGCTGCTGATGCTGCTGGTTCAGGGAGGATGTGGCACCCTACCCTTCCTGATATGCATGATGATCCTGGATCTTTCCTATATTATCTTGACCCACTGCTCAGAGAAGGTACTGGCAGCCTCCTCTGCTTTACCTCGCAAAGCCTCTCTTTGTGGTGGGAAGAAAAGCCCATTCATCACAGAGAAACAATCTGAGGTTGCGCAGGCCTCACGCGGGCCTCAGCCCTCCACTCACCCTCCCTGGCTGCAATTGCTCTGCAGGCGAGAAGGACACTTGAGTGAGACCATCCTGGCCCTAACTGGGGATTCAGAGAAGCGGGGTGGGGGGAAGCAGGGGTGGAGGGAGTACAGGCAGCCTTGGGAGCACGTATGCACTGCAGGAGGTGCCCAGGGGGCCATGGCCATAAAGAGCAGTGGAAGGAGCACCAGTTGGAAGTCACAAGACATCATGAGTTCTCATCCCGGCAGAGCTGCTTGCTGGCCATGTGACAGGGACAGTCACTTCCCTTCTCTAGGCACCAGTTTCTGCATGAGATGGTGCTGTCCTAGCTCTGCAGTCTGGAACATGGGGCCCCCATGAAGACAGGCAAACAGAGCAATCTACGCTACCAGTGTCTTTCCTGCCTTCTTCCTGCCTTCTTCCAGTGACCAAGAGGAGAATAAGCACCCCTGCCCTGGTCAAGAAGATTCTCTGTCCCCTCTGTCTCAAATGCTGTAACCACCGGAGGGGAGCAGGGAGGCAATGCCCACCTACTGGTCTTCAACTGTGGGGAAAGCCATTAAGTGACTGACAATCCTTAGTGTCATGGGAAAGGTAGCTCCATTCACCAGAGCACTGAGGCTCAGCGTGGAGCACGCAAGGCTACTCCCGTGGAAAGTACTCAAGGAAGGATTCCATTTCAAGTCCACTAGCTCCAGCGTTGGCCGTTTGCTAAATCTTGCTGGCTCTCCAGCTTTGCAACAAATCTGCAATCACAGCCCCACTGATTTTTCTGTGATTTTCTGTGAAGGAAGCCCCAGTCTTCCTGCTCTCTTCCTTTTCCAAGGGCAGCCCTGAGTCCACACTACTAACCAGATGAGCCTGAAGAGGCTTCTTTTGCATTCCTTATTAGGGCCCCATCAAAATGAAAATAGAAAATAGAAAGCTAAAAACAAAAGAAAATATAAAGCTACCCCAGGGAGTACCCCCAGGGGGCTACAAACCCATCAAAGAAATGCAGTGATCCCATGCGGCTCTAACTCAGAAGACACAAGTGCGTGTGAAAAATCAATCATGAGCATCCCTGTTGTCTTTAATGTTTAGAATCCTTAGGATCCTACATTACTTTTCAGCACAAACCTCCAGCCTTCTGTCACCTCCTAGGGAGACAGACAAGACTTAAGAATGGGATAGTCCAGATTCAAATCCTCACCCTGGGCTATGTGACCATGGGCAAGTAAGTTACTCACCCCCTTTGCACCTCCTAAGTGTCTTAAATGTAGATTGTGCACCTAGAATAGTGCCTAGCTTATATGAGGCACGTCTTGTTGTTGTTGTTGTTGTTGTTGTTGTTGTTGTTGGCAACCCTATATCCCAGAGGGTAAGACCTCTGGCTCTAAGACATGCTTTCAATTGGCTTTCTCTCTAAAGCACAAGAAAGCTACCCAGTCCAGGACTCTGTGCTTGCTGCACTGGGCGGAATAAAAGTAAAAAAGGGTCCATGGCATCTGGGGTGGGGGTGAGGTGGGGGAAACAAGCAAGAGGCATTAGGAACTCCATGTTTATTCCTCCTCTAATCCTTGCAACCCTGGAGGTCAAGGTAAATGTGGTTGCCACCCACAGAGGACGTTAGGTCATCTGATTAAGGTCACATACACACTTCAACAGTGGTATTTCCCTACCTCTCTATGCAGTGGCAGGAGTAAAGTCATGCCAGGTATTTCTCTGGTTGATGGCTAATCCTTGCAATGTACGAAGCAGGTTCAAGGAAGGAAAGAAAAAGGCAATATTCTTTGGGTGCCACTGCATGCCAGGAATTCTGCTCAAGGTCATACAGCTAAGCAAGCAGTACATCAAAGGTTAAGACCATGGTCTGCCTGACTCTTAGGCCAGTGCTCCCTCTACCATGCTCCACACTGCCATTCTGCTGGGGCCAGGGAGGCTCACTGAAAAAGCAGGAACTTGAGCTGTGCTTTAAAAAAAATGGGAAGGACCAGAAGAGGTAAATCCACACAGATACAACACAATGACTTAATGGGAACAGGGTCTCCCTTTGGGGGGATGAAATCTTTTGGAACTAGACAGAGATGGTGGTCACAGGACATCATGAATGTACTAAATGCCATTGAAATGTTCACCTTAAGACGGTTGTTATAATAACTGTTAGTCCTACAATTGAGCAATGATCCGTGGTTTTTAACGGCATTAAAAACATAAATGCTTTTATGTTATATTAATTTCAGTTCAATAAAAAATGTTTTTATGGGAAGGGCTGACACAGACAGATATTGGCCCAGAGCACATTCCAAACCAAAAAGAGACAGGATTTGCCCTGGGGAGGGAGCAGAGTGGAGACAAGAGGACTCCAGATAGTACCCAGCCCCCAGGCTCACTTCTCTTCCATATTTCTGTTTACACTGAGGGGGGTCCCTAACTTCTGCATCATGGGGCTACTAACAGGGAACAACAGGCACATTCAAATAACGGGAGTTCAGGAAGATGTAGTTATGAGAAGCCCTACGAGGGGTGGGTATAGATAAGTGATCTCAACCAGGGTGATTTTGCCCCCACCAATGGGACATTTGGCAACGTCTGCAGGTATTTCTGGCATGGAGTGGGTGGACGCCAGGGATGCTGCTACACCTTCTCCAGTGCACAAGACAGTCCCGGCAACAGAGGATTATCTGGTCCAAAACGTCAAGTAGTGCTGCAATTAGGAAATTCTGCCCTAAAGTACATGTGATTGTCTCATTTCAGAGACGATGAACTAAGGCTTTTAGAAGCTAAATAACTTGAACCTCCACTCGTGCTCTGAATCCCGTCTCCTCTCTTCTGCTCAAGGACACACTCCAGCAACTGTCCCTCAGTTAGTTTGTTCTTCTCATGTAAGCAATCCTTACAGCACACGAGGATGTCGTAATACCTCCCCCAAGTTTACTAAAAGCCTGTACCCACATGCCCTTCCAGCTGCAACCCCATTTCTCTGCTGCCCTGGCCAGCTCTGCCTTCACTGGGGCCGCCAGGCTATCTGGGAGAGCCACCCCTGCCATGACTACCTTTCTGGGCTCTGGCCTGGTGCCCTTCTGCCCGCATCACCTTCACCCTGCATTGATTATCTACACAGCAGCCATAACATCTGGAAGCACAGGTGGCAGCAAATGACTTACTGATATTATGTAACAAATATATGATACACTCAATGATACTCTGTGATTGTTCCCTCAAAACATCCTGCAGAACTGCAGTTAACACTGTGTTTCTATCAAGTCCTAAGCATGCAGTGGGTTGTATCAGATGATCTATATTTCTGGTTTTCCCTGACTAAACCTGTACCTTTAACATGCCCTAGGCCAGGGGTCAGCAAATGTTTTCTGTAAAGAGCCAGATAATAAATATTTTAGGCCTTGTGGGTCATATGGCCCCAACTAATCAAGTCTGCTCTTATATCTCAAAAGCAGCCACAGACAACACATTAATGAATGAGCATAGCTGTTTACAAAAACAGGCCTTGGGCTGGATTTACTCTATGGGCCCCAGTTTGCCAACCACTGCCCTAGCAGAATTAATCAGACAGAGGTTTTGAAAATTAAAACAATAGTATCTCTGTTTGCAGACTTTATGGCCACCCAGTAAGCAGTAAGATGGTTACCTGTTAGGGGTCCCCAGGAGACTGTAGCCCAGACCCACACCTCAATCATGTTCCTACCTTCCCTCACCCTATACCAAGAGCCCACACCTTGCAAGAGCCTTGCATGAGACAGGTACACCATAACTTGTGCTCACTGCTAGAATTCATGCTCTGTCACATCTGCAGGCATACAAGATGCTTGGAGCTCTCGGCCCAATGGTGAGTTTAGTGCTGTTGTTTTGTTGTTTAATTTCTACCATCCCCAAAACCCCACCACCAGTCCAAAACAGAAACGAAGGGAGTAGGCAGGAAAGGTGGCCTTGTATAGGCCAGAGGCATGTACACAACCAAGATCCGATCTCCTCCTGCCCCTACACATGCACACACACCCTCACTCCCACTCCAGCAGGGTCAGGAAGAGAATGGAAATGAGTGCTGTGGGCAGAAGTAGGGACTGAGGGAGCTGAGGGGGATGTCTCTGTAGAAACAGCAGCTGTTACTAGGCTCAAGCAGATCACACCTCATAGCAACCCCAGCTAGCGGTTGTCCCATCTTCTGGTTTTTCAAGAAAAGACAGAAACTTAGATTTTCATATTAACTGGCACCTAATTATACTTTTTGGAGCACTGCTTCATCCAACTCTGCGTGAATCAAACACAATACACTAGAGGCCATATCGGCTACCAATTTTCTGAGACACACATAAAACCTTTATATCTAACTGTAAGATGGGTGATGGCAGCAGCATCATAACAGATAAAGGAACTGAGGTTTGGAGACACAGATCACTTGCCCCAGGAACAGTGCCCCAACACTTTACCACAATGCCTAGGCCTGCCAACGCCCGAAAGGCTAGTAGGCTAACCTCAGGCAGCTCAACTTCCATGCAGGGATCCCTTTGCAAAGGGCCCAGGAAGACAAACCAACTTCTCAGTGGCTGGCCCAAGCGTCACTTTCCATGAGAAACCTTCCTGTCACAGGCAAAATAAACTGTTCTCTATGGAGTGCTCCTGTGACCCTCCAACCATACCACACCCCTAGTATAATCCGTACAGAAAGGATTATGGGGAATCATAAACCTGCTCCTCATTCCTATCCAAGATTGAGTGGAACCAGCGATAATACACCCCTGCTTACAGAAGGAACTCAACAATTGCTGAATCAAGGCTCTGGAGTTAGATTCTGTGGCTCCCCAAAGTGTCCGCTTTAAATGGAGAGGACCAGAATGAGCCAGGACACAGAAGCAGCCTCAGCCTTGTGGGTGTGTGTAATGGGCTGAGGGAAGCAGCAGCTTTGTCTGCTCAGCATTTGTACATAAACAAATAATACAGACTTTATTCTTCCCCAAAGTCAAGGCACTAGTTCTCTGTACTGTGGGGTCAAGTGGCACAGCTGGGCCAGGACAAAAAGACAGACTGTCCACCACCACACAATGGAAAGAAGCAGGCTCTGCTTTAAAGGAGATAGATAGCCTCATTGGCCTTGTGAGGTCTAAGATCAAAGACCAAGTCAACAGCATATTCATCAATGGGCAAAGCATTTACTCTGGAGCAGGGCTCAGCAAACATTTGCTGTACATAACAAATGGTAAATACTTTAGGCTTTGCAAACCATAAGATCTCTGTCACGGCCACTCAATTCTGCCACTGTAGAGTGTATGCAGCCATAAACAACAGTCAATGAATGGATGTGCCTGTATTCCAATAAAACTTTATTCACAAAACAGGTGGCCAGCACAGTTCGCCAATCTCTGCTTAGAAAAACACTAAAATGGCACTGTGCAAGCATTTTGAAGGAAAAGTGTATCTTCCCTCATGGCTGGAGAAATGCAAATTATAAACCCACTAAATTAGCTGCCACATGTTACCATTATATAACTACTCAATTCACCAAGAAACATTTAATGCTGGTAAACCTGTAGGGAAATAGGCACACACTGCTGCTAACAACATACCAGTGCAGTGGATTCTGAAAGGCAACATGGCAACACATACAAAAAGTTACCAAAATATCAAAATACCTTCCTGACACCTTGGCCACTAAACTGAAGGGGAGGAAGGGGAGGATGAAAAAAGGAATAAGGGACTATTTCACCAGGCCCTCCAACCTCCAGGTTCTCTGTAAGGCACTCTATGTTCATCACTTGCTTTTATTTCCATTTTCTGATGAGGGAATCCAGAGCCAAAGAAGCTCAATAACATGCTCAGGCTCTTCCATGGGGATTTAAATCCAGGGTTGTCTGAGTCTAAACTTTTTTCCACTACACCCCAATGACTGCCGAAACACAGTATCACGGGCACACAGATTTTTCCGGTAGTGTTCTGGAACGGGGGGCAGCACACAAACCAAATCCAGCTGCTGCCTCTTCTTCTAAATAAAGTTTTATTGGAACACAGCCACATCTTTTCTTTATTGATTGCATGTGCTACTTTATGCTACAACAATGGGGATGAGTGGTTGGGACAGAGACCAGATGGCCCACGAAGGAGAAATTATTTACTATCTGGGTCTTTACAGAAAACATATGCCAATTCCAACCTAGAACATTGTAAATGGAATTTACTTTCTTTTCCTACAACGGTATATCCATTTGGTGGAACGTTATGCAGGCTTTTTAAATAATTTTGACAGGAAGGCAAATGGATAAATGCTGTAACTAAGTGAAAACACTAATTGAGATGTAGACTCAAGGCAATTATGTAAAATGCATATGCGCTGAGCAAAGACAGAAGTGGAATACCTAAAAATCTAAATATTTAATGTTCTAGGGAGGTATATTGATAGGGATATTCCATGTTTTCACAATAATCTTTAATGTCGTTTTGGGATTTGGGGTTTGTGTGCTTTTTTTTTTTTTTTTTAAGATGGAGGAAGAAAGGGCGGATCCCAAAACATGCAGATGCAAGCAAGGAAAAATAAGATTTGGTGGGCAAGGTTCCCTCCAAGTAGGAAGCCTGGGAGCATGGGCCCAGCAGAGTGGGGCAGTGAGAACAGAGAAGGCACCACCGCCAGGCCTCTAAAGAGCTCCAGGATGGGCACGCAGAAGTTAGGGCCTGGGAAAGAGTCCTCACTCCCCTGAGGGCCTCAAACTGCTACACCCCACACCCAACACTGATGTTCCACAGACTTTCCCACCTCAGTGAGGGGCAATTCTTACCCTTTTCAGCTGCTCAGTTGAAAGACCCAAGAGTCACCCTTCCTTCCCTCAGGTCTCTGCTCACACCTCACCTTCCCTGTGAGGCCTTCCCTGACTGTTCCATTCAAAATTATAACAGCCCTCCCCATTCAGTTCATCCTCTATCCAGACAACAAGTCAGACACCACCCTTGGGCTCTGGACTGGGCATGCGATCCAGACTTGGCTGACCAGAGCCACATTGACGGGTTCCAGGATGACCACACAGCCGGCCAGACTGCTGTGAGTCAGCCTCAGGACTTTTGCTGGAGCAACTGGGAAAGAGGCCCACTCTTGGCTCAGGTGTTGCTACATTGTAGGATGAGACCCAAAGCTGCTGGTAGCCATCTTGCCTCCATGGAGCACAGGCTGCTGGAGGACGGAGCTAACAGAAAGGAAAGCAGAGTTTCAAATTGACCAAAAAGGTAGTCCTTATGACTCACTAAGCACCTGGATGCAACTGAGCCTGAAGACAGCACTATCCCTAGACATTCGATTACAAGATGCTTTAAACTCCAATTTTTCGAAATCAGCTTCTACTCTGCCACATGCAACTGAAGAGTCCTGGCTAACTCATTCATTACTCCAACTAAACATTTTTTGGTACGTTCATTCAATGTGCTTTGACAGACGCCAACACTACAGCCCTCTGCTAAGTGATAGAAGAAACACCAAACCATCATTCAGTAAATGTCTGAATGTTGAATCCTGAATTTATAGCCAGGCTCTGTTGCCACTAGAGTCCTCTCTCCTACTAGCGGCACTGTAACTACTACAACCACTTCGAAAGCCAGAACAATCAAGAACTATCAACACTTTCATGTTACAGCTATTTTAGAAAAATCATCCTAAAGACATATCAATCTAAAGGAAGGAAACCTACCTTAAACAAAAACATTCACTAAAAAGGAAAGGGGTAAAATAAGCTCAGTTTCCACAAATAGAATCAAACAATTTAAAAATTATACTACATGTAAAACAATGGATTAATGATGGATTATGAAGTCTATAAAAGCGATCAATATGAAGACCACATAGCAATGTGGCATTACCCTAAAATGCTAAGGATGAAAGCAAAATGCAAGTTTATATGGTAATGGCAAAATTACTTCAGCTCATACCACTGTTTCTCAACCTTTTCCTCATTACCTTCCCCTTAGGATCCTTTTCAGACTTTTTTTTTTTTAATCATCCTCTCCGTGAAATTTTAACATCACAAGTATATTGCCTGTTTACATACTGCATGTGTATCTGTGCTTTACACACAAGATTAAAATTTCTTTCTCCCTCGAGAACCAATTTTCACTCCCATTGAGAATTCATGGCCTACATATAGACAAGATGGTGGCAGGATGGAAGGTGCTTTATCTGGAATTATGTTCACATTGCCAGAATTCAGAGAAGTCCATAAAATGTCAGATTTGGGTTTCACATTTTAAGAGCTCTAAAAACCATACTCCTTACTGGTTATAACAAGAAAGTAGGAGAAGTGATGTCAATGAGATTCAATCCACTGCCACTTAACTAGCATTGGACATGGTCAAATATTTGCTGACGGTAGAACACTTTCTTCTTACAATCTGCCACAACAGATCAACACAGTGCCTTCATTAGGAGGAAAAAAAAAAGTTGATATCATCACTTTTTCTGCTTTGAATGAAAACCACAAACATCCTTTTTTCCATTTACTCGCTTCAGCTGATTCTTTATCCCAAACACAAGCTACTGCTGGAAAGGACCCAGTCAATGCCAAAGAGAAAACCATGACCCTCAACATTCCAGAAAAATAAGATAAAGCTGCTAAAATACACACAAACATCAGGCAAGAAACAGCAGTAAATTACCCACTAAGCCCCAAACTCTGGTCTATAAGGCCGCTAGAGCTTGACTGTTCTTAAAAATTATTTGACCTCTCTGGGTCAAGCTTTCCCCACTCCTGAAACAGGGTTTTTAACTTAAAGGTTCCTGACAGACTAGTTACTGATGGAAATGAGCATCAAGGACCTTCAAATATAAAGTCTTAGGAAAGACAGTGCCTGAGAATGCTAATGACTTTCCAACCCTTCAAGTTCTACCTTCTAAGTAAGAGCAAAAGCATTAACTGAAATTCATAATTCCTTAGCTTGTAGAGGCTGGTAGTCAAGTATTCCTACCTACTGGATTCTTTAAAAAGAAACAAATCGTGACTGCTATCATCCTAAGACGACTGCTCACCTTCAGCAAGTATCCTTCCTCCAATTTGTTTGCTTCTACACACATATGTGAATCTGCAAACATTGTTTCACATGCATGTTTTAATGTGCATCAAGGTATGTATTTTAGCATAATTCTGTGCACTGCTTTTTAGAGGTTAATGTTGAGATACAGCCACTGTGATGTGCAGAAATCCATTTTATTCCTTTTAACATTTGAGGTTTTCCATCATGTGACCATACCACATATGCGCATCATCTCCCCTGTTAATGGTCATCTGAGTTGTTTCTGGCCTCAGGATACTCATTTATCTTGTGTATGCATTACCTAGGCATTCCACTTCCTGGTTATTTGCACTTAATGTGCTTGGCCTTGAAACCATCTGACCTCTGACTCTACTCAAACATTTTCAACTACAAAATACAGCAGACTCTAATTGACACTTTATAGGAAATACAAGAGACTGAGAAACATGTCAAACCACACCAGAAGGTTGCAGTCAGCAAAATCCCACAAATTGTCTATCCTGTAACAGGATGAACTATTTCCTTCAACAAAAACTGTAAGTGGTAAAAAGAGAGAGATAAAAGGGGAACTCATTCCTTTAAAAAAAAAAAAATGTTTTGTCTTCAAAGAATACAATTGAGAAAGTAAAAAAAAAAAAAATGGAAAATTTTTGTCAACGATATATCTAAGGGATTTGTATTCAGAAATTTTTTTTATCCAGAAATTATACAGAATTCTTACAGCTCAACAAAACCCAATTTAAAAATGGACAAAGGATCTGAACAAACATTTCTCCAAAGATATACACAAATAGCCAATAAGCACATGGAAAGATGCTGAACATCACAGACCAATAAGGAAATGCAAGTCAAAACCACATAAAGATACCACTTCACACCCACTACAATGGCCATAATCAAAAAGACTGTTGGCAAGGATGTGAAGAAACCAGAACCTTCATACAGAGATGGTGGGAATGGAAATTGGTGCAGCCACTTTGGAAAACAGTCTGACAGCTCCTCAAATGAAGCCAGCAATTCTACTCTTAGATATCAACCCCAGAGAAATGAAAACACATGCCCACACAGAAATTTGTAGGTGAATGTTCACAGCAGCAATATGCAGAGGAGCCAGAAAGTGGAAACAAGTCAAATGTCCATCAACTGACAAATGGTTAAATAAAATGTAGAATATCTATACAATGAAATATTATTCAAATACAAAATGTAATAAGTATAGTTACATGCTACAATATGATGAAGCTTAGAAGCAAGATACTTAGTGAAAAGAGCCAGATGCAAAAAAGCTACATATTATATGATTCAATCTATATGAAATATCCCAAATAAATAAATCCAAGATAGGGTAGATTGATGGTTGCCTGGGGCTAAGGGGAGGGAGAATGAGAAACCACTGCTAACAGGTACAGGGTTTCTTTTTGGACTAAAGAAAATGTTCTAAAACTGATTATGATGATGTGTGCACAGCTTTGTGAATATACAAAGCACTAAAAGAATAACAATTAAGGTTAAAAAAAGAACTAAAAGACCAAAAAAATTGCACTGTTTAAACCTTATTTAGATCCTGAGTCTAAAAAATACACTATAAAATTATAAGGCAATTATGGGAACTTGAATGTTGAATATCTGATGATATAAATTACTGCTAATTTCGTATAGCTATGATAATGAAATTGAGCTATGTTTTTTAAAAAAAGAGTCCCTATATTTTTAGAGATACATATTAAAATATTTATGGATGAAAGGATACAGTGTCTGGGATTTGCTTCAAAATAAACTGGGGACATGGGACGCCTGGGTGGCTCAGCGGTTGAGCAGCCGCCTTCAGCTCCAGGCGTGATCCCGGAGTCCTGGGATGGGGTCCTATATTGGGCTCCTTGCATGGAGCCTGCTTCTCCTCTCTCTGCCTCTTTCTGTGTCTCTCATGAATAAGTAAATAAAATCTTTAAATAAATAAACAAACTGGGGACAGAGGTAAGAAAGAAATAAGTATATAGGGGATGGTCATGAGATGATGAATGCTCACTACACTGAGATGTTTGAGATTTTCTATTTAAAAGGACAGAGGAAAGAGGAAATATTTCCAAGCAACACTATTTTATTGTATGCTGATCATCAATCCCAAGGGTGGGAAGACTATTTCAATTGTATTCTCAAGAAATGTGAAGGCGGCAATAGGAGGAAAGGGTTCAAAAGGTACAAATTTCCAAGTTATAAGATAAATAAGGACTCGAGATGTCATGTACAACATGATGACTAATACTGCTGTGCAACATATAGGAAGACATTAAGAGAGTATAGCCTAAGAGGTCTCATAAGGAAAAAAATTATTCTTTTCTTCTTTCATCATATCCATAGAGGATGGATGTTAGCTGAGCCTATTATGGTAATCATTTCACAATATATGTCAATCATGCTGTTTGCCTTAAACTTATACAGTGATGTATTTCAATTAGTTCTATGGGGGGAAAGAAGAAATTGAAAACACCTTGCAATTTCCTTCTGTCCCCAGCAACCACTTTTTCTGCCTCAGTTACAATCTTTCCAAAAGAAGGCTTTCATCCTGAACTTTTTCCTTAAAAAAGCCATCTGTTGGTTTCCTTTTGTAATGATTTTTTAAATTAAATTTTAAAGCCTCCTTATCTTTGATATTAAGTGGCTTCTTGAAGGACACATTGATCAATTTCCCTTGGCTTGTCAATTTCACTTGCTCTTGTGATCGAAGGAAGAGAATGGTCCAGAACCCTAAGCTTGAGACAGAGTCTCTTTAGTCATATTAAAAGCAAGAGGTTTTCTGTAAAAGATTCTTAACTATAGGAAACAAACTGAGGGTTGCTGGAGGAGATGTGGGTGGGGGGAATGCAGTAACTGGGTGATGGACATTAAGGAAGGGATGCGATGGAATGAGCACTGGGTGTTATATGCAATCTCTAAACTCTACATCTGAAACTAATAATACACTATATATTAATTAATTGAACTTAAATAAAATTTTAAAAATGTTTTAAAAAATCAAAGCAAGAGATTTTTCAAGGCGTACTTAGCCCCAGCCCCTTGTCTCAGAGCTGGGTCAGAAAACAACCCCACCTGAACCTCAGAGGGTCCTTATGAAAACCACGACGGGTCCAAGTTCCTGCACACATACCATGTGAGAAGCACAGTACCAAGCTGTATAAAGTTACTTAGCCACTGCAACAAGCCTTGATGACAGGTGATATGGCTTATCCCCGTTTGGCTGGGACTTCCAGAATGGTCAAGTAACTTACTCTACATCACACAGCTTTATGTGGCAGAGTCAGGATTTGAACTCAGGCCGGTGGGCTCCAGGGCCTACGCTTAAACCAGGCTTTACTATCTCCTGGGTGGAAACCAGCTCACCACCTCTTTGTTGCAGTTATCACTAATGTTCAAGGACCCAGAAATCCAATTAGGCCAAAAAATCATTTGCTTTGACAACATAAGCTGGACGGACTATCTTCCAGGAAGCCCCCTTCCCAGCTCCCTCATCAGGACCAACAATTTCACAAATCTTGCTCTTGAACACCAGCAAAACAGAAGGTGCGTGGCTTGTTTAAAAATCATCATCATCATCATCATCATCATCATCATCCTCGGGGGGATCCCTGGGTGGCCCAGCGGTTTAGCACCTGCTTTAGGCCCAGGGCGTGACCCTAGAGACCCGGGATGGAGTCCCGCATCGGGCTCCCTGCAGGAGCCTGCTTCTCCCTCTGCCTGTGTCTCTGCCTCTCTCTCTCTGTTTCTAATGAATAAATAAAATCTTAAAAAATAAAATCCATGGAGATAACTCAAAAGTTAAAACTTCAGAGAGACACAGCCCCTTCGCCCTGGCTCCCCCCCCCCCCCGCCCCCTCCAGACAGCCGGGGTGGAAGGCTAGGGCCAAGGGAGCCGGAGCTGGATGCGGGGACTCCCGAGGCCGGTCCACGTTACCGGGCCGGCGGGCGGCCTGAGGGGAGGCGGGTCCTCCCGAGCAAACCCAGATCCCGGGCCGGGCGGTGCGCGGCTTCCCGGAGCCGCTCTCCACGCTCAAACACCCAGGAATGACTTAGCACCAAAACACCAATAGATCGCTTCGGAGGACGGCTGGGAATCCACGGCCAAGTCTAGGGACTAAACTTCAGCAACACGGAGCACAAGCTGTCCACACCCACCTGCCTCCCGCTCCCGGCCTCCGCACCGTAACCACGCCCCTCCCCTGCGGGCGGGGTGGGGAGGGGGCGGCTGGGGGGGCGGGGAGGGGGGCTGCTGGGGGGCTGCTGGGGGGCGGGGAGGAGGGGCGCTGCTGCTGGGGGGCTGCTGGGGGGCTGCTGGGGGACTGCTGGGGGGCGGGGAGGGGGCTGCTGGGGGGCGGGGAGGGGGGCTGCTGGGGGGGCTGGGGGGCTGCTGGAGGGCGGGGAGGGGGCTGCTGGGGGGCGGGGAGGGGGGCTGCTGGGGGGGCTGGGGGGCTGCTGGGGGGCGGGGAGGGGGCTGCTGGGGGGCTGCTGGGGGACTGCTGGGGGGCTGCTGGAGGGCGGGGAGGGGGGCGCTGCTGGGAAAGTGCCACCGGGGAAGGGGCCACCCGGATGGGTTCAGTAGGGGACAAGGACGGCAGGGGTGCAGGGCAGGGCGGAGAGACCTCAAAGAACTGCAAAGGAGCGGGAGTATGGAGAGAAAAAGAAAAAAAAAAAAAAAAAAAGGCGAAAATGTAAGGAGCCCGGACCAGAGAGGGACAGCCGGGGGCTGACCAGCAAAGCGGCGGGGGACAGGGCGCGAGGGGACGGGAGGGGCGAGGAAGACAAAGGGGCTGGAGAAGTCGGTCCTCCGGGGGCGGGGGCCCGGGGCCCCGGGGGGCGCAAACGAAGAGTCCGGGGCCGGCACCCTGCCCCGGGGGCACCGGGGCGAAGGCAGGGGGGCCCGGGGAACGGGAATGGCTGGCGGGCAGGGGCCCCGGGGCTGGGCTGGGCTGGGCTGGGCTGGGCTGGGCTGGGGGTCGGGGCAGCCCGAGGTCGGAGGGCGCGGGCCGGGGGGCTGCAGGGCCGGGGTCTGCGCACGGGCGCCCCGGCGCTGGCCGCGAGCGGCGGACCGCAGGCGGGGACCGGAGCCCGGGCTCGGGACGCCGGGGCAGCGCAGGTGCCCGGGGCGGGGGGTCTGCGAGCCGGCGGGACGCGGGGCTCGGCGCCGGAGCGTGCAGCTGCAGCGGCGGGAGCCGGGGCGGCCCGGCCGGGTGACAGCCGCCAAGCCGCCACTCACCGCTCATGGTGCCGCTCCCGGTGCCTGCGCCGCCGCCGCCGCCGCCGCCGCCGCCGCCGCCGACGCCGGGCTCCAGACAGGCCGGGAGACAGCGCGCCGCCCCGCCCGCCGGCCCCGCCCCGCCCCGGAAGTGGAGCGCCGCCGCCGCCGCGGGCCCGCCCCCGACCCGGAAGGTAAACACGGCCGGCCGGGGGGCGTCGGGGGAGCCCGCAGGTGGGAGACCCGCCGCGCTGCGACCGTCGCGGGGCGCGCCTGGACCGAGCCGCCGGGGAGGCCGCGCACCCGCCACGAGGAGACCGAGCCCGCACTGTCCCGGGGAGCGGGAGGGGCTAGGAGGGAAGTGAAATCGGGTAACGGGCCAAGCCGTGGGAACCGGGCATCTCCGGGGGCGGGGCGGGGGGGGGCGCCTCAGGAGCCGACCTTTGAGCGGAGACCTGACCGATGGCTGCGAGGCGGCCGTGGAAGATGCACAGGACAGGTGTCCCAGGAAGGAGCAGCGGCTGCAAAGGTCCCGCCTCGAGGGGTTGGCTGGAGCCAGGGGGTGGGTGAGAGACAGGTCGGAGAGCTGGATGGAGGGCCTTGTGGGTCTCGGATTTTTCCGCTTTAAGTAGGTAAGGGAATGGGGAGCCGTTGGAAGAATGTAAGCAGAGGAGTGACGCGATCTGAATTCGTTTTTAAGATTTTATTTATTTATTTATTTATTTATTTATTTATTTATTCATGAGAGACACAGAGAGAGAGAGAGAGAGGCAGAGACACAGGCAGAGGGAGAAGCAGGCTCCATGCGGGGAGCCCGATATGGGACTCGATCCCAGGATCCCGGGATCACAACCTGAACCAAAGGCAGACACTCAACCGCTGAGCCACCCAAAAGAAAACAAAAAGAATGAATTGTAGTGGGGCAGGGTGGAGAAGGGGCACCTGGTTAGAAAGCCACTGCAGTCGGTTGCCCAACAAGAAATAGTATGCCTGGGGTACGGTGGCGTTGGAGATGAAGGTGGATGGATGCTGCTGGGCCAACATGTGTTCATAACATGAAGCTCAGGTTACTGCCCCGTTTTGAACATGGAGGAGAGGGGACCCAGATAGGTTAAAAGGGCATTTTTCCAACTGGTTTTGCCCAAAACCTGGAGTAAACAAATACATTTTACATTCCAACCCAGTGTACACATGCATACATTTAAGGAGATGTTTAACAAAATAATTACATGGGTAATGTATTTTCTTCTATTTTTTTCTTTTTTATGCTAATGGAGACAGTTGAATGATCCACTAATAAATCCTGATCCACGTTGAATACACTGAATTGAGGACTAGGCCCTGCAGGTAAGTGGAGGCAGAATTCCAGCCAAGTTCTGTGTGACCTACAACTCCACGGTCTTCCTACTACACTGTCTCAACACAAAACCTCTGGCCGCTGGCAGTTTATCTTTTGGATTCAGGAGAAGTCAAGAGCTCTTTGGAAAAGGCTGTCACGCAGCATTATTTATGACAGTGAAAGAGTGGAAAGTACCAAACCCCAACTGTGGAAGAATAACTAAGCAAATCATAGCCCACTTCATGAGGAATCTCTTGCAGTAGTTGAAAATGCGAATTATAAGATGGAAGTATGGGGAAAAGCTCACGATAATGCATTAAGTAAAAAAAAAAAAAAAAAAAAAGTCCCATGCAAAGTGTTCTGTATGCCATGATTAACAATTGTGTCGAAATAGCACATGTAACAGGTACTGAGAGAATGGAGAGATGAAAATTTTTGTGTGTTTGATTGGTGGGGTTGTCTTTGCCATTTTCAAAATTATACTTTACAGTTGTTAATTTGTAATCCTCAAGAATCTACGTGCCTATATCCACCCTCCAACTTCCCCACCCCCAAAAGCTTAGTTTAGGTCCTCCAGCCTCAGTAACCATCACATACCTGCTTCATGGAGTTGTGGGGAGGATAACGTGATTTACCTTCTCAGAGCGCCCCCTACCTTACCTTCACGGCACTTGAGGCTGGATAAGTTAGTGACCTCGTAGCTTGTGCTGTAATGTTTTCTACCTCCAACCACTCCCTTTAAACGTTGTAACTCCTAATGGCTGAGTAACATTCCATTGTATATATAGGCCACATCCTCTTTATCCATTCATCTGTCAGAGGACATAGTGGCACCTTCCACAGCTTGACTGTTGTGGACATTGCTGCTGTAAACATTGGGGTGCAGGTGCCCTGGCGTTTCACTACATCTGTATCTTTGGGGTAAATTACTCAGCTATCAGAAAAGATGAATAACCACCATTTGCTTCGACGTGGATGGATCTGGAGGGTATTATGCTGAGTGAAATAAGTCAGTTGGAGAAGGACAATCATCTATGGTTTCACTCATACATGGAATATAAGAAATAGTGAAAGGGATTATAAGGGAAAGGAGGGGAACTGAGTGGGAAAAATTAGAGAGAGACAAACCATGAGAGACTCCTAACTCTGGGAAACAGAGGAAGGGGGTGAGTGGGAGATGGGATAACTGGGTGATGGGCACTAAGGAGGGCACTTGATGGGATGAGCACTGGGTGTTTATACCATATGTTGGCAAATTGAATTTAAATTTTTTTAAAAAATCATTCCAGCAATGTAACTCAAAGTATTTATTATGAACCAAATACTTTCATGGAAAAAAAGTAAATATATATACACACATGTGTATGTGCAAATGAATGTGTCTATGTGTTTTTATTTAATCCTTAAAACAACTTTATAAGTAGATTCTATTATTATTCCCATTGTATAGGTAGGGAAACTGAGGCACAAGTGGTTGAGTAACTCTCACAGTCACCTAAAGTCTATAACTTCTAGTAACAGAGCCAACATTCAAGCCCAGGCAATCTGGCTCTAAGAGCCAGTGCCTGGGATCCCTGGGTGGCGCAGAGGTTTAGCTCCTGCCTTTGGCCCAGGGCACGATCCTGGAGACCCGGGATCAAATCCCATGTCGGGCTCCCGGTGCATGGAACCTGCTTCTCCCTCTGCCTATGTCTCTGCCCCTCTGTGTGTGTATGTGTGTGTGTGTGTGTGTGTGTGTGTGACTATCATAAATAAATGAAAATTTAAAAAAAAGAAAAAGAGCCAGTGCCAAACCATTGTACTATATTGTCTCCTGTAGCCCTCAAGGGCCTGGAATGGAACCATTATGGGCCCCCAATGGGCAAAAAGGGCTCACCAAGTTTCCCCATATCCTAAACCCAACACAGAACCCACATAGCCCCAGGACACCTGGATGGCTCAGCGGTTGAGCACCTTCCTTCGCCCCAGGGTGTGATCCTAGAGTCCGGGGATCAAGTCCCATATCAGTCTCCCTGCATGGAGCCTGCTTCTCTCTCTGCCTGTGTCTCTGCCTCTCTCTCTGTGTCTCTCATGAATAAATAAATAAAAATATTTTTAAAAAAGAAGAAGAAGCCACACAGCCCCAAGACTTTGAAGTCTATGCTATGGTGCCAGCGGACATCTTAACAACAATCAAAGTCAACATATTATCAGAGGCCATCATCACCTGTTGCATAACCTTTCCATAACACCTCAGGATCTATGCACAACCCCAGAAAGGGAATCCCTCCTTCCCACTTATGACTAAGATTATAGCCCAAAGAGATGAGGAACTCAAATGGACTTCAACTGATGTGAAAAGAAAAAAAAAATCATGATGTTTGGGTTTAAATCTTGGCTGTGCCATTTACTGGTTATGTTACCTTGCTCTGACTCAGTTTCTGCCATTGTCTGAAATGGAGGTAATAATTGTCCACCTATCTTGTGGTTTATTGTATGCATTAAATTAGTACAGATGAAGCATGAACAATCCTGGCACATAAGTAAGGCTAAGTTTTTTGTTGGGTTTTTTTTTTAAGATTTATTTATTAGAGAAAGAACGTGAGAGGTGGGGGGAGAGGGGACAGAGGGAGAGAGAGGTAGAGAATCTCAGGTAGACTCCCTCCTGAACACAGAGCCTGAGTCACAGGGCTTGATCCCACGACCCATGAGATCATGACCTGAGCTGAAATCAAGAGTCCTCAACGCTTAACCAACTGAGCCACCCAGGGGGCCCTAGGAAGGCTAGGTTTTAGCTATCATTATTACTACCTGCATTGGGGTCTTAAAATGATACCTGCTATACCCTTATCACAGTTTGCAGTTACACATTTATTTATGGGATTGTAATAATGCCTGATGTCTCCATTAAGCTGAAAGCTCACAAGTGATTGAGGCTTGCACTCATGCACTGCACACTAAATTAGTGTGGCTGACTCTAGGCTTCTTCTGTCTCCAGGAATACATAGATAACCTTGCTTTTCTTTAATAATAAAAATCAGGGATGCCTGGGTGGCTTAGCGGTTGAGCGTCTGCCTTTGGCCCAGGGCATGATCCTGGGGTCCTGGGATGGAGTCCCGCATCGGGCTTCCTAAAGGGAGCCTGCTTCTCCCTCTGCCTATGTCTCTGTCTTTCTCGCTGTGTCTCTCATGGATAAATAAATAAAATCTTTAAAAACAATAATAATAATAATCAAATCTGGCCTGAAACGTATGCATGTATGTGTGTATAGGAGAGAAAGGGGCTAGCCACAGAAATGTGGGACTATGGGATCTACACACTGCAGTGCTTTGTTTCAGTAAGTCAAGAATTTAATCATGAAACCAAGGAAATTTCCACAGGTAAGCTCCCAACAATAAGGTAGGGAAGTACATCTAACATAAAGATTTTCTAGAATTAGGACAAAAAGCTCTATCCGCAACTGATAAGTACAATCATCCTAAAGAGATTACTCCTCCTGACGTTAAGATTCTCAAAGCAGCTCTGACCAGTTGAAATGGTTAATCATCTGGTAAAAATGGATTTCTCCATCTCTGTGACACTGGCCAGCAGGCTATTACAGTAGTCACTTGTTTTCGTGGTGACAAGAATGGTTGCACCTTCCTCCATAGCTGGGAGTGGAAAGAAATGGTCAGAATCCACCTTTGATTTGCTCTTGACACAGTCTTCACAGGTACATTCTTCTACTGTGTACTCCAGGCCCCTCGAGAGAACTTCCTCGCTGGTCCTGCTATCACGGCCCTTCTCCTGGTCAGCATCCGCCTCGTTCTGGTGAGCCGATCCTGATTGTGTAGAAACAGAACGATCAACCTCAACTTCCCAGGTGGTGCCGTCCTGGCAGTCTTAGCAGGACACCTTAGGGCCCAAAGCAATGGAGACAGATCTCCTACAAAACAAATGTCCTGCACTGGGAGTCAGGAACTGACCATAGGCCACATTGGACTTTGTTTAGGCCCATACAGTGTTTTTAAGTGTTTGCTTATATGCTATGTTGGCCTCCGTTTGTTTGTTTGTTTGTTTGTTTGTTTATTATTTATTTATTTTAAAGATTTTATTTATTTATTCATGAGAGACACACAGAGAGAGAGAAGCAGAGACAGAGGCAGACAGAGGAGCACACTTCATGCCGGGAGCCCGACGTAGGACTCGATCCCGGGACTCTAGGATCACGCCCTGGACCGAAGGCAGGCACTAAACCTCTGAGCCACCCAGGGATCCCTTATTATTTATTTATTAAGATTTTATTTATTTATTCATGAGAGACACAAGGAGAGAGGCAGAGATACAGGCAGAGGAAGAAGCAGGCTCCTCCCTACAGGGAGCCCAATGCGGGACTGGATCCCAGGACCCGGAGATCACAACCTGAGCCAAAGGCAGATCCTCAAACACTGAGCCACCCAGGTGCCCCCTGTTGGTCCACGTTTAAAAATCAAGAGATTTAGGGATCCCTGGGTGGTTCAGCGGTTTAGCGCCTGCCTTTGGCCTGGGGCACGATCCTGGAGTCCGAGGATCGAGTCCCTCATCGGTTCCCCACATGGAGCCTGCTTCTCCCTCTGCCTCTCTCTCTCTCTCTCTCTCTCTCTCTCTGTCTATCATGAATGAATAAATAAATAAATAAATAAATAAATAAATAAATAAATAAATCTTTTAAAAAAATAAAAATCAAGAGATTAAAAAAAAAAGCCTTCAAGGGATTTGATGTGCAAATCTAGGTAATTGGTCTCTTTCAAAAAAACAACAAATAGCTAACCTTCCTCCATGGAAACAATTGCCTGAAGTCAATAGCCGCTGTCTCCTTGAGGAAGGGCCCTGGCTATTCAACTGTTGAAACCTCCACCTGGCCCGCTACATTCACTGGTTACCCACTTGGCCCTTGAAGGCATTAAGTTATGGGCTCTATTTTACACTTGTGGAAATGACAGATTACCGTATGTTACACACAAAATGAGCCTTTGGGGGACACTTTAGAATTCAAAGTAAGGATACTTCTCTTACAGACCATTTGGTATCATATCAAAAATTTTTTATATTGGGCAGCCCCCACGGCTCAGCAGTTTAGCGCTGCCTTCAGCCCAGGGTGTGATCCTGGGGACCTGGGATCAAGTCCAGCATGGGGCTCCCTGCATGGGGCCTGCTTCTCCCTCTGCCTGTGTGTGTGTGTGTGTGTGTGTGTGTGTGTGTGTGTCTATGTCTCTAATAAATAAGTAAAATCTTTTTTAAAGAAATTTTAGAATGAATTTTTTTGTGATCATGTATGGAAGGAGTCTCTGTTATGTCCCCATTTATATGTCAGTGAAGGTAAGTTTTACTACTTCCCCAACCTGCCACAGAATAACTCCATCTTCCAAAACGTCACACTTAAAGTCATTCCCCACCTGTTTCTCAGACCCCAGGCAAAAATAAAGAGAAGAAAAAAAAGAAAGAAAGAAAGAAAGAAAGAAAGAAAGAAAGAAAGAAAGAAAGAAAGAAAGAAAGAAAGAAAGAAAGAAAGAAAATGAGAAAAGAAAAATGAGTAAATTATGTGGAACAGCCATCTACCTCCCTTTTCTGCAAATGAGAAGACAAATGAGGGGGGTGCTTTACAGATTATACATGGAAAATAAATGCATCAGAAATAGGCCAAAGGCTGCAAAGCATTTGGGAAATCAGATCATGGGCAAAGGTGCTGCTGAAATATTTTTATCTTAAAAAGCCCTTAAGTAGAACATTCACTTCTCTCAGACTGGTTCTCTGCTGCTTAATAAAGATAATGATCTTTAAAATGACTGCTCAAATAATCCAGGAACAACTGGTTCTATTCATTTCTAGCATTCTGGGGGCAGTAAAATATTCACCAAGCAAAAAATGTTTACATTTGTATTAAAAATAAGGCCATGGATCTTGCCAAATACATTTTTCCTGATAGTAGCAGACCGAGCTTGCAGTTTCTTGAGAGTAAGTAAACGTTTAATCAATGTGCTAACTTTGGTCAAAGAGATGGATGTTTGCCAAGGAAGCCCAGTACCTCAGAAGAGTAATTACTGAGGGAAAACTATAGGGGAAGGCTAACTCTGTGGGGCACCTATAAAGAAGAGACAAACACCAAAAAGAAGACAGCTCGCTCCTGCCCCAAAGTTCATTTAATACAACCGTCCTCTAACACGCTCGAAAGGGCTCTAACCAAAGAAATAACTCAACAGGAAAAAAGAAGAGAAGGAACTCAAATCACAATAGCCACCTCTTGGAAATAGATTCCAAAGTCTGACCATTCAACCAACCTGTGTTTTTACATTCGTCCTTTGATGGTTCAGAATTCATCTTCCTTAGCAAGAACATAAACACGAAAATGGTCAAAGAAACTATCAAGCTCAGGCCCAAACAGGTCCAGAGAATTGCATTTGTTCCTTTCACTGAATTAAAAGAATATCAGAGAGATAATGAACTGACAACATAATATCCACATCAAGTAAAGATTATTTGCCATCCAATTCCCCTAATTCATCAGCACTGACTCGTAAATCCTAAATAACACTTAATTAGAAGAGTTGATAAAAATCCATGTTGCTAACAGCACTGCATCAAATTGAGCTCAATTCTGAGTAATTACTTTGGTCCCATTGGCATTCAAATACTTGCCTTGTTTCCTTTCTCTTTTTGATACAGAAGACCTCACCATCTTCCCCGCAATGTTTTTACTCTTTGAATAAGTAGTCAAAGTAGAGAAAATAGGTTACACCAACGAATGAGTTGTTCAAGCAGGATTACTTACTTGCATTACAATAATGCTGACATGGTACCGGAGGGGTATTAGAGCATCGAAGGTGACATGGTTTGCAAGCATTAAGCAATCTGTCAAAATATTCATTTTGGAAGCACTGCTGAGCCATCTGGAACTTGATCACAAAGAAAAACAAGAAAGCCCCAGAAAGAACAGCATGGAAGGACAAGTAAAATCTCGTCAGGAATTCCCCAGCAAATGTAGTGACAGCAGTTAGAATGTCGATGCGAAAAAAAAAAAAAGAAAAAGAACTTCACAACTATGATTTAGTTCTTCTGGGCGCTCTTTGTACTTCGACTAAGGATTTGAATACCAGCTCCAATTCCGGTTTCTAAGTTTGAGGCCCGGGGAGGGTAAGAGATCAAAGCGTAAATATCAAGAGCAAACCATACCTGAAACAGAAACTGTCTATTTATAGAGGAAATTTCTATAAATAATCCAGGTGACAGTTGCAAGGTGTAGACTAGCCCGAAGCCTCAGGCAGGAAGGTTCGATAACCGCTTTGGGACCATCTGTTCACGAGCTGTGCAGTGTGATAGGCCCCCAGGGAGACACATAAGGTCTGAACCCCCTTAAGAACTTAAAATCTAACGGGGGCAATAGAAATCCACTCAACCACTGAAGGAATGAGAAAGAGAGAAAGGGGCATCAAGCATGCCTGCCAGGTTTCACACCTATGAAGAACTATGGAATTCCAACAGAAATAAGGACTTCTGGGGTTAAAGCTCAGTTAGTAAGAGGGTTTCAGAGAAGATAGGTTTGGGGCATTCATAGTCAAGTCATCCATGCTCCACTGTTGAAAATTTAGAAACAAGGGCGGGCACCTGGGTGGCTCAGTAGATGAGCGTCTGCATTTGGCTCAGGGCATGATCCCGGGGTCCTAGGTTTGAGTCCTACATCAGGCTTCCCACAGGGAGCCTGCTTCTCCCTCTGCCTGTGTCTCTGCCTCTGTGTGTGTCTCTCATGAATAAATAAATAAATAAAATCTTTTTTAAAATTTAGAAAACACAAATGAGCAGATAGGTAAACTATATTTGGATGTATCACAGAAGTGTGAAAAAAGGCCTGCTGCCATGTTCTGTTTGGTCAACCCCAATATAGATATTTCTGGAAGGATTTCTAAGGATAGATGATAGGTAGATGTATAGAGCACATTTTCCTTTTTATATAAATGGAATCACTTGCATTTGCTTTTCACCATACTGAATGGGATCCCCATAGAGAGATATCCAGAGAGGTCAGCCAGAAATTCAGGACTCAGTTAAAATGTGAGAGAATGACAAACTCCGCATTCAGTACAGTGATTATCTCTGAGGTGCAGGGAGGGTACAAAAGAGCCTCCAGTTGTGTTGGTCATATTTTATGAAGCCAAATGGTGGATACATTGGTATTTGTTGTGTTATTCTTTTGTTGTATTCTTTGTTATTATTGACACTTTTTAAAAAGATTTTATTTAAAAAATAAAGGGAGAGGCAGAGACACTGGCAGAGGGAGAAGCAGGCTTCCTGAGGGGAGCATGGTGCGGACTTGAACCCAGGACCCCGGGATCACACGACCTGAGCCAAAGGTAGATGCTCAACCAGTAAGCCACCCAGGCACCCAACACCTTTTTTTTAGTAGGCCCTGCACCCAGCCTGGAGCCCAACAGAGAGCTTAAACTCACAACCCTGAGATAGAGACCTGAACCAATATCAAGAGTCAGATGTTAAATCGACTGAGCCACCCAGGTGTCCCTACACCTTTTCATATTTTTTAAATGGTATATAATAAATATTAAAATAGTGATGATAATGACATAAAATGCGGGAGTTAAATACAACACTTTTTTGGTTTGTTTTTAAGTGAAGGGTTTGAGCCTAAGAGAGAGTGTGGATTCAGATATTGATCAAAACCTCCCATTCCTCTGGGGTCCAGGCACTGAGGTCAGTGGGTACAGCCCAAGGGCTGCCCCAGCAGCTTCCACTCCCACGAGCTCTTGCCAGACATTGAGGCTGCCAAAGGTCATAGGAAAAGCGTGCTTAGAGAAATGGGAAGACAAAGATAACCAAGCGAGGAGAGTTTCAGGATGGGATGGGCAGTGAGGTCAAATTCTACAGAAAAGTCAGAGGCGATGCCCTAAGGAAGGAGGTCACCAGTGCCCTTTAGGTATGTTTGTGGGAAGAAGCCATACTGTAAGTACTTATGGAGTCGAGAGAAAGAGAAGCAGGCAATGTGGGCCATGCTTGGGAAGACGGGTAGAAACTAGAAGAACAGAGCTTTGACAACTCTTAGGAAAGGAAGCACAATTGCTTCTGACAGATGAGCTTGCTCAGGTGCCTGATGTCAGGTGCCCAAGGATGTTTGCTGCTACATCATTTGTATTCACAAAAGCCTGTCCATCAATGGGGCCTCGCGGTGGAATACTACACCGCCATCAAAAAGAATGTGCCAGATGTGTTCTGATGTGAACCATACATAACTGAGTGGAAAACGCAAGTTACTGAGCAAGTATGTAATCTGTTCTGCTGTGTTGATAAATAAAATAGTAAGTAAGGACACCTGGGTGGCTCAGTGGGTTAAGCATCCAACTCTTGGTCTCAACTCAGGTCTTGATCTCATCTTCTACTCTTGGGTCCTCCCCTTCCTGGTCACAAGAGAGCTGCAGCACCTCCGGACTTCATGCACCTCTTCCTTCCAAACCGTCTCCCAAATAATCTCTTCTCTGTCTCTGGTTTTGTTTTTTGGTTTTTGGGGGTTTTTTAATTTTATTTATTTATTGATGAGAGACACAGAAAGAGAGAGAGAGAGGCAGAGACACAGGCAGAGAGAGAGAAGCAGGCTCCATGCAGGGAGCCCAACATGGGACTCGATTCTGGGACTTGATCAAGCCCCAGGCCGAAGGCAGGCACCAAACCACTGAGCCACCCAGGCGTCCCTCTGTTTGTGGTTTTAAATGTGTTAACTTCCAAACCTATGTGTGCAACTCCAACCTTGTCCCTGAAATCCACACCCAACTACCAATTGTCTACTTGATGTCTCTACTTCCAAGTCAGGAGGCCCCTCAAACCTCATCGAACTACATTTGGATTCTCCAAAAAGGAGAGAGTGTATGCTGTCTCCACCAAACCTACGTTGTCATGGAATCCCATTTTCTTCAGGGACCACTGATGAACATTTAGGAATGTATGTTTCATAGACACAATTTGAGAAGGATGAAGCCAGATTAGCTCCATGATTCCCCCCAGGACTGTGATTTGGGGACTTAGCAGAGCAACATTTAAAATAAGAATATTTTAAAGTTTCATGACAGAGTTTGTTGATGTAATAACATCACCAAAACATTGCTAGGTCTGACTTCACTCTATACAGGAAAACAAACCAAAACAAAACAAAAACAAAAACCCCAAACAGGAGGAAAAACCATGCCTGAGTCAGCCCCAAGCTTCTGCACCCACTTAAAGCTCTGAAGAAGCCGAGACATTGCCTGAGACTTCCAAAGCCATTAGCCTGCTCTGCAAGGAAGATTCCATCTCCCCACATTATTAAACTACGATCAAGTCTTCACAGCAGAATACTTTGACCATTGGCTCTTAACTTCAAATCAAAAGTACACAGTTTCTTCCAAGGGCTTTAATAGATTTTTCACTTGGGAAGAGAAATTTAGGTCTGTATTAGTTCACGGGGAGCCTGCTTCTCTCTCTCCCTCTGCCTCTCCCTCCTGCAAGTTCTCTCTCTCTCTTTCTGTCAAGTTAATAAATAAAATATTTTTTAAAAAATGAGGGCAGCCCGGGTGGCTCAGTGGTTTAGCGCCACCTTCAGCTCAGGGTGTGATCCTGGAGTCCTGGAATCGAGTCCCACGTCGGGCTCCCTGCATGGGGCCTGCTTCTCCCTCTGCCTGTGTCTCTTCTTCTCTCTCTCTCTCTCTCTCATAAATAAATAAATAAATAAATAAATAAATAAATAAATAAATAAATAAATAAATAAAATATTTTTTAAAAATGAAAGAAAGAAAGAAACTGACTCACACAATGATGAAGCTGAGAAGCCCTAAAGTCTACCATTGTGAAGCTGGAGATGCAGGAGAATCAATAGTGTTGGTGTAAATCCCAGTCAAAGAACTGGCAGGCTTGAGACCCAAAAAGAGCTAAGAGAGGTAGATATTTTAAAGAATTGGCTCACACAGTTATAGGGGCTAGCAAGTCTGAAATCTATAGGACAGGCCAGCAGACTGAAAATCCAGGAAAAGCTTGGTGTTGTTACAGCCTTGAGTCCAAAATCCAGAGGGCAAGCCAAGCAGTCTGGAAACCTAAGCAGGGTTCCTATGTCACAGTTTTGAAGGCAAATTCTTTCTTTCAGAAACCTTGGTCTTAAGACCTTCGACTGATTAGATGAGGCCCACCCACATTATGGAAGATGATCTGCTCCATTAGAGTGCGCTAATTTAAATGTCAGTCACATATAAAAAAACACATTCACAGCAACACCTAGACTGTGTCACTCTAGTGATCATTAGAGCTGTTGCCGATAGTACAGTTTTTCCTTCTGAGTACAAGGCCGGACGGTACTCTCCATATCCCTCTAGAAGTTACACATGTAACTTGCTTTTTTTTTTTTTTAATTTTTTATTTATTTATGATAGTCACACAGAGAGAGAGAGAGAGGCAGAGACACAGGCAGAGGGAGAAGCAGGCTCCATGCACCGGGAGCCTGACGTGGGATTCGATCCTGGGTCTCCAGGATCGTGCCCTGGGCCAAAGGCAGGCGCTAAACCGCTGCACCACCCAGGGATCCCTGTAACTTGCTTTTGATCAAGGAAGTGTGAGCAGAAGAAACGTGCCACTTGAAGGCAGAGGCTGTGCTTAATTCATCACATTCCCTTCCCTCTGCACCACCAAATGGCAAAACCTCAGTGAGCCCAAATTTATTTGTAGAAGCCTTAGCTCCCAATGTGATGGTATTTGGAGGTGGGGTCTTTGGGAGGTGGTTAATTTTAGATGAGGTCACGAGGAGGAGGCCCTCATGGTGGAATTAATGCCCCTAAAAGAAGAGACAGCAGAGAACTCACTCTCTCAAGCAATCTCATGCCATAGGAGCACACAGCTGCAAGACAGAAGGAGAACTATCATCAGACATCAAGTCTGTCGGCCCCTTGATCTCGGACTCCCCAGCCTCCAGAACCATTTCCGTTGCTTAAGCCACCTAGCCTATGATATTTTGGTACAGCAGCCGGAGCTAAGCCAGACCCATGGCATGAATGAGACCTGGGTGCTATTTGTTACTGCAACATGGCTTCATCTCTCCTGACTGATACACAGTCGAAAGCCATGATATTAACCACTGTGCAATTCGCTGCCACTATAAATTTCTTCGGGAGACCTACTATTCCCCACAACCCCTTCCTAGTATAGTGCAGCCCAAACTGAATGAAACCCCAAAGAGCACAAAACTATCAAGAACACAAAGGAACAGCAAACCCTAAGCCAGAATCATTGGCTCCTTACAGCACCCATAAGCTCCTGATGGTTTCAGGTCTTCTTCAAGTTGAAACAGAGGGATCCCTGGGTGGCGCAGCGGTTTGGCGCCTGCCTTTGGCCCAGGGCGCGATCCTGGAGACCTGGGATCGAATCCCACATCGGGCTCCCGGTGCATGGAGCCTCTTCTCCCTCTGCCTGTGTCTCTGTCTCTCTCTCTCTGTGACTCTCATAAATAAATAAAATTAAAAAAAAAAAGTTGAAACAGAGCCTGGGGGAAGCTGGCCTTCGTGGAAGGGAGTGGGAGGAGGTACAAGTGCTCAGAGCCAAGATCTAACGAAGCAGAGCCCGGAAGCCCCACTGAACGAGCCCTGCACCAGAAAGATTCCCATGCAAAGATGCTCCTCCCTCCTTCTCTTCATCTCACTTAGATCTCTGCACATCACTCAGAAGCCTTGTTTGCTTGTGGACATGAAAAGGCTAATTTGATTTGGGGCCAAGGCTGGAGGCCTGCTGCTCCTTCTCAGTGAAGATTCCCTTTGAAGACGAGAGCCTCTGAACTCCTGCTCCCCCACACACACTAGCAGAAGTGCCACCTCCTATAAGCTCTTTAGAACTCTTCAAAGTGGCTTCACTCTGATTTCCAGAGCCTCCTGACTGCTTGCAATTCTAAGGCACACGGGGTCAGGGAACGGTGGTTTCTTGTTTTTCAAATCCCTAACTTCTCCCTGTGAGGCTTTTTTGTCCCTACTTCACATCCCAACGACCACAAGACCCTGAGCAGGCTGACAGTGGCGTCGCATCATTAAGAATGGAGAAGCAGAGGAAGTCCTCTCATCAGATGGACCATGTGCCCACCGCATGCGAGGCTCTGTGCCAGGCACCCGGTGCAAGGGTGAGATCCATTTAGATGGGGTTCCTGACCTAACAGAGGTTGTAGTCTGGTGGGGAAAACAGAGCAAAAATTAATAATGGAGCGGCACCTGGGGGGCTCAGTCAGTTAAGCATCCGACTCTTGATTTCAGCTCAGGAAGTGGCCTCAGGGTCATGGGATCGAGCCACATTGGGATCTGCCCTGGGTGTGGAGCTTGCCTGGGATTCTCTCTCTCCTGCTGCCCTTATTCAGCTCACTTTCTCTCTCTCTCAAAAAAAAAAAAAAAAAAAGTATATATATACACCCTTGCCAGGCTCAGGCCTGAGCATGAGGTCCTTGCATGAGGCCTCCCGTACCTCTTCCTGCAGACCAGGCCAATTACCTCCACTAGTGTGGTGATACTCCTTCTCTCCTGCCATTCTGGGCACAGGTGTCCAAAGTGTCCTAGCACAGCTTGTGCTTGCACAGGACCTTTGCTGTGTTCCCAGGTAACAGTGCATCTCCTGTGGGGACAGGGACCTATAATGTTGCAGAGGCAAGAGGCAGAAAATCCTCCAGTGGCTCATGTTGAGTAACACAGGTAGAAGTACTCTGGCTTCCCTCCCTTTGGTTTCTGGACCAGCTTAAGCTTCCCGTCAGAGACATAGCACCCTCGAAGGGTCTCGGATTTAATGCCTTCTGAGGGATGAAAGCCCATCTTTCAGAGCCCTGCACATAAGCTGGCATTTCAGCTATGCCTGTAGGTGAGCCTTCCAACTGTGTAATGACCAACTGCTCTGGATGGTACAGAATTTAATATGACCGGTGGTCATGAGCCCCCTCCTGGGCCTTCTTCACTGTGAAACAGGTTCCCTGGTTGAATGCCATGTTGTGTGGGAATCCATGGCTGCGGACTGGGCATTCCACGGGCCTCCAGGTAGCAGTACTGACTGAGCACCTGCCAGTAAGAAAGGCAAACCATAGCTAGGCTCACCCAGGACAGATATGGATCCCTGTGAAAATAAACCACTGGCGGCAGCTGGGGCCATTCAACCGTGCTCCCCATAGTGGGGGAGATCTGAGAAGCACATGGCTTGCACAGCCCCTTAGAGTTGAAGGAACAAGGTTTTGTAGGACTTACGTTCAGAGGAACTGTGCTAAGGGGGTGTTCTGGGCTGAACTGCGTCCCCTAAAAAGACACATGGAAATCCTAACCTCTGGGAACTGTCAATGTGACCTTACTTGCAAATAAAGTCTTTGCAGATAGAATCAAGTTGAGATAAGGTCATATCAGGGATGCCTGAGTGGCTCAGCAGTGGAGTGTTTGCCTTTGGCTCAGGGTGTGATCCCGGGGTCCCAGGATCAAGTCCCACATCAGGCTCCCTGCATGGAGCCTGCTTCTCCCTCTGGCTGTGTCTCTGCCTCTCTCTCTCTCTCTCTCTCTCTCTCTCTCTGTCTCTCATGAGTAAATAAATAAAATCTTTTTTTAAAAAGATAAGATCATATCAGATTAGGGTGAGCACTAAATCCAATAACCTGTGTCCTTATAAGGTGAGAGAGCTACAGACACAAAGGAATGAGGCCAGATTGGACAACTGTGTCTACAAACCAAGGAATGCCGAGCATCGCTGACAGAGGCAAGGGAGCAGCTGCCCCTAGAGCCTCCAGAGGGAGCCTGGCCCTGCCAGCACCTCGATTTTGGACTTCTGGCCCCCAGAACTATGAGAAAACCAACTTCTGCTGTATTGAGCAATCAAGTTTGTGGCACTTTGTTACAGCAACCCTAAGAAACAAATATAAAAGGTAATATTTAGTTTGAGACCCACCAGTCAAGAGAAGGCAGCTCTGTGAGCCATCTGGGGAGTCACAGCGTTCCTGGGAAAGGAAAGCAATGCCTCTTAGGCCAGGAAGGATGCAGGTAAGCTGGAGCACCTGCAAAAGGGCACAGGTTGGAGTTGAGAATGGGGAGGTGAGCAGAGCATAGACCAGGCAAGGCTCTGCAGGAGTGAAAGTGGAGGTTTTAGACCAAGTGCATTGGGAAGCCACTGGTGCATTTTACCCAGGGTGGGGGTTATGATACAGTTTGGCATAGAAACCACTTCACTGGGGCACCTGGGTGGCTCAGTGGCTGAGCATCTACCTTTGGCTCAGGACATGATCCAGGGTCCTGAGATGGAGTCCCACATCGGGCTCCCCACAGGGAGCCTGCTTCTCCCTCTGCCTATGTCCCTGCCTCTCTCTCCATATCTCTCATGAATAAATAAACAAAATCTTAAGTGAAGTAGTTTGTTTTTTTTAAGTCCACTGTGACAAGGAACATAGATTTGGTGCAAAACTGCAGGACTTCATCTTCTTCCCTAGAGATGCTGTATTAGCCTAAGTTCCGTGGAAAACAGAACTTGAGGCAAGGATAAACAGTGCTACTGCTGAACTAGGGATGTGCAAACGAGGCCAGTGAGGGTGAGAAGAAAGGGGAGCAAAGCAAAGGAGGTGTGAAGCAATGTGAGTCATCAGTGTCATGGGCTGAAGGGAGTCCCTCCGGATCCATCCATATGTTCAAGCCCTAACCCCTCCACCCTGGTACCTCAGATTGCAACTGTATTTGGAGACGGGGTCTTTAAAGAGGTAATTCTGTTCAAATGAGGCCATTGGGGTAGGGCCCTCATCCCATCTGAATGGTATCCATATAAAAAAGCCTCAAAGGGCAGCGAGTGTACACACAGAGGAAAGGCCCCATAAGAACACATAGGAAGGTCTTGTCTGCCAGCCAAGGAGAGAGGCCTCCAGAGAAACCAAACCTGTGGTGCTTTGGGCTTGGGCTTGCCATCTCCAAAACTGTGAGAAGGTTAGTTTCTGTTGTTTGAGCCCCTGGTCTATAATATGTATTACAGCACCCCGCACAGACCAATACACACGTCACCTCAACAGCTGCTGATTCAGAGTGAGCCGTGGAGAGACAGAGCAGATGCAGGACATCTCCAGGTAGGCTATATAATTAGTTGAGTTGTGTCCCCTCAAATCCATGTCCCCCTGGAACTCCAGAAGTGACCTCATTTGGAAATAGGATCTTTGCAGGTGTGATTAGTTCAGGACCTCCCAAATCCAATGACCAGTGTCTAAGAGAAAGGAGGAGATGATTTGGACACATGCACAGAGAAGAGGCCACAGAAAGACGACGGAGGCGCATAGGAAAGACACAGTCACAAGCCAAGGAATGCCTGGGGCTGCCAGAAGCTGGAAGAGGCAAGGCAGGATTTTCCCCATCAGCCTTCAGAGGGAGTGCAGCCCTGTCAACACCTCGATTTAAGACATCGGGCCTCCAAGAGTGTGAGAGAATGAACTTCCCACTGTTTTAGGCCACTTCGCTTGTGGTAAGTTGTCACAGCAGCCACGGGAAACTAATACAGTCTACAAGGAGAATAGTCCATGAGGTCACAAGGGAGAAAAGAGACAGAAAATGTCAAACTTCCTCCCATCTCCCATTTCTCAGAAGGCAAAGTGTTCTCCACTGGGCACTAACTAGCCTGAGCTGGTTTGCATCCTGTACCTGCTTTGGCAGCTGCATGGGATGGTGGTACTTCATCCGGGTCTGAAAATTACAGGAAGAGCCAGAAACTCCATACCTCTAGCTCACTGACCTGGCTGCAGGGCAGATCCAGGACTCCTAGGGCAAGTGACTAGTCAGATTCAAGTTGGGGAAGCTACTGAGGGTTCAAGAGAAGGATGTGGAGGTCCCCTGACCAGGACATAAGATGAGTCTGGGGGATCCCTGGGTGGCTCAGCGGTTTAGTGCCTGCCTTTGGCCCAGGGCTCGATCCTGGAGTCCCGGGATCGAGTCCCACATCAGACTCCCTGCATGGAGCCTGCTTCTCCCTCCTCCTGTGTCTCTGCCTCTCTCTCTCTCTCTCTCTCTCTATGTCTATCATAAATAAATAAATAAATCTTAAAAAAAAAAAAAAGATGAGTCTGTTATAGATATGTGTCTCTTGGGAGGCCTGTTGCAAGAATTAAATAAAAGTATGACAGCAATGGATGAACACAATGTGGTCTATCCATGCACTGAAATATCAGTCAGCCTGAAGAAAGGAAGGAAAGTTTGACACATGCTGCAACATGGATGAAACTGGAGAATGTCGTGCCAAGTGAAAGAAGTCAGCCACAAAGAGATAAATTTATGGGGCACCCAGATGGCTCAGTGGTTGAGCATCTGCCTTCAGCTCAGGTCACGATCCCAGGGTCCTGGGATCGAGTCCCACATTGGGCTCACTGAACAGAGCCTGCTTCTTTCTCTGGCTCTCTCTCTCTGTCTCATGAATAAATTAATAAAATCTTTTTAAAAATAAAAATTTTAAAAAGATATAAATTTACTGTATGAATCCTCCTAGGTAAGGTACTTACAGTCATCAAATTCACATAGTCAGAAAGTAGAGGATGGTTGCCAAGGGCTGGGGGAAGGGGCAATGGGGAGTTAGTGTTCAATGTCACTGTTTGTACACTTAAAAACCGTCAGGATGGTACATTTTACATTAGGTTCGTTTTACCACAATTTTTAAAAATTAAAAAGCTTTTTAACAACTGCAAAGCATTTGACACAATCTGGCATATGGTAATCACTGGGAAAAAATAGTAGCTTTCATTGTTCTCATTCTTATGAAAGTAACTCACACAGTATCTGACATATGATAGGCAGGCAATATATATTTGTTGAATTGAATTAAAGAATATTAGGTATTAAAAAGTAGAATCTGGTATTCTTCTTGTATTGAGAACACAGCATCCCTTTGTTTAGAAGGGAAATTTCTTTCTGAAAGAAAAGAAATTGATCATTATTCATCTTTGTATCACCCTCTTCTCCATCACCTAGCAAATGCTTTGAACATGGTGAGCATCTGACAGATGCTTATTAAGTAAGTATATATCCTGTTGTAGGGTATTAGTCTGAAACACTACTATAGAGTGGACATTATAGCTGGTCATATCCTGCCCTCTTCCTTCTCCAGCAACCACACATACTTCTTTTTACAGTAACTGTGTGGAATCCATTCCTGCCTCATTCCATTTAAATCATCCAATCCTTTAGACATCATATTTCTGTTGAGTGCTAGCTATTTGCTAAATACTGTGCAAAGCTCTAGAGATAGAGCAGTGAACAAAATGGTTATAGTCCTTGCCCTCATGGAGCTCAGTATTGCAGAAAAGGAAAGCACTAAACAAATCATTAACTGCAAATAGTTCTTCATAGGTGATGGGGTAATCTATGTAGGTGTTGTAGAAGGTTCTTTTCAATCTACTGTCCATCCAGCAGTGGAAAGATGTGTCAATATTCTCTTTATATTGGAAACAGTAATGTTTGTTTGTTTGTGTGTTTTATTGGAGTTCAATTTGCCCATCAAGTGCCCCCCCACCCCAGTGCCCGTCAGCCAGTCACCAGTAATGTTTTTACACCAGAATTGTTAGGTACCTTTAACCATCTCAGACCTGTGACTATTCTCATTTAGTCCACATTACATTGAGCAAGACCTCATTAAAATGTGATTTAGAGACATAAAGTTCATTAGGAAGATGATTATACATCAGAATGCCAAGAGGAATGATTTAATTTCTTCTCTAGATCATCCCACTTAGGATTTTTTTTTAATCCAGTAAAACCAGTATTTGACACAACATTTTTAAAAACAAGGAATGGAAATGTCTCTGAATAATAACCAAAGCTCTGATTTAAGTTCCTCAAAATGTTTTCTAAAATTACATGAGGGGTTCCAGTGTCTAAATGAGATGAAGTAAGCATACTCCTCTTTGTCTCTCCTAATGATTATTGCTATAAAAATAGGTAGAATGGAGCTACTTGAGGACTCTGAAAAGTATATAATGACATTAAATGGAGATGAAGGAGAGAATATTAGGTATTAGCAAATCAGAGATGAGTTCTCCAATTCTCTAACTGCTTAGCCCAAATGTGAGTGCATCCACAGAAATGCATAGCAGTATGGGATAACTCAAACCTTATATCTGGGCTGTAATATCAAAAAGGGGATCTCCAGAGTACTAAAAGGATACCCAGGATATTGTAGAAAGGGAAAAGCCTAGGAAAGTGACCCCATAAAGTCATTTATGACCTCCTGAGCTTCTCTACACAGGAAAGACTTGGAGGACCTTGAAACAGACTACTGCCTAGTCCAGATCCCACACTGGCCATTTGGTGGCACACACAGAAGACATATCTGACTGGCGCTGCAAAGCTTTAAAGAGTGAACAGATACTGGAACCACAATCTGCAGAAAATGGATAAGGATGTTTAATCTAAGCCTAACTAGCTTGATTGCCTGCTAAAGTAATATCATCTTGCAGTCCATTTACATTTTATTGAGATACTAAGAAAATGTTTAACGTAAGCTGGAAAGGGAAAACAGAGGAGTTAAAAACAAAGTCACAAATAGAAAACAAATAATAAGGGGTGCCCAGGTAGCTCAATAAGGGGCACCCAGGTAGCTCAGTCGATTAAACGTCCAACTGGATCTCCACATAGGTCTTGACCTCAGGGTGGTCAGTTCTTGAGAAAAAAGAAAGAAAGCAAATAGTAAATGGTAGACCTACATCTAAACATATTAATAATTACATTAAATGTAAATGGTCTAAATAAATCAGTTAAAGACAGATTGTGGAAATGGGGGATATAGTGGTGGAGTATGGCCCAATTATGCACTATCTACAAGAAAGTTACTTCAAATATAATAATATAAGTACCTTAGGAAAGATTGGCAAGACAAATAAATAACAGGCATAATATACATTGGACAGGAAGAAATGAAGCTCTCTCTATTCACACATATCATGATTGCCTACAGAAAAAAAAATCCCAAGAAAATTACAAAAAAAAAAAAACCTTCTAGAACTAATAATAAGTCAGTTTAGCATGAGACACAAGGTCAACATACAAAAATCCATTATACTTCTATGTACTGAAACTATGTAATTAGAAACTGAAATTCAAAAAATGATACATTAACAATAGCTTCCCACCATGAAAATGAAATCATTATATATAAAACTAACAGAGCATATACAGATATGAATGCTGAAAACCACAAAACACTAATGAGAGAAACCAAAGAAGACCTAAATAAATGAAGAGATAAACTATGTAGTGATTGATTCACATAGCAAATATGTCAATCCTCTCCAAATTAATCTATCCATTTAATGCAATTCCAATCAAAATCTCAGTAGAATTTCTGGTAGGTACAAACAAGCTGATTCTAAAATTTATATGGAAATGCAAAGGAAATAGAATAGCTAAAATAATCTTGAAAAAGAAAAAGTTGATATCAAGCCATCCCATTTTTTTCTTTTTTCTTTTTTTTGCCATCCCATTTTAAGACCTACAATAACACTACAATAATTAAGACAGTGGAAAGATAGACATATGTGTTAAGAAAACAGAATAGACAATCCAGAAATAAATCCATACAAATGTAACCCATTGTTGTTGTTTTTTTAATTTTTAAAAAGATTTTATTTATCCATTTGAGAGAGAGAGAGTGAGAGAGAGAGAGCACAAGGGGAGAGGCAGGGCAAGGGAGAATCAGGCTGCCCTCAGAGCAGGGAGCCCGAAGTGGGGGCTGGACCCCAAGATCCCAGGGTCATGACCTGAAATGAAAGCAGACACTCAACTGACTGAGCCCGAAATGGATCATAGATTTAGATGTAAAACGTGGGACACCTGGGTGGCTCAGTAGTTGAGCATCTGCCTTTGGCTCAGGGCTTGATCCCTGGGGTCCTGGGATCGAGTTCTGCATTGGCTCCCCGCAGGGAGCCTGCTTCTCCCTCTGCCTGTGTCTCAGCCTCTCTCTCTGTATCTCTCATAAATAAATACAATTTTTATTTTAAACGTGTAAAACATAAATCTACAGAAGTTGTGCAGGAAAAAATGGGAGAAAATCTTTGTGATCTAAGGCTACATAAGGAATTCTTAGGCTGGATACTAAAAGAATAATCCATAAAAATAAATATTGATAAACTGGACCTCATTCCAATTAAAACTTTTGCTGTGCAAGAGACACATTTAGAGAATAAATACACATTGGAATTTTGCTATCATATATCTGACAAAGAACTTGTATTTAAAATATGTAAGTAATTTTCAAAACTCATTAGTAACAAATGGAATGGGTAATAAAACATGCAACCCAATTTAAAAATGGACAGACTTAGAGCGCCCAGGTGGCCCAGTCAGTTCAGGGGCCAACTCTTGATCAAGCCCTGCTCCCTGGATGTGGAGCCTGCTTAAGATTCTCTCTCTCTCCCTTTCCTTCAGCCCCTCTCCCCGCTCTCTAAAATGGGCAAAGACTTGAAAAGACACTTCATCTAAGTGAAAAGGCAAATAAGCACATGGAGAATTACTTGAGATCATCAGCCATCAGGGCAATGCAAATGAAAACCACAGCAAGCTATCATTACGAACATATTAGAATGGAGATATATATATATATAATCTCAGCAATACCAAGTACTGGTGAGCTAGTTAAATAAACAAAATTCTTATATATTGCTAGTGGGAATGCAAAATTGTACAGCCACTCTGGAAAACAGTTTGGTAGTTTCTTTTTTTTTTTTTTTTTTTTGGTAGTTTCTTATAAAATTAAACACAGAGGCGCCTGGCTGGCTCAGTCAGTGGAGTACATGACTCTTGATCTTATGGGCGTGAGTTCAAGCCCCACATTGGTTGTAGAGATTACTAAAAAAATAAATAAATAAAATTCTAAAAATAAGCTTTCCTCAGATATGAATAACTTTAAAACATCCACATTTGTGATCTGATGAATTGATTTGAAGAATGAGACTATTTTCCTCAATTCCTTTTTTTTAAATTATCTTCTTCAATTCTCGTTGTAAAATCATTCAAAGATCTGAAGCAAGAGCATTTTTCACACTTGTTTCACTTTGCTTTCTTCATGATGGAGCTTTACGTGAACAAAACAATTCATTTAGGCAATTGATTTAGAGAGGGTGCCAAGCCCTGAGCAGTGACTGTGTACTGTGATACGATACACACTGCTGTTTTATTACAACCTTCTTCCATGAAGCCTCCTCTTGGAGGCACAGAAAGCCACAGAATCGATGCCTCTGATGAAGTGTGACATCCTGGAATGATTCAAGGTGTCATGAGATACAGAATGCAAAGGTGTCATGGGACACACAATGCAAAGTTGCATGTCATGCTTCTTTTGCTTCACCTTCCAATGCATTTCTTTTCCTGGCCATTGCCCTCAGTGAGACACAAGAGCAATTTCAACCATAGAAACATTCCTGCATGGAGTCATCCCATCCTGGAACCAGACTATGTGATTTGAGATCCTGGCAAATTGCCTGTGACTGGTCATGTGGCTTAGGTCAAATTTCTTTAACTGGTCAGAGCTTAGACTACTTCCTCTGTAAAAGAGAGATGATAAGGATAATACCTATCACCTGAGTTGCAGTGAAGATCAAATAAGATAATACTGAAGACCCCACTACTGGAGACTGGGAGGTGGGCGTGGTGCACCCGGAGGGCAAGTTTCACCCACTGTAGAATTGGCTTGGAACACTACTGCAGCTCAATACCTGGCATTCAGTAAGGACTCAATAAATGGTCTTGTATAATAATTAGATTTTTAAAATGTGAGCATGTATAACTTAGAATCTTTAAAAATGCAAATTAGAAATCACACATTATATTTTTCCATATGTACATGTGTGTTTGCAAATGCAGAGAAAATATCTAGAACGAGAAAACATCAAAATAATAACATGCCCGTTGACCTTGGAATGAGAGGAGGTAGGTCCCTGGTGGAGAGGGGGAGAGGGAGGAGTCGAGGAACACTAACACTTCATCTGTATTATTTCCATTGTATACTACATGAAGGTATGATGGTATAAAGAACATTTTAGAAGATTTGACTTTTAATAGAATGAAACAGGGGAGAGAGAGCTCTTCTCCTACTGGGTATGGGCCAGGTAGTTATTCAATTCTCATGGTCTGGAATGTTCCCCAGAGTTTGTAGAATCTCTGAAGATTCCTCCTGTCAAACAGTCTATATCTCCTTTAAACTCTCACACACCCACACTTTGGCCAAAAGGCTCCCTGTTTCTCCTACCTTTAGGAGAATTTCTAATATTAACAAATAATAAATAACAACACACCTATTTTGCTGGGACTTCCCTGGGGCTAACTATACTATCAAGGCAAGTTAGTATTTCTTTTTTTTTTAAGATTTTATTTATTTATCCATGAGAGACACACACAGAGAGAGAGAGGCAGAGACACAGGCAGGCCCCATGCAGGGAGCCCGACATGGGACTCACTCAATCCGGCGTCTCCAGGATCACGCCCTGGGCTGCAGGCGGCGCTAAACCGCTGAGCCACCCCAGCTGCCAGTATTTCTATTTTCAATCATTCATTCCCTATGTTTAAAGCTGAGCACCTGAGTGGCTCAGTCAGTTAAGTGTCTGACTCTTGATTTCAGCTTGGGTCATGATCTCAGAGTCCTGGGATTGTCCGCTCCACACAATCTCTCTCTCTCAAATAAACAAATAAAAACCCAGGGGTACTTGGGTGTTACAGTTGGTTGAGCATCAGACTTCTGGTTTAGGCTTAGGTCATGATCTCAGGGTCATGAGATCGAGCCCCCTGTCAGGATCCCTGACGCTGACCAAAGCGGCTGACCACATCAGCTTGGTTCAATTCTACAGAAAGCCTGACTTCTTGATAAGAAAGATTCTCACCAATTTAGCCTTTCAAATCAATGAGAAGTTCCAGCCTTATTAAATGGCTAGTGCTTTGGGGCGAGCTCTGAGCCAATAGGAAAGTAGTTACAATATTTAAATTCATTTCACTTTAAGGGTCTTTTTTTTTTTTTAGCAACTAATGGATATTCTCTTTACCCTGCACTTGATTCCCCAAATCTGATGTGCTATAATAAAATTATGAATATATGAATAATTTGCACACATTGAATTTTGGAATTGCTCTGAAATGTGTTTCCATGCATTTTAAACATTTTTTTTGAAATTTCCTGATTAAGAGGTTTTTCAGAAATGAAGAACATCAATTCTGAGCCATGATTAAAATGAATCCCTTTATTTCTATATTTAAGATGATGTCTATGGTGCAAATTATAGGATTTTAATATAAACGTGAGCCTATTTTAAGTTTTTCACTTTTTGTATTTGTATTGTGTGTGTAATGATATGCAGACTCACGCTTTCAAACTTCTCCAAACTTCAACAGGCCAAAATGCTAGGCAAACTGCTTCTTCATCATTTTTAACAGTTAGTTGTTGGACCAGCCAGCTTTGAACATGTGATTTTTCTCATCTCAACAAAGGACTCATTTTACATAGCCTTGGGCCTCTAGCCTCAATCCAAAACACATGCTGACATTAATCCTGAAAGCTAGCATTTGGAGGGGTTCTCTGTGCTGGGCACTGTGCTCCAAGCTTTGCACTGATTTTCAGCTAATCTTCATATCCACCTGCTCAGGTAGGCACAATTATTACCCCCATTCCACAGATGGGAAGACTAAGACTGAGGCTGAGAGTTTATGGAGCAGGCCCAAGGTCCAAGAGCTGGCATAGAGTAATAGCGAAAGAACAAAAGGTTTAAGTAGAAAGGTTAGATCAGGGGCAGCTGGGTGGCTTAGTTAGCTGGGCATATGGCTTTGGCTCAGGTCAGGATCCCAGGGTTCTGGGATCGAGCCCCGTGTCGGGCTCCCCGCTCAGCAAGGAGCATGCTTCTGCCCTTCCCCCTGCTCGTGCTTTCTATCTCTCAAATAAATTTTTTAAATGTTTTTTTAATTGTTTTTTAAAAGGAAAGTAAGATCAGATTTGTGTTAAAAAGAAGGTAAAAAGGGACAGCTGGGTGGCTCAGGGATTGAGCATCTGCTTTTGGCTCAGGGCATGATCCTGCGGTCCCAAGATCGAGTTTCCCACATTGGGGCTCCCTTCAGGGAGCCTGCTTCTCCCTCTGCCTGTGTCTCTGCCTCTCTCTGTGTCTCTCATGAATAAATAAATAAAATATTTTTTAAAAAAAGAAAAAGAAGGTAAAAAGTTAAGTAGCAAGGAGAACTGATAGAAGATTCTTGCAATAACGGAGAGGGAGAGGATGAGCCAGAGCCGGAACAATAGACATGGTACAGAGCAGTAAACACAAGATGAGCTGAAGTTGGTAAGATGTTGCGGCTGATTGTGTGGGGGAATCATCTCATCTGAAACTGCATGGTGGGTGTTTGTGTTGGACACACAGCTGGACACTAGAGACACCAGAGAGAATAAAGAAATACAAGTCTTCTCAAGTGGCAGAAAAATCATAAACAAATAAGCCAACAAAAGAATTACCGACAATTCATACCTAGGGAACAGGTTGCCACCACAACTTGGTGGCTTAAAACAACAGAAAGTGGGGTTTTCACAGTTCCAGAGGTAGAAGTCTGCAGTCGAGGTGTCGGTAGGGCCATGCTCCTTCTACAGGCTCCAGGGGAGAATCCTTAATCCCTTCCAGCTTCTGGTGGCTCCCAGCAAAGCTTGGCGTTCTTTGGTTCGTACACACATCACTCCAGTCTCTGCCTCTGTCTTCATATGGTGTTCTCCATGTGTCTGCATGCAAATTTCCCTCTTCTAAGGACACCAGTCAATGGATCAGGGCCCACCTTAATCCAGGATGACTCATCTCATCAGGAATGCTATCATTTAAAAGGCGGGGTGTAAAAAAATTTTAAAAAAAATTAAAAAATTAAAAAAAAAAAAAAAAGGCGGGGTGTGCGTGTGTGTGTGTGTGTGTGTGTGTGATCTGCTCAGATGATACGGAAGGCTCTCCGAGGGACTGTCACTTCAGCAGAGTCCTTAAGGATGAGAAGGACGGGGTTCATAGTACTCCAAGGAGAGGAAGCCACAAGTGCAAATGGCCTGGGGCTGGATAGACGGTGCTAATGATGGGAGATGAAAGAAAGCAAGAGTGCCTGCAACAAAGTGTAGCTGAGGGGCACCCGGGTGGCTCAGTCAGTTAAGCATCTGCCTTCAACTCAGGCCATGATCTCAGGGTCCTGGGATCTAGCCCCAAGTCAGGCTCCCTGTTTAGAAGCAGGTGAGTCTGCTTCTCCCTCCACCCCCCTGCTGCTCTTCCTGCTTGTGCTTTCTCACGCATTCTCTCTCTCTCTGTCAAATACATAAAATCTTTTAAAAAAAAATTAAAGGGCAGCCCAGGTGGCTCAGCAGTTTAGTGCCGCCTTCAGCCCAGGGCATGGTCCTGGAGACCCAGGATGGAATCCCACATCGTGCTCTCTGCACGGAGCCTGCTTCTCCCTCTGCCTGTGTCTCTGCCTCTCTCTCTCTCTCTCTCTCTCATGAATACATAAATAAAATCTTAAAAAAAAAAAAGTGCAGCTGAGACAGGTGGGCAGGCAGGGACCAGTCCCTGGGGTCTTGGAGGCCAAGGGGAGGAGTTTGCATTATTGGGTTTTAAACTCTCATTCTTCCTTGTGTTGTGAGAACAGGCTGCAGTGGAGAAAGAGGAGAACCCACAGACTATTAAGAGGGGATTTTCACACCCACCCCACATTCAAGTAAAAGAGGCTGGTGTGGTATAAACAGACATGCAGAAGAGCTGAAAAATGTGAAATGTGTTTGGAGGGCTCATGCAAGGTTTGAAATGTTCAAAAGAGAGAATAAGTGAGCAAGGACAGTGATGAATGCTCGGCTGTGGGAAGAGTGGGAGAGTAAAGATGAGCCTGTTTTTCATTTGAGAGCCTGGATGAAGGGCGATGTCACAAATTCACTGAAGGGCCTGGGGTGGGGAGGATTCATGCAAAATGATGACTGGGCCCCAACTATGTCAAAGCTCTCATTTGGAAATCTCCGCAACATGCACCTTCATTGAATGGGGCTGAGCAGTGTAGGGGAGGAAAAATAATTTTCCCTCTGCTCTTCTAGGTTCTTGGCTGGGACTTCCTGTCATCAAAGACAGATGAACAGGAGACAAACTAATTTAATTACGTACATACATATGGAAGCCCCACAAGGATACGAGACTCCAAGAAGTGACCAGAGCAGGAAGCTTTTATACCTTTTAGACAAAGAAACCATACATTTGTGAAAGATTGACAAGGCAGAGAGCTAGAGGTAGTAAATGGTGAAGAATTAGCAAGGCTTGTTTATACAGTCTTCTTGGCTCTGAGTTCCCTGGGTCTGGTATTAAGGATGCCTTCTACTTTCACATGGGAGATCCTTCTTCTGTTTTCAGGGGGACAGAGGAGGGTCAGCGTGTCCTTTTTGCATTGGCTGTTACTCAAGTAGCTCTTATTCAAAATAATCAATATGCCAAAGTGGCATATTTTGGGGTGACATTCTGAACCCCTACAGTGGGAACAATCCCCTACAGTGGGAACAATGAAATCCTGTCCCTGGTTGTTATGTCCCATTTAAGATTTGGCGGAAGAAATTCCTTTCTACCACATTGGCATCCCATAGCTCCCTGGTGGCCGGAAGTCCTGGTGATGCAGCCAGAGTAGATGCCAGCCCCAGGACCCTCACTTGGGCTAAGTACTCAACTTTGCACGATTGCACAAGGCTCTCTGTTAATTGTGAGGTGAAAAAATTCCAGAGGCCCCAACACTGCCCGTCACTGGGATAGAAAGTCCCCCAGTGGAGATCCAGCTCTCTCATTGCTAGATAAGACCCCAAAGAAGCCAGAAGTCATAGCTCACAGACTTCCCACCAGAAAGCTCCACTACCTGAACCCCAACTATACCTGGAGGAGTGTCATTGGCCAACATTCATGTTACCTTCTACATAACATTATTTCTCTTGAATTCCCCGGGTTGGGCCTCAGAGGTGGGTTTTATCAGGTGGCCTCTCTACTATGGCCTCTTATTCTGACTTATTGGTTCTGGAAAAAAAAAAAATGAATCAAGAGGAAAGAACAAGAGCTTTGAGATAAGAATTCCAGCTTGAGGACCTGGATTCAAAATCCCAGTTCATAGGTTGATCATCATGTAACTTTCAAGCAGTTGCTTACTCTCTGAGAGCCTCCTATCCCTCTTGAGTAAAAAGAGAATAATTAAATGCCCACATGTAGGGTACAGAGGCTTCAGTGGGCCAGTGTGGATGAGGGCCCACCCCACGGTGCCTTGCTCAGAGTTCAGAATTCAGGTTCGTATCCTTTGTGCAGAGAGAGTTGGGCTGTGGCTCATGTTTCCAGACGGACAGCCACAACAATCTCCAGGCTGAGAAACACCCTTGGATATGCCTGTGGGCTCCCTGATTCCCAAATCCTGAGGACTAGCAGCCCCCTTGGCAATAATTGGTGCTGCATGGAAGAGGACGCAGGCTGGTGAAGCCCTCCTAGGGACCTGGCTGGCCAGGTGTCTGCCCTGCCTCCCTCAGTGCCTGGTACCCTTGGAGTGAAGCCAACCACGAATGGAGACTAGGAATGTGGCAGGAGCAAGTTTTCAGAAACCGGCCTGGAGAGTCCTGGGAAGCAGTTCCCTGGGCAACACCAACGGAAGATGCAGTCCCTCAGCCCTTTACCCTCTTGAAGACTGTATTGGACATCATTTCCCATCCAGGTGGCTCCTGGGAGCCACTCCCCAGAGGAGCTGTTTTTGGGATGCCACGTGCATGAGTGGAAAGAGCCCACAAAGCCAGGCGCAGCCCCTGGCTCTCCTGCTTGTAGGGCTGGGTGACTATTCCCTTCCCGAGCCTCAGTGGCTCGGCAGGGACATAGCCCCCTGCCAGCCAGACGTCAGTGCCCACCCAGATGAGATGGCATGGGGGCGTGCCCATCAACAGGGTTGGGGTGTTGTTCAAAGAAGCAACATAGAAATGAGAGGAGGCAGAGGAAAGACTCCGTGATTCATGCTCCGCCAGCAATTTCCTGCCCGTCTGGGATGGGATGAATCAAAAGTAAGTGAAAACTTCTGGTGGAAGCAAAGCCTTTGGGTGTGTGGGGATCCTGCAGGGCACCCAGGTGGCCTGGGGCTGGCTGAGTCATCACGTGGGCGATTGTTTTTTCCCCTCATCTGCAAAAGCAGAGTGGGGCTCCAGGGAACGGGAGCAGGGGGTGGGATTACACGGTCACCCCTTGAACAGCCCCCCTGTGGAAGGCTTCCAAACAGCAGCGCTGGGTTAACTCCATTGCCACTATCTGGAGGAACTCGGAGGAGAGCTGAGGAGCCTCTCATCCAACGATAGATTCTCCCTAAATCCTTCACTCTTTGTAGATGATTTGCTCTACTACCACTGGAAGGAAGCGGAAGTGGGTGGGAGTATAGATTAGACCAGCCAGTCTAGGTGAATGGGTGATTGATAGGTGGGTTGTTTTTTGTTTTTTTTTTAAACCAATGAACATTTGTTGTTTTTTTTGTTTTTTTGTTTTTTTTTTTAATTTTTATTTATTTATGATAGCCACAGAGAGAGAGAGAGACATAGGCAGAGGGAGAAGCAGGCTCCATGCACCGGGAGCCCGATGTGGGATTCGATCCTGGGTCTCCAGGATCGCGCCCTGGGCCAAAGGCAGGTGCCAAACCGCTGCGCCACCCAGGGATCCCCCACATTTGTTGTTTTTACATAATAATACAGGGGCATCTGGGTGGCTCAATCAGTTAAGCATCTGCTTGGACTCTGGTCATGATCCCAGGGTCCTGGGGTGGAGCCCCCCCTTCTGGCTCCCTGCTCAGCGGGGAGCCTGCTTCTCCTTCTCCCTCTGTTGCTGCCCCTGCTTGTGCTCTCTCTCTCTCTCTCTCTCTCTGTGTCAAATAAATAAAATCTTTTTAAAAAATAATAAAATTTAAGAATTAAAAAAGTAATAATACAAAAAAATTTTAACGTGATATCCAAAACCCAATACATATCAAAAAGCTTTTTTAAGTTAATAGTCTTCAACTAAGCAATTGCACTTTTAGAAATTTAGCCTAGGGATGCCTATGGCTCAGCAGTTGAGCGTCTGCCTTTCAGCTCAGGACATGATCCCAGGATCCAGAATCGAGTCCTACATCAGGCTCCTTGCAGGAAGTCTGCTTCTTTCTCTGCCTTTGTCTCTGCCTCTCTGTGTGTGTGTCTCTCATGAATAAATAAACAAAATCTTTATTAAAAAAAAAAAGGAATTTACTCTAGATTTAGAGACCCAATGCAGATTGGTGGAGAAAGATGTGTAGTTTATGATAGCAAGCAGTTGGGGGGGCACCCGGCTGGCTCAGTCTGCCATGTGACTCTTGATTATGGGGTTGGAGTCCCACATTGGGTGGAGTGTTTACTCAAAGAAAGAAAGAAAATCTTTACAATAGGAAAAAGTTGGAAACAACCAAATAGAAAGGCCCATTTAATAGAACCCTAGCCAGCTGTTAAAAAGAAAATGACGTGAAAACAAATAATAAACTAAGAAAAAATATCTTTATTTCAAATTACAAAGGGATAATTTCCCTAACATGTGTAATGTTCCTTCCCATCAACAATTCACAGGGAAAAAAATGGCAAAGAATATGAAAAACACTGTGTGTGTGTGTGTGTGTGTTTGCACAGATAAGCGAAGATCACGATTTGCTAACACATCCTATCATGAATGAAAATCAGTACCATCACTGTAAAGAGAATTTAGCCATAGGAGTACATACTGCTGTATCTGCATCTACAGCAGTATCTATTGCTAAATTGACCCAGCAATACTTGTAGCAATTTATTCCATATGCATAAAACAAAGGATGAACAAATTTATTCAGCAGCATTTATAAGAGCAAAAGATTGGAAACAACCTAAATGTCCATCAGTTGGAAACTAGTTAAGGACATCGGATGGAATAAACTTAGCAGAAGCATGGACAAGGGGCCAGGGGGGACCAGGAGAACATAAGCCATCCTAACCTGACCCTGAGAATCTCCAGGGAACAGACTTGAGGTTCAAGCCAGTCTTTTCTAGATTCCAAGGGGCAAAAAGACCCCAAATAGCATTTGGGAACATGTAAACACTGAAGTAGATTTTTAAAAAGCTTTTATTTATGTATTTTTGTATTTATTTATTTGAGAGAGAGAGAGAGAGCATGAGCAGCGGGGAGGAGGCAGAGGGGGAGGGAGAAGGAGAAAAAGACACCCCACTGAGCAGAAAGCCCAGCATGGGGCTGGATCCCAGGACCCTGGGATCATGACCTGAGCTGCAGGCAGACACTTAATTGACGGCACCACCCAGGCATCCAACAGAAGTCGATTTTTATGTTCTAAAATAGAAAGATAGCCAAAATATACTATTAAGTAGGGAAAAAAAGTCACAGAGTAGCATTAAGAAGTAATCTCTTGGGCAGCCCTGGTGGCTCAGCGGTTTAGCGCCACCTGCAGCTCAGGGCGTGATCCTGTCGACCCTGGATCGAGTCCCACATCCGGCTCCCTGCATGGAGCCTGCTCCTCCCTCTGCCTGTGTCTCTGCCTCTCTCTCTAGCTGTGTCTCTATGAATAAATAAATAAAATCTTTTAAAAAAAAAAAAGAAGTAATCTCTTTTCCATCTAAAATTTAAATATCACGTATATGTGTTAGTATATGGATAGGAGGGGCACCTGGCTGGCTCAGTCGGTTAAGCGTCTAACTTCGGCTCAGGTCATGGTCCCAGCGTCCTGAGACCAAGCCCCTTGTTGGGCTCCCTCCTCAGCGGGGAATCTGTTTCTCCTTCTCCCCCTCCCTCTGCTTCTCCTTCCACTCGTGCTCTCTCTCTCTCTCTCTCTCTCTCTCCAATAAATAAATAAAATCTTAAAAAAGAAAAGCATATGCATAGGAAAAAACTGGCAGAGAAGTGTATATGCCAAGCCAGTAAAGCAATTATTAAGTACCTACTGTGTGCTAGGTGCTGGGAACATGCAGATAATGAAGAAATTAGAATGTCAGTTCCATGAAGAAAAAGAGCTTGGCTGCTTTGCCCCAGTGCCTGGCACATAATATATACTCAGTGAACGGGTGGAATGGAAGGAACAAAGGAAAGGAGGCACAGAGGCAAAGAGAGAGGGAGGGATAGAGTTGCCCCGCGATGCTCATAGTTACAGCCTAGCACAGACACAGGTGTGTGAGCAGATGAGTTGTTCTGGGAAGGGGCAGTGGAGAGAACTCTGGGAGCAAAGGCCTGAGCTACTGGGCTTCCATAAACGGTCCCTCACCATCCCCCCATGAACGGAAGAGAAGCCAGCTGCAAAGTCATGACCATGGGGCCCATTTTCATGCTTAAAGCTTATCCAGCCGCAGTGAGACTTCTTTCAGGACAACACTTGGCCCCACAAAGGAAAACCGGATTACCCAGGGTGATTTGGGGGCAGGAGTACTGGTGATGAACACCTCCTCACTGGGTCCTCCAGAGCCAGAAACTCTTGAAAAAGAACGCATTTTGTCAATTTCCAAGGATGACTGGCCTCAGACAACTCAAAGGTGACACCCAATGTCGCCAAGGGGAACTACACATCAGTCGTAAATGGTGGTTGGGGAGGTGAGGAGAGGGGCCGGTGCAGCAATGCTGGACTCTTGTCTTTCACAGTTTTCCTATTAGCTCCTTTGCCAAACAAGGAAAGCTTGCCAGGACTTTGTAGAAAAAATTCCTTGACTCAGAAGCCAGCCTAGGGCGAGATGAGCACATTCTTCTCGGGGTTGCTGCAGCTTTTCTCTGCCTGAATAAGCTGGTGACGATTTCATTACATTACGGGGTTCTTCTCTGATTCCTTTCTGATGGCATTTGCTTAATTACAGTTGCATTTGAACACCAGAAGCCCCAAGAGGATACACCGGCAGCCAGCCGATTGCAGGCTAAAAACTTTCCCAGGACTAACACTTGGAGGGCCCTGGGGTCAGCCGAATCTGGGTCAGAATCTCTGTCCTGCCTCTTACCGAGGGTGTAGCCCTGCACACATTCCCTTCATCTCCTTGAGCTCCCATTTTCTCACTTATTAAATGGAGGCGATGATACCTATTTTGCAAAATTGCCATGTAAATTAAATAAGATCACCTATGTGTATGTAATAAAATAGAAAAAACTTAGTTAAGTGTTGATGTCGTTTCTATGACGGATAACATTCAAGTCCTTGCTAAACCTTTGACCCATACTGCCTCTTTTGATCCACACAACAACCCTGTGAATGAGCTAATTCTTCTATCTCCGTTGTGTCCACAGGAAACAGAAAGAATGGTCAATGTCATGTACTAGTAGGTGGCCAAGCTGGGATTCAAATCCAGGCTATCATCTTCAGAGTGTCCACTATGGCTCGTGTTTCTATAGTGTGTAATTGTTATGGAGACTGTTTAGGATCCATGCACTCGATGACAAAACGAGCAAAAGATCTGAATAGATGCTTCCCCAAGGAAAATACACAAATGGCCAATAAACACATGATAAGATGCTCAGCATCATTAACTATCAGGGAACTACAAATCAAAACCATAATGAGGTAGCACTTCAGATCCACCCGGCACAGCCATACCAACAATCAAATAACCACCACCACAACCACAAAATGGAAAATGATGGGTGCTGGGGAGGATGTGGAGAAATTAGAGTGCTCATACATTGCTGGTGAGAATGTTAAACGGTGCAGCTGCTTTGGAAGACAACTGGCTGTTCCTCACAGTTAGACATAGAGTAACCATATGACCTAGCATTCCTACTCATAGGTGTAGACCCAAGAGAACTGAAAACATTTGCTCATACAAGAAGTTGTCCACAAATGCTCATAGCTGCTTTACCCTCTATATCCACATTACTGTCTGCCCACAGCCAAAAAAATGGAAATAACCCGAATGTCCATCAACCAATGAGTGGATGAACAGAATGTGGTGTATCCATGCCATGGAATACTATTCAGCCATGTAAAGGAATGAAGTGCTCATGGGCTGCTACATGAGGGGGGGCCATGAAAACATAATGCTGAGTGAAAAAGCCAGTAATAGAGGACATGCTGTGTATGATTCCATTTATGTGAAATGTCCAGAACAGGTGAACCCATGGAAACAGAACGTGAATTAGCTATTGCCTGGGGCTGGGGAGTAGGTATGGAAGGGAATGGGGCTGCCAATGAGTATGGGGTTCATTGAGGGGAAGAAGAAAATGTTCTAAATTTGATCAAGGTAATGGTTGCCCAACTCCGAATATACCCCCAAAATTGAGTTATTTATTTTTAACTTTTATTTTAATTAATTAATTGATTTTATTTTTTCATTTATTTTATTTTATTATTTTTTAAAGATTTATTTATTTATTTTAGAGAGAGCAAGAGTGAGAGGACAGAGGGAGAGTGAGAGAGAGAGAATCTCAAGCCGACTTCATGCTGAGCACAGAGCCCAACACCGGCCCGAACCCACGACCGGAAGCTCATGATCTGAGCCAAAACCAAGAATCAGACACCTAACCAACTGCACCACGCAGATGCCCCTTAATTACTAACTTTAAATGGGTGAATTATATGCTGTGCGAATTATATCTCAATGAAGCTATTTTTATATTTTTTAATATTTTATTTATTTATCTGAGAGAGATTGCACAGAGGGAGAGGGGGAAGCAGACTCCCTGATGAGCAGAGAGCCTGACCCAGGGCTGGATCCCAAGATCTGAGATCATGACCTGAGCCGACAACAGACATTTAACCAACGGAGCTATCCAGGTGCCCCCCACCCCCCCCCGCTTTCTTTAAGTTTTTCTTCCTAGATAATCTCTCCATCCAGTATAGAGCTCAAACTCACAATCCTGGGATCAAGAGTCTCATTCTCCACTGACTGACTCAGTCAGGTGCCCCTAAATAAAGCTATTTTTTTTTTAACATTTTATCTATTTATTCATGAGAGACACAAGACGCAGAGGGAGAAGCAGGCTCCCTGCAGTGAACCTGATGCAGGACTCAATCCCAAGACCCTGAGATCACAATGTGAGCCAGAGACGGACGCTCAACCACTGAGTCACCCAGGTGTCCCGATAAAGCTATTTTTAAAGAAACAAATCAACGTATAAGTAAATTTTAAGACTTTTGTTTTTGTCACATAGCTCACACACATCAAATCATCCTTCCTAAGGCACACATCACAATTTTTAGTCTGAGAAAGTAGAGTTTCAGAGACCAGGTCCCGGGACAGTATCCAGGACAGGATACCAGTTGAAAAAGTATACCCACCGATGAATGATCCAGCTCATTCTAGATACAAGCCAAACCAGAATCAGTTACCTGGAGACCGGACACATGTTGGTAGGTCTCCCTTCCAGGTAACTCAGTTAAATTGCTCACAGCCTGTCTTTATTGCTGTCGGCAGTGATGTTTTACTATCTTGATGAAAGATCTGCAAGGTGGGGATCCCTGGGTGGCTCAGCGGTTGAGCATCTGCCTTTGGCTCAGAGTGTAATCCTAGAATCCCAGGATTGAATCCCACATCAGGCTCTCTGCAGGGACCCTGCTTCTCCCTCTGCCTGTATCTCTGTGTGTCTTGAATGAATGAATAAAATCTAAAAAAAAAAAATATATATATATATATATATATATATCTGCAAGGTTCATGCTTCCTGGGACAGCTCGCACAGTGTATAATGTGGTAACTGATTTCCTGTTCTTTGGACCATCCTGCTGTGCTTCTCTCTCTCTCTCTCTCTTTTTTATCCTGCCATGCTTCTAACTGATACAATTTCTCCAGAGCTCTGGAAAGTTAGAGGAGGGAGACATGCCCTCGCCCTTACCACAGCCCGGGTTACCATCAATTTACCTTCCGGGCCCTAAACCAGCTTAACACTGAGAACCTTCTCCGGAGACTCCAAATGAACAAAGCATCCGTGTGTTAGTCTGTGTGGGCTACTCTAACAAGATACCACAGACCCGGCAGCTTGTACACAACAGGAATCTGTCACTCCGCAGTTCTGGAAGCTGGAAGCCTGAGATCAGGATGCAGAGGTGTCCAGGTGAGGGTCCCTTCCTGGATTGCAGATTTCTCATTGCATCCTCAGTGGCAGAGGAAGGGAGGCTCTGAAGCCTCTTTTGCGAAGCACTAATCCCATTCACAGGGACTCAGCCTCATGACTTAAGGACCTCCCAGTTACCCCCAACCTCCTATTATCATCCCCTTTGGGGATTAGGATTTCCACGAAGAAATTTTGGGAAGGGGGTGGACATAAGTATTCAGATCATAGCAATCAATAAAAGGATAAAGCAAAGGCCTCTGCTCACTTCGTATGAGAAGGCAGGGATGCTGCGTCACACACCTCTAAGGGACAGCTCCCCCTCTAAGGAACTATGGCTTTTGGAGGAGATGGACCCTGGATTAGGGAGGGGGGCACAAGTCGCAGCTCGCAGCTCAGAGAAGGGGAGATATGGAAAGAAAGAAGGGGATCCAGGCATTTGTCTTCATCTTGTCAACGTATCATACAGCTGCCACCACAGCACTGGCCACTCTGCCTGGGGCTCTGAGGACTGTCTTCGTAAATCAAAAATATTCTCTCTCCCCAGCAGGATTTGAAGCAATTGGAAAGCAGGAAAGATCATTTCTCTATCTTGGAATCTTCTACATAAATGGTTATAAACCGAAATCTGGGCACAGGGCGTGGTAGGTTATATAACAACCCTCCAAAGGTGTCCACATCCTCACCCCCAGAACCCGCAAGTATGTCACCTTACGCAGCAAAAGGGACTTCACAGGTGATTTTGCAGATTGGGCAAAGAATCTTGAGACTGGGAGGTGGTCATGAGTTATCCAGACGGGCCCAACACAATCACAAGGGTCCTTATCAGCAGGAGGCAGGAGGGTGAGAATGGGAGGTGACAACCATAGCAGAGGTTGGAATGAGGCGTGGCCAAGGAATGCAGGCAGCCTTTTGAAGCTAAAAGAGCCCCCTAAAAATGTATTTTTCCCTGGACCCTCTGGAAATGATGCAGCCCTGCTGATGCATTTTGGACTTCTGACATCCAGAGTATTAAGAGAATAAATGTGGTTGTTTAAAGCTATTAAATTTGTGGTGTTTTGTTATAGCAGCAACAGAAAATATACATGATCCCAACGTCCCCTTCTTTCCTCTCCTCTTCCTTGTCCTCATTGTGGTGAAAGGTAACTCAGTTCACTGATGTAATCCTTAGGAAAATGAATAAATGGAAGGTGCTATTATACCCTCCCTTTACTGATGAGGAAGCTGAGGCTCAGAGAGGTTACATCATGGAAGGGTTTTTTGATTGCAAACAGCAGAAACTGGCTCTGATAACGCAAGCCAGAAAGGGAGAGTGACCCCCAGCAGGATAAATCATCAAGGAAGTACCATCTGGGCAATATGGTGGGGGCTGACCATGAGGCCCCCCCACACACACTTTAATCTGCCAGTAGGTCTGTCTTATGAACTTCAAGTTCATATCTGTTGAAAGCCTACTATGTGCCAGGTCCCAGGCTATGCGCTGGGGATATAACGTTGAACCAAAAACCAGGCACAATCTTTGCTCACAGGATGCTGTGATGCTCACAGAACACACATGAATCAGATCATCACCCCGAAGGATGACACAACTCCCCCGAGCACCGTGAAGGAGACGGAGAGGGCAAGGGAGAGGGAGCCACGAGGTGGAGGCGTGAGGCCCTAGCACGAGTTGCCATGTATTGCAAGTTGGAAGGGAAGCATCACGCACCCTCTCCCTGGGGTCTTCAGTGACTATGGAACTTTTTAAACATTTTGATAACATTTTTCTATTATTTCTTTTACTGTGCCAAAGCATCTAAAGTGTGCCATTTTTACCCTTTAAAAAAAAAAGATTTTATTTATTTGAGAGCGAGAGAAAGAGAGAACATGAGGGGAGGAGCAGAGGGAGAGAGATAAGCAGGCTCTGAGCAGAGCATGGAGCCTGATGTGGAGCTGGATCTCAGGACCCAGAGACCATGACCTGAGTCAAAACCAAGAGTTACTCAACCGACAGAGCCACCCGGGGGGCCCCCATGTAAATCCTTTTTAATTGAACAGTTCAGTGACATTAGTTACATTCAGGGTATTATGCAAGGATCATCACTACTTCCAAAATTTTTCATCACCCCCAACAGAAGCCCTGTACTGGGAGGAGGGGCAAGATGGCAGAAGAGTAGGGTCCCCAAATCACCTGTCCCCACCAAATTACCTAGAAAACCTTCAAACCATCCCGAAAATCTACGAATTCCGCCTGAGATTTAGAGAGAACAGCTGAAATGCTACAGTGAGAAGAGTTCGCGCATCTATCAAGGTAGAAGACGGGGAAAAAGAAATAAAGAAACAAAAGGCCTCCAAGGGGGAGGGGCCCCGCGAGGAGCCGGGCTGAGGCCGGGGCGAGTGTCCCCAGGACAGGAGAGCCCCGTCCCGGAGGAGCAGGAGCTGCACCGACCTTCCCGGGCGGAAAGGGGCTCGCAGGGAGTTGGAGCAGGACCCAGGAGGGCGGGGATGCCCTCGGGCTCCCTGGGACAGTAACAGACACCTGCGCCCCGGGGAGAGCCCCACACCCCGCGGCCGAGCTCCCTAAGGGCTGCAGCGCGCACGGCGGGACCCGGAGCAGCTCGGAGGGGCTCGGGCAGAGGAAGAGGCTCCAGGCGGAGGGGGCTGCGCGGTTCCAGGAGCAGCTCGGGGGTGCTCGGGGGCGGCTCCGCGGAGGGGGCTGCGGGGCGGGAGCGCGAATCCAACAGCGCAGCCCGGAGCACAGGGCGCCGGGACACAGCCCAGGATCCGGCCTCCCCCGGGACAGGCAGAGGCCGGAGGGCCCAGGACTGCAAGGACGCTCCTGCCCCGAGCTGAGCAGATCAGCGGCCCCGCCCCGGGGCCTCCAGGCCCTGCAGACGGAGAGCTCCGGAGTTACTGCGGGGGCTGAATCCAGGTTTCCAGAGCTGGCCCCGCCACTGGGGTTGTTCCTCCTGCGGCCTCACGGGGTAAACAACCCCCACTGAGCCCTGCACCAGGCAGGGGCACAGCAGCTCCCCCAAGTGCTCACACCTGAAAATCAGCACAACAGGCCCCTCCCCCAGAAGACCAGCTGGACTGACTGACAACTTCCAGGGGAAGCCAAGGGACTTAAAGTACACAGAATCAGAAGATACTCCCCCGTGTGTTTTTCTTGTTGTTGTTGTTGTTGTTGTTGTTGTTGTTTTTGCTTTTTGATTTGTTTCCTTCCCCCACCCTTTTTTCCTTTCTTTCTTTTTTTCTTCTCTTTTTTTTCTTTTTCTTCCTTTTTTCCTTTTTCTTTTTCTCTTTTCTTTCCTTCTTTCTCTCCTCTCTTTTTCTCCTTTTCCCAATACAACTTGCTTTTGGCCACTCTGCACTGAGCAAAATGACTAGAAGGAAAACCTCACCTCAAAAGAAAGAATCAGAAACAGTCCTCTCTCCCACAGAGTTACAAAATCTGGATTACAATTCAATGTCAGAAAGCCAGTTCAGAAGCACTATTATACAGCTACTGGTGGCTCTAGAAAAAAGCATAAAGGACTCAAGAGACTTCATGACTGCAGAATTTAGAGCTAATCAGGCAGAAATTAAAAATCAATTGAATGAGATGCAATCCAAACTAGAAGTCCTAACGACGAGGGTAACGAGGTGGAAGAACGAGTGAGTGAAATAGAAGACAACTTGATGGCAAAGAGGGAAACTGAGGAAAAAAGAGACAAACAATTAAAAGACCATGAAGATAGATTAAGGGAAATAAACGACGGCCTGAGGAAGAAAAACCTACATTTAATTGGGGTTCCCAAGGGCGCCGAAAGGGACAGAGGGCCAGAATATGTATTTGAACAAATCCTAGCTGAAAACTTTCCTAATCTGGGAAGGGAAACAGGCATTCAGATCCAGGAAATAGAGAGATCCCCCCCTAAAGTCAATAAAAACCGTTCAACACCTCGACATTTAATAGTGAAGCTTGCAAATTCCAAAGATAAAGAGAAGATCCTTAAAGCAGCAAGAGACAAGAAATCCCTGGCTTTTATGGGGAGGAGTATTAGGGTAACAGCAGACCTCTCCACAGAGACCTGGCAGGCCAGAAAGGGCTGGCAGGATATATTCAGGGTCCTAAATGAGAAGAACATGCAACCAAGAATACTTTATCCAGCAAGGCTCTCATTCAAAATGGAAGGAGAGATAAAGAGCTTCCAAGACAGGCAGGAACTGAAAGAATATGTGACCTCCAAACCAGCTCTGCAAGAAATTTTAAGGGGGACTCTTCAAATTCCCCTTTAAGAAGAAGTTCAGTGGAATAATCCACAAAAACAAGGACTGAACAGATATCATGTTGACACTAAACTCATATCTCTCAATAGTAACTCTGAACGTGAACGGGCTTAATGACCCCATCAAAAGGTGCAGGGTTTCAGACTGGATAAAAAAGCAGAATCCATCTATCTGCTGTCTACAAGAGACTCATTTTAGACAGAAGGACACCTAAAGCCTGAAAATAAAAGGTTGGAGAGCCATTTACCATTCGAATGGTCCTCAAAAGAAAGCAGGGGTAGCCATCCTTATATCAGATAAACTAAAATTAACCCCGAAGACTGTAGTGAGAGATGAAGAGGGACACTATCTCATACTTAAAGGATCTATCCAACAAGAGGACTTAACAATCCTCAATATATATGCCCCAAATGTGGGAGCTGCCAAATATATCAATCAACAACCAAAGTGAAGAAATACTTAGATAATAATACACTTATACTTGGTGACTTCAATCTAGCTCTTTCTGTACTCGATAGGTCTTCTAAGCACAACATCTCCAAAGAAACGAGAGCTTTAAATGATACACTGGACCAGATGGATTTCACTGATATCTACAGAACTTTACATCCAAACTCAACTGAATACACATTCTTCTCAAGTGCACATGGAACTTTCTCCAGAATAGACCACATACTGGGTCACAAATCGGGTCTGAACCAAAACCAAAAGATTGGGATCGTCCCCTGCATATTCTCAGACCATAATGCCCTGAAATTAGAACTAAATCACAACAAGAAGTTTGGAAGGACCTCAAACACGTGGAGGTTAAGGACCATCCTGCTAAAAGATGAAAGGGTCAACCAGGAAGAATTAAAAAGAATTAAAAGATTCATGGAAACTAATGAGAATGAAGATACAACCGTTCAAAATCTTTGGGATGAAGCAAAAGCAGTCCTAAGAGGGAAATACATCGTAATACAAGCATCCATTCAAAAACTGGAAAGAACTCAAATACAAAAGCTAACCTTACACATAAAGGAGCTAGAGAAAAAACAGCAAATAGATCCTACACCCAGCAGAAGAGAGTTAATAAAGATTCGAGCAGAACTCAACGAAATCGAGACCAGAAGAACTGTGGAACAGATCAACAGAACCAGGAGTTGGTTCTTTGAAAGAATTAATAAGATAGATAAACCATTAGCCAGCCTTATTAAAAAGAAGAGAGAGGGGCAGCCCCGGTAGTGCAGCGGTTTAGCGCCGCCTGCAGCCCGGGGCGTGATCTGGAGACCCTGGATCGAGTCCCACGTCAGGCTCTCTGCATGGAGCCTGCTTCTCCCTCTGCCTGTGTCTCTGCTCTCTCTCTCTCTCTACATCTCTATGAATAAATAAATAAAATCTTTTTAAAAAAAAAAGAAGAGAGAGAAGACTCAAATTAATAAAATCATGAATGAGAAAGGAGAGATCACTACCAACACCAAGGAAATACAAACGATTTTAAAAACGTATTATGAGCAGCTATACCCCAATAAATTAGGCAATCTAGAAGAAATGGACGCATTCCTGGAAAGCCACAAACTACCAAAACTGGAACAGGAAGAAATAGAAAACCTGAACAGGCCCATAACCAGGGAGAAAATTGAAGCAGTCATCAAAAACCTCCCAAGACACAAAACCAGGGCCAGATGGCTTCCCTGGGGAATTCTATCAAACGTTTAAAGAAGAAACCATACCTATTCTCCTAAAGCTATTTGGAAAGATAGAAAGAGATGGAGTACTTCCAAATTCGTTCTATGAGGCCAGCATCACCTTAATTCCAAAACCAGACAAAGACCCCACCAAAAAGGAGAATTACAGACCAATATCCCTGATGAACATGGATGCAAAAATTCTCAACAAGATACTAGCCAATAGGATCCAACAGTACATTAAGAAAATTATTCACCATGACCAAGTAGGATTTATCCCTGGGACACAAGGCTGGTTCAACACCCATAAAACAATCAATGTGATTCATCATATCAGCGAGAGAAAAACCAAGAACCATATGATCCTCTCATTAGATGCAGAGAAAGCATTTGACAAAATACAGCATCCATTCCTGATCAAAACTCTTCAGAGTGTAGGGATAGAGGGAACATTCCTCAACATCTTAAAAGCCATCTATGAAAAGCCCACAGGAAATATCATTCTCAATGGGGAAGCACTGGGAGCCTTTCCCCTAAGATCCGGAACAAGACTGGGATGTCCACTCTCACCACTGCTATTCAACATAGCACTGGAAGTCCTAGCCTCAGCAATCAGGCAACAAAAAGACATTAAAGGCATTCAAATTGGCAAAGAAGAAGTCAGACTCTCCCTCTCTGCCGATGACATGATACTCTACATAGAAAACCCAAAAGCCTCCACCCCAAGATTGCTAGAACTCATATAGCAATTTGGTAGCGTGGCAGGATACAAAATCAATGCCCAGAAATCAGTGGCATTTCTATACACTAACAATGAGACTGAAGAAAGAGAAATTAAGGAGTCAATCCCATTTACAATTGCACCCAAAAGCATAAGATACCTAGGAATAAACCTAACCAAAGAGGTAAAGGATCTATACCCTAAAAACTATAGAACACTTCCGAAAGAAATTGAGGAAGACACAAAGAGATGGAAAAATATTCCATGCTCATGGATTGGCAGAATTAATATTGTGAAAATGTCAATGTTACCCAGGGCAATGTACACGTTTAATGCAATCCCTATCAAAATACCATGGACTTTCTTCAGAGAGTTAGAACAAATTATTTTAAGATTTGTGTGGAATCAGAAAAGACCCCGAATAGCCAGGGGAATTTTAAAAAAGAAAACCATAGCTGGGGGCATCACAATGCCAGATTTCAGGTTGTACTACAAAGCTGTGGTCATCAAGACAGTGTGGTGCTGGCACAAAAACAGACACATAGATCAATGGAACAGAACAGAGAACCCAGAAGTGGACCCTCAACTTTATGGTCAACTAATATTCGATAAAGGAGGAAAGACTATCCATTGGAAGAAAGACAGTCTCTTCAATAAATGGTGCTGGGAAAATTGGACATCCACATGCAGAAGAATGAAACTAGACCACTCCCTTTCACCATACACAAAGATAAACTCAAAATGGATGAAAGATCTAAATGTGAGACAAGAGTCCATCAAAATCCTAGAGGAGAACACAGGCAACACCCTTTTTGAACTCAGCCACAGTAACTTCTTGCAAGATACATCCACGAAGGCAAAAGAAACAAAAGCAAAAATGAACTATTGGGACTTCATCAAGATAAGAAGCTTTTGCACAGCAAAGGATACAGTCAACAAAACTCAAAGACAACCTACAGAATGGGAGAAGATATTTGCAAATGACATATCAGATAAAGGGCTAGTTTCCAAGATCTATAAAGAACTTCTTAAAAAAAAAAAAAAAAAAAAAAAAAAAAGAACTTCTTAAACTCAACACCAAAGAAACAAACAATCCAATCATGAAATGGGCAAAAGACATGAAGAGAAATCTCACAGAGGAAGACATAGACATGGCCAACAAGCACATGAGGAAATGCTCCGCATCACTTGCCATCAGGGAAATACAAATCAAAACCACAATGAGATACCACCTCACACCAGTGAGAATGGGGAAAATTAACAAGGCAGGAAACCACAAATGTTGGCGAGGATGTGGAGAAAAGGGAACCCTCCTGCACTGTTGGTGGGAATGTGAACTGGTGCAGCCACTCTGGAAAACTGTGTGGAGGTTCCTCAAAGAGTTAAAAATAGATCTGCCCCACGACCCAGCAATTGCACTGCTGGGGATTTACCCCAAAGATACAGAT